>NC_134090.1:47672457-47979124 GCF_000715075.1 Nicotiana tabacum | reverse complement strand
TGATTTTTCACTGCTCACTTGCCTACTTGCCTTTTCGTGACTTTGGGTCAACAACAGTGGTGTTTGTTCTATTGGTTGAGAAGATAATTTTATTTTCGAGGGTTCTTGGATTGTTTTTGTGACTCGCCATTGCAAATCAACAAACCGACTACCCTTGACTATCTTTTATTTCAAAACAACAAGCACGCTAGAATAAACACTCTCTTTCTTTTTTCCTTTTTTCTCTTTTCTCTTTTTTTGATACGAACCTGATGTGGGTTGCCTACGTATCACGTTCGAACATGAATCAGATCTTGCGTAGTTCGGAAAGATCAGGAATAAAGTAAATAAACTAACTTTTTTTGGATTTTGGATTTTGGATTTTTTGGAAGAAAGACTTATAAAGAAGAAAGAATTTTTTTTTTGCATTTCTATTTGTTTGTATTTTTGAGAATTTTTGAAAAGAAGGACTTCTAAAGAAGAAAGAAAATATTCTTTTTTGAATTTCAACTTCTTCTTTTTTCTTCTTTTTTTTGGAACTTCGAAAGAAAAACTACTAAAGAAGAAAGAAAATATTCTTGGATTTTTGGACTTTTATTTTAAATTTATGAAAGAAATACTTCTAAAGAAAAGAGAAAATATTTTTTGAATCTTGAGTTTTCTTTTAAATTTTCGAAATGTTATTCTAGGTTTAATACCTGGGTGTATTGTTCTAATCCTGGCTTACCCGAGCGGACAGCTCAAGCCGGGGGCAGCGTACCGGAACTACAGAAGCTTCACAGGCTTTGCAACTTGTCCGAACCTCGTTCTAAAATTAGGATATGACTCTAACAGAAAAGAAGTCACACGAAGTGCACACTTTCCAGATGATTTAGAAGAGTTAGAGAGGAGAAGGGTTTTATAACAATTTATATACAGTTCAAGCAAAATCAAAGCGATAAAAAGCGGCATTTAGCACATTAGGCTCAAACATGTAAAAATTAGATAACAAATAAAAGCCAATCATAACAGCTATTCTAAGCTCGAATTCTGAACTCTGAACCAGAGATTCTGGGTTCTTATCCCCAGCAGAATCATCAGAGCTGTCACACCTCCTTTTTACCACCCGAGGGGTATATAAGGGAGTTTTTCCAATTAAAGTGGCATTATTCGAAATAAGATTATTTTATTCAATTTCAGAGTCGCCACTTGGAATATTTAGGGCATCCCAAGTCATCGGTTTATTTTAAATCCCAAATCAAGGAGAAATTTGACTTTTATTTAAAAGTCTGCGAACCAGAAATTCTAGATAAGGAATTCTGTTAACCCGGGAGAAGGTGTTAGGCATTCCTGGGTTCCGTGGTTCTAGCACGGTCGCTTAAACTATTAAAATTTGGCCTATTATTTGATTTACTACATATTTTAACCCTATTGTGCATTTTTAACTTTATAAACCACTTTTAATTATTTAAACCGCTTTTAAGATTTATGTAATTATTTCTTGAACAAGTTACGATTGTCGTACACTTGTTTGTTTTGGAACACGCCGTGAACCACGCTACATGAAATGCACCCGCAATTCACGACATATTTATTTTATTAATATTAAAAGTTGTTATGATCGGGTCACATGAAATGCACACCCGAATTGGGGATTACGTATCACAACTACGTCATGGGAACCGTACCTTTAGCTATGATAATTTTATTATAACGCGCCTAAAGCAACTAGCGCATTGAAATTATTTTCCTAATATTTGAGATTGTTGGGATGCCAAATTTATGGACGGGATATTATTGGGGAGAAAATAGGCTAGCTAAGATGATCTATTACTTGGCCAGATTCCTTATGGTTCAAGACCCACATTATGATCCATTCTTATTACTTGCCAAGAAAGAAACAACTCCAAATTTTCCATCTACCCAATTAAAAGCATTTATTAAAAAAACCAAGACTAGACGAGATACATCACAATCGAAATAAAAACTAATTAAAACAATTTAAACGAAAACTAAGACATGCTACTCAAATAACATAGAATCATAAATCAACCAACACGCGCACCAAACTATCATACCAAAATGAAACGAGAATGAATGGACCTTTTATTGATGCACAAAGCTAAAAATTGCAAATCAATCGGTCTAAACAAAGCAACAATCCTTGGACCGAGACACCGAAATTACAAACTGGAACCTCGAATCGACACTAGAAAGCTCGAAACCCAAATCGACCTCAGTCAAACTATAAACTAAAACCTCCTAATATCTGACAACACGCTGATGTAGTCTTTCGAATTCCTCAATTATTGACTTGAATTTATCTGAATCAACTTTTGATATATCATCTCTCTCATCAGAAATACGAGACCTAACAGAGAGATAATGAGATCGAAGAACTCTGCGTAGTCCAACAGTGTCTTCTTCTGTTGATACTCCTCCATTACTTTCTGCTCCTCTATTTCATACTTTTACAAATAGTAAATTCCCTCAATAGCCCAACACGATGTCAAATCTCGAAACAGTGAACTGAAGTCCAAAACCAAAAGCTTGGTAGCTTTTTAAGTCCTTAGTCCAGGGGTTTTAGCCTAAATATATATTAGGAGTAATAATGATGTCCAGGAGTATTTGCTGCTTTGGGGTATTTTTCACAAGCTCATGATTTTGGAGGTGAGATTAGGCTACCGTTCTTCACTTAGAGTGTAGGTCTAACTCTAGGAATTGAAAACTCGTCGACGCCCCCTTTTTCTAATGGGTCGAAATCGGGTATACGACATTGGGAGGACAACTCTATTCCCTTTCGAGAATTGGGTTTAGAAGTTGAAGAGTCGCAACCTAATGATTATAGTGCATTAGGACACTTTAAGAAGGGTTTGAGATGAAGAGACCAGAGATTAGGGTAAGGGCTAGAAATTATCTCGAGGGGAAGGTGTTAGGCACCCCTCAAGATCCATTTGTATGGTTACAGCCATGTTACAATTGTGACTTTACAAGTAAACAATCAAGGCTCAAATAAGGACTTGCATACAACATTGCAATTAGGTTGAAAACTTTTGAAGGTAAGTATAAGGGGCAGAAATTTATGAAAAAGATTTGAATAGTTTTACAAGAAGAGATGAATGCAAATAAAGGGGGAGTCCTAGGTTTATAATTAATATGGCTCATATCAATGCAATATTCAGCAATCACTCCTCAGAAGAGGGTCGCACGTGATATTAGCGCATTGGTCATCATATCCATATATACCCTTCCCACCCCGTTAAGGTGTTAAAGCGCGAAATGGTATCGTTACTTATTGCATGCTATTACCCATCCCAATCCTATCAGTCCCGGAGGCATATGGGACTACTAATCCTAAAGGGAGGGAGTTGGGGCTTTTGCGGAGTTTTCAAAAGGATAAAAAGCTAGGCGACAAGCAATAACAGATAGCAGTTAAAAGGGAAACAAATAGCAATTAAGGCTCAAGTTGGCCTCCTCATTCAAAGCAGCAGATTATTTAGCATGACTTACAAATACTGGTTTGGTCTGTATTAAACTTAACGTAGGAAGGGTGGCTAATTTATCGTATATTTTCAAATAAGAAGTCCGAATTAGGCCTGCCTGCTGGTTGTAATTATCAAAACTGATGCAATTATAAAATTTTACCCTAAGGCTTGCCTAGGCGTTAAACAGAACCTATAGGCATGATATCTATTAGTTTTAGAAATAAAGAAGTAAACTGATTGCAGAAAAAGTATTGTCAATTACAGGGACATAAGATCTGCAGGCGTTAAACATTACTGCTACTGATTTTAGGCTTATAAGCGAGTTGACGATTCAAGTTTAGTTAACAGCTCCTATAGACATGCTTTCTAGGTGTTACTGATTTGAGCATTGTTATTGCTTATGCAGGAATCCTATAGGCAGGTTGTATACATGCAATTGATTAGGTATTTAAATCCTATAATAGGTTTGCCTAATGACGGATGCAGAATGCAGAAAGTCCTATAGGCATGGTGTCTATATAAATATGCAGAATTTTAGAATCGGCTTATAGGCATGGCATCTGTTATGAAATTGCAGAAAACCCTATAGACATAGTATCTATATGAGAATGCAGAAAATCCTATAAACATGGTATCTATATGAGAATGCAGAGTTTCAATGATTTATAAAATGCAGAACTTTAGAAAAATAGTAATCCCTATGAACATGGTATCTACATGAGTGCAGAATTTCGGAAGTATAGTAATTCCCTATGAACATGGTATCTACATGAGTGTAGAATTTCGAAAGTATAGTAATTCCCTATGAACATGGTATCTACCCCTTGCATGCATAGTCCCCTACCCTTTTCCACTAGCCGACCCCAAGTGTTTATTACAAGATTATTACAGACCAGAATGAATAAGAAAAAAAATATATATCAGAAATTAAAGATTCCAACCAAGGAGAGCCTATTCAGACCCCAGGTCTGAAATATGAAATAAACCAACTTCCAAAGATCAGATTCCAAAGCCTTCTCTCATCTGGGGTGTTTTAGAGATCCAAGGAGTTTCAGGAACTCCAGGCAGTGCTTACACCCCAAATATATTGCAGATTTAGATTATAGTGCAGTGTGGAAGGGCTAGCCCTCAAATGTCCAAGCTTAGAGGGAACTCGAGGTCCCAAAGCAAGGCTCAAAAGAGAAGGGCAGAACTTAAGGTTCTAGGAATAGGTGTAGGTGCAATAGAGGGGAATTAGGGAATGCCAAGGCAGGCTGGTGGTCATGCCCAGCAATTAGGAGTGCTGGCACACCCCTGACCAGCCTCTCAGCTAAAAATTAGAGAGTTAGGACCTATTGAAGGTCAGGTTTAGCCCTGGACAGCAACATGGATGCTGCCAGGCTATACCTCAACTCAACACACCTAAGGGAATGGGTATGGGAAATTGAAAGAGCCTAGGATCCAAAGGATCCAGTTTTAATCCATAGACAATAACTTTGTATATTGTCATGTCTTAAACCACAGCTCAAGCACATAAAGGGGTATGGGGAATGGGATTCATTACAGTAACAGATAGCAAGACATAAGCATACTATCATAGAAGTTGAACTCTACAAAGCAGTAAAGTAGGTATGGACATAAAAACTTGTAAGTAAACACATTGGGGTTGATGCTAGAATCAAAACTAGGACATACCAGTTTCAGGAAAAACAAATGAAAGCAGAAGTCTTGAGAAAGCCAAAGTGCAGAAAGTTTTAGAAGGGGTTGTGAGAATTAAGTGAAGCTCTGAAGTGTATTCCGTGTTGTGAAAAGAAAAAGAGTCGAGTATTTATAGCTTGGAAAACAGATAGAGAGTAAGGGAAGAATCATAGTAATTATGCAACTATGTATCAATTATAATCAATCAACATAAGAACTTCCTTTAATTAAGGAGTTTAAATGGTAAGGGACAACAATCAGTTAAGGAAAGAGAATCAAGTAAACATCTTGTGTAAAGTAGGAAATTAGGGGTAAATACATAGGGGTTTACCTAAGGAAAGAAATTTTTTAAAATATACGGTTAGCCCAAATAAGGCAAGAACACAGTAAATCAATTAGTACCTAGTAAATCAAGGAATCAGAGATTCAACATTACCAATGAACCAAGTCAGAAAGAGAGGAAAGATTTTAACTTAAGGAAAATCAGTAGCAATCAATTAGACCTATTAAAAGGGATTCTGAATCAATCACAAGTTGGAAAGCCCTTTTACAGAAAGGTTCATCACATATAAAGAGCATACAGACACGTTAAGTATGAAAGAAAAATTGTCATGCCATCGTAAAATCAGTGGAAAATCCAATAACAGAGTTTAGAAGAGTTTATCAAAAGGTACAAATCATATGAAACTTCGAAATTGATCTAAAAGAGTTGGGGTTTTTGAAATAAGAACCCCAGTTCGGGCAAACCATAAAGCAAAGATGAGAGGGCCAGCAGTTGAATCGAAACATGTTCAGAGGTTTCTGAAAAGAACTGAAACTTCTAACATGCTTCTCGCAGCAACAGAACTCATGAATAGCATGTAAATACAATAGAAGAGTTCAAAGCAACAGAGTAAAGGAACTAATTCGAAGCATGATGAGAAAAAACTGATAAGAACAGTAGAAGGAAGCATGCTTAAAAAGATCCTTTTAGAAGAGGCTTAAACAAAGTTCAGTAGAAGGAAAAAATAGTAAGAGCACTTAAGAACATGATAGAAGAATACAGTAGGTGAAACATACCAGAACATGGTAGAAGAAAATAGTAGAACATAGTAGAAAAGCATACAAGGACATAATGTAGAAAACATAATAGCAGAACATACAAGAACGGAATATAGAAAGCACGATATAGGAACATACGTGGTAGAGGAAAACATAAGAACACAGTAGAGGCAAATACATACAAAAGAAAAGGAGAAGAAAGTCAGATAAACACTTACGTATTTTCAGAAAACCCTAAATGGTAAAAGAGGCTTCGGAAAGTAATTTTTGAAAGAAAAGTTAGGGAAATCGATTGAACACTCAAGTAGAGCATAGATACACAACAGATCTAAAAGAAAAAATTGGGGAAAACCTCGACGGGTTAGGGTTTCAGAAGAACCCTAGAAAAAGCTTTGAAAAGGTCACCGATCTGAGTCGGAGAGGTCAGAATCAGGCTCAAAACACCATGGTATGCCGGAGCAAGGCCGGAGCTGGCCGGAATCTTCGAATCGGTGAAGATCTGAGTGAAGACCTTCGAGGCCTGGCCTCGAACCTTCGAGCATCAGGCATGCAAGAGCCGGAGGAGGTGAGTATAGGCTGTCCATGGCCTAAGAAGCCATGGACTCCGGTGAAAACACGGTGGAACAAGGTGGGAGGAGGAAAGGGTTTCGAAGATCCTTGAGAGAGTCTGAGAGCGTTTGGGATTCAAAGGCGGCGTCATTGTGTAAATGGGGTTAGGGTTAGAGGGGTTAGGGGATTAAAAAAGGAAAGGGTGAATCAGGGTCGTTGATCAAAATGATCAACGTCCAGGATTTAAAAGAAAATCCGGACGGGTTTAAAAACGGGTTAAGGGGTCGGGTAAAAATAAGAATTGGGTCGTCCGAATTTGAGTTTGAAATTGGGTCACTTTTAGGCTAAAATTGAAATGTAATGGGGCTATAATTGAAATGAACTGAGGCTACATGTTAAATAGCCAGTTTTACCCTTTTTATTTATAAAAAATAGTAAAATGATTTTAAAAACAAATTAAAAGCACTGAGCTAATTAATAATATATAAACATTAATGCTGTAAATGATTTTATGGTTGCAAAATGCTATTAATCATAATATAGGCCATAATTGCAATTTTATGTAATTTAGCTTTAAAATATCAAATGAATTTGTAAAAATATGCAAAAATCACGTTAGTTATATTTTGGTGTAACTATGAGGATGGAAATAAATTATTCACCAAAATGATAATTTCGAAAATAATTATTGGATTTTGTACTGTTAAAATAGACAATAAATTGGTTTTGAAAATCTTTAAAAATTTGGGAAAAATACCAAAATACTTGGGCATGCTTATATATGCATACACATGCTTTTTTGAAAGTATTTTGAGTATAAAAAATATATAGGGAAAATTTGGGTATCAACAAAACTTAGGGTAGGGTTTCTATAATTGGGTATTTTATATGGAGGTTGGAAGGGATGGTGGCCATTGGATTAGAAGGAAATAGATGGCTAGGATTAAATCTTGCACTTATGTGGGCTAATGGGTTGGAAAGAATGGGCTAAGGGTAATTGGGTTGGACCATGTCTTTTGGGTTTGAACTTAGGCTAAAAAGACCAAATAATACAATATATCTATAAAAAATGTAAAAATCACTCTAAATTAAAATAAACTAATATAAAACTAAATACTACGCGTGAAACTAATTTTTTTTATATTTTCAAATGTTATAATACTATAAATATAAATATACTAATTGACTTTAACCAAAAGATAAAAAAAATATTTTTTTGTAATTTTTTACTTTTTGTGATAAAATAAAGTAAAAGAGTCAACACTATTTAGAATAGCGATACTAAACCTAAATTAACTATTTACGCTAAAATGTGTAAAATCTTGGGGAGGGTCAAAAATTACATGTCTACGGCGCCCACCGTGGGGCTAAAAATAATAGTGATTGTTTTCTTGCTGGTTTACTACATAACGCAAGTTATCTTTTACACTTTCTCTTATCCAAGAATCTTTGATTTCAGGTCAAAATGTCTAACTCAGTGAACGCACGTGAAAACAATGGTTCAGAGAACCATGGAGAGAATGGTGTAGCTGTTCCAGGTGTTGGTGTGCCACCACGAAACACTGAGGATGCACCAGAACCAATTCTCGTGGATATGGTCTCACGTAATGCCCAACACATCGATGTAAGCTCCAACACTAATAGGAGTATATGCCAAGAAAACCAACAAGAAGCTCAGGAAATCCCAGCATGAGGGGAACAAGTGGTTAACCTTCACATTATTTTTGAGATGTTACAAGTACAACAGCTGGCGATTACTCAACTGCAAAGCCACCAAAAAACTCAAAGCACAGCAGCACCGGAAACAGCTCCTCGAGCCGAAAAGGTACCAAAAAGATCGAGTAACAATAGGTTAGCAGCCGACCCCGCTATTATGAAGATGCTCGAGAACCTCACAAAGAGGATTGAATCGGGCGAAAAGATGATAGAAGCTAACGACAAAAAGGTGGAGACCTACAATTTAAGGGTCGACCAGATCCCGGGCGCACCCCCGATCCTGAAGGGTGTTGATTCAAAGAAATTCGTACAAAAGTCGTTCCCATCAAATGCCGCTACAAAGCCCATCCAAAAGAAATTTAGAATGTCTGACCTTCCGAAGTACAACGAAACCTCGAACCCCAACGAGCACGTCACTACTTACACTTGTGCGGTGAAGGGCAACGACCTGAGGGGTGACGAGATCGAATCCGTCCTGCTAAAAAAGTTCGGAGAAACACTTTCGAAAGGGGACATGATGTGGTATCACAACCTAGCTCCAAATTCGATAGATTCATTTGCCATGCTAGCAGATTCTTTCATAAAGGCACATGTCGGTGCCATCAAGGTGGCTACAAGGAAATCCGATGTCTTCAAAATCAAACAAAGAGAAAACAAAATGTTGCGGGAGTTCGTATCTCGCTTTCAAATGGAGCGAATGGAATTACCACCAGTCTCCTATGACTGGGCATATAGGCCTTTACCCAAGGTTTGAACGAACGAAACTCAGTGGCTTTGAAGCAGCTGAAGCAGAATTTGGTTGAATATCCCGCTGTGACTTGGCCGGATGTCCACAACCGATATCAGTCGAAGATTAGGATCGAGGACAACCAACTGGGAGCCCCTTCGGGCTCAGTATATCCAAGCAGAATCCTAGCAAAGGAGCCAAAGCCAAACAAAGAAAGGTACCAACCATACACCGAAGATAGGAGAAACACCCCAAGGCACAACATACCCCGAAATGATCGAAGGACAAATCGAGGTCAGAATCCTCAGGGACTCGTAAGCAGAGCCAGATTTGACAGACACACAGGACCGACGGAGGCACCCTGCTTGTCGTAATATAACTTAAACGTTGACGTTTCAGACATCGTATCTGCCATCGATAAAATCAGAGACACCAAGTGGCCAAGACCTGTGCTATCAGATCCGTCACAGAGGAACCCAAATTAGTGTGCTAATTTCATGGCACACATGGTCATGGGACCGAAGATTGTAGGAAGCTCCGAGAAAAAGTAGCTCGGCTACTCAGTAAAGGGCATCCCCGAGAGTTCCTTAGAGACCGAACCAAAAATCAGTTTCAGGAATGAGAGGCGAATGGGAAAAATGAAACAGATGAGCCATAGCATGTCATCCACATGATCGTTGGAGGAATCGACATCCCGCAGGAACCCATTGTCAAAAGAATAAAAATATCCATTACCAGGGAGAAGCGAACTCGGGGTTATATACCCGAAGATGCTCTCACATTCAGTGACGGGGACATCGAGGCCCTATCTCAACCTCATAACGATGCCTTGGTAATTTCTTTTCTTGTGAATACATTTCAAATTAAGCGTGTGCTTGTGGATCTAGGTAGCTCGGTCAACATTATCAGGTCGAGGGTGGTGGAGCAGCTCGGACTGCTCGACCAGATCGTGCTCGCCTATCGAGTCCTCAACGGATTTAACATGGCGAGCAAAACAACGAAAGGGGAAATCACCCTTCCGCTCAACGTGGCTAGCACGACCAAAAATGTTAAATTTCATGTCATCGAAGGAGATATGAGGTACAACACCTTGCTCGGAAGGCCATGGATACACTACATGATAGTAGTACCATCAATCCTTCATCAAATGATGAAGTTTCCGACAAAAGATGGAATAAACACCGTAAATGGGGAACAATATGCAGCGAGGGACATGTTTGCGGTGCACGATGTGGTACCGACATCGATGCCTTCAACATCGAAGGAGCCATGGGATAAGCAAACAGTGAAGTAGCAATCACGAGACACATTCTTGGTTACACCCGAGTAAAACAAACAAAGGATCGTGTTGAGTCCCCATATCAAACGTTTGAAGCATATCGAGGCTCAAAGCGCCATCACCACTAAGTATAACCATCCTCCTTTTTTATTTACACCTTACACTAATCTTTGTGCAGGTGTCCGATCAGTATAATCGAAGCGCTATCTAGCTCGAAGACCTTAGGTTTCAAAGCATACGTTGCACTTTTTTCCTTCGATCGGGTTTTATCCCAAGAAGGGTTTTACCGACAAGGTTTTTAACGAAGCAATATCCATATGCTACCTAAGGAGAACATAACAAGTATTCAAGGCTTATATTCAATCAACCTCGAACACTGGGGGGCAACCCCAAGGAAGATCACCTTCTCGAAGAAGTCAAGATGAGCCAAAAAGGGTTTCGATAGGAAAATGATGTATTGGGCCAAACGGTCGAATGAATCATGTCCGTATAGAATAATTGAGCCCTTGATGGCAAAAACATGTATACTTGTACCAAGTAATCAAAGGAGCATATTTTACCACCAAAAACGCTTCGCGCTTCAAGTATGTTACTTTTACAAGAAACGGCTCCAGGGCCTTAAATTCCCCAAACACTCGAGGACTGACGTCAAAAACTCGAAGCGGTAAGACCTCCGGGTTAAAAACTTCAAACTCGTAAAGCCCTCAACAAGGCAACACCAAAGTTTACAAAGAACGGCTCTAGATCCAAAAGAGCGCTCGATGTCTCGGGGACTGTCGCCGATTGTCACCCATCAAGCTATCAAAAACTCGAGGCCATAAGGCCCTGTGCGGACAACCTCGAGCTCGTAAGACCTCCAAAAGGAAATACCAAAACTGTAAGACCTCAAGCAAGGCATGAATCATACTTGTACCAAGTAACTAATATATAAGACCTCAATAAGGTAGGAACCATACTTGTACCAAGTAACTTATCTATAAGACCTCAAGTAAGGCATGTCAAAAATTATAAGACCTTACAAAAGGCATAATCTCGATCTTAAAGTTAAGGCTATACATTCGAAATTGCAAGACCCCTAAAAAGGCATACCCTTGATGTAAATGCCGAAACTACGTCACTCGGGGACTGAAAGGCTACGGCCAAATGCAATGACTACGATCACAAGGCTCCGGCCAAACTCACGTGACTCGAGGACGCCAGACTGTCGCTATAAAATCACAGGCCTTAAATTACTTCGAAAAAATTTCGAAAAGAACCGGTTAATGAGGCTACCCTCGGCATAAGCAAAAGAGCTTTGATCATATCAGCTCCAAACAATAGGCTTCGAAACAAATCAACCATCGAGTGAAACCTCCCGAGGTTCTCATTTATTGCTACATAACAGCTCACAATCGAGGTTCTTATCGAACCGTTGAAAAGTCGGGCGAACACAAAAACTTCAAAAAGTCTTTAGCGAGGAAAAATAAAGTCCACATTTGAGGTCGTACCGACCCAATGCGTAAGAGCCACTTTGCCAGCTTAAAATTAAAGGTCGTACTGACCCAATGCGTAAGAGCCATTGTCGCCAGCTTAAAATTAAAGGTCGTACCGACCAAATGCATAAGAGCCACTATCGCCAACTTAAAATTAAAGGTCGTACCGACAAAATGCGTAAGAACCACTGTCGCTGGCTTAAAATTAAAGGTCGTACCGACCCAATGTGTAAGAGCCACTATCACCAGCTTAAAATTAAAGGTCCTAACGACCAAACGCATAAGAGCCACTGTCACTAGCCTATGTTAAAGGTCGTACCGACCCTACGCGTAAGAGCCTATGGGGCCAGCCTGACAAGCTTCGGGGCCGAATTATAAACCTAAGGGTTTTTACTCGAAGGCCAATTCGGTTGGCTAGTCATTGACAAACGTCAAAACTCAAGACAAAGAAAGACATGCACAAGCAAATAGAAATTCATGGAAGGAGAAAACCGAAAGGTTTCTTTATATATGCATACATGAAACAATGCAAGGCTATATTTACAAAAGCTCTCTGAGAGCCCTGTACAAATAATCAAAAGAAAAAAGCCTAGTCCATTTTCCCCTCGGGAACTAAGGCCCCATCGGCCTCTTCTCCGTTATCTTCGGCATCAGATACAGGGAACTTAGCGTCATATTCATCCGCCTTGGCCTGCTCAATCTCTTCTGAGAGATCGAAGCCCCTAGCATGGATCTCCTCGAGGGTTTCCCTCCAAGATTTGCACCGGGCATATTCATTGCTTCTGCTCTCTCGATCGGAAGCCTCTCTCAGCTCAGCACAAGCGTCAGCAGCATCTTTTAAATAGACGACCACTTTCTTGTCGGCCTTAGCCTGAATCTCTTCAGTTTCAGCCCGAGCGTCCACGGCCTCGGCCTTCATCTCCAAAAGGTCATACTCAGAGCAGGACCGACCTGTTTTCACGGGCGTTCTGGAGCTGTACCTCGAGAGCAGAAACCTTGGCTAAAGCATTCTTCTTGGCCGCAATATGGGCATCTATCTAAGCCCTTAGCCCGTTACACTCATACTTGGCCTGGCCAACCTTGCCCCAAAGGCGTTCCAGATCATCTGTCTTACTCTGCAGCTGAAGCATCGAAATATTTCTGAGGATAGAAGAAGAAGCATGCATTCCCTCGAAGCAAAGGTTACCTGTTTCTCAAAATGGCTTTCGTAGTTCAGACTTCGATTTGCCTCATACCGCAGGTATACTAACTCCTCTCCCCTTTTGTCACAAAGAAGCCTGAGGGATTTCTCCCCATCCAAGGCTTTTTGCAACCTGGCTTCACGACGAAGCAGCTCTGACTTGAGCTTGTCAAAGGCCTACAAAAAAGAAGCTCAATAAGAAAGTGGAAGTGCAAAACTGAAAAACTAATATAGTAGGTTGAAACTCACCACGGAACAGAGCCGTCGAGCCTCCTCAAAGGTCGAATGCACACCTACAGGCCTGGTCTCATCGGCCCCAGCAGAACCGCTCCCAATAGGAATGTGATCATTCGAGACATCGCTTGAGTCAGGCGGCTCCTGGCCTCGAACACCCCTCGAAGTACCTTCGACGGGAAGAGAAGACGACGGTAAAGAATCCTTGTCCCTCGAAGTACCTTCGATGGAAAAAGAAGACGACGGCAAAGGAGGAACCATTTTTCTAAGGCCAGAAGCCTCGGGCATTGCAGGATCAGCCGAGACATCTTCTCTAGGCCTCCGGGCAGGACTTGTCTCGCTATGAGCACCTTCGCCCTGCGAGGGTTCCTTCCATTTGTTATTATTCCTCGGTCCCGGAGCCGACGATCCCTCATCCTCTCCGAGGGAGCATGATCTCACCTCAGGAAATTCTCCAATGCCTGTGATGATGGAGTTAGTATACATTGAGGAAAGTATACTCCAAAGAAAGAAAACCACGCAGCACGTACCGTGGTGTTTTGCCTCTCATCTACCCTTGGATAGATCTTGCCACTTACGCTCATCATAGGTCGAGCGGTCTACCAGCTTCCAAGCCCAATACGTTAGGTCGGGGACCTCATATGGCATCCACGGGGTTGCTGCAAAATAAAAGGAAAGCGTCTTTACAGAATTCGTCTCTACCATAAGCAAAAACGATAAAAACACAAGTGTACCACTTACGTGTGACATTCCATTTCTTGGGATAATATCGACAGTCCTCACTCGGACGAATCAATTCATCCACCTTGGTCCCCATCTTCTTCATCATCGACAACAAAGGGCCTGGTGGATTGGCATTACAAAGCTATTAGGCTTCGGCAATGAAAGGGTCGGTACAATCTAATGAGATGGCTAAGGGTGAACTCGAGCCCGACTTCTTCCATAAAGAACCTCATCATCAGCACTATCCTTCAGAACGACGGGTGAACCTGTGCCAGGGTAGCCAGATATCTTTGACAGAAGTCAAGCACGACTCTATCGAGAGGGCCCAACGTGAAGGGGTACGTGTATACATTCAAAAACCCCTCTGTATTAGCCGTGATGTTCTCTTTCGGGGAAGGTACATGCAGTACCACCTTTTCTCCCCATCCGCAGTCTCTTCTCACTGTCTCAAGGTGTCCCTATCTTATTGATGAAGTGAACCTTGATGCATGATCCCAATGGCCCTCAACATTGGGAGGTCTCTCTAATGAAAGGTCCCTCCTCGAGATAGAGCATCTTGAGGTTAGCTCGCCAGACATCGGCGGTGTACCACCGATTGAGCGGGAAGCAGTAGCGGAACACTCCTCTTCTTGGTGAATGGATTTGGGCGTAGCAGCCAAGGCTATGATAAAACAAGATAAGGAAAATGAAAATCCAGGCGAAAACTTTGAATTAAAATGATGAAAAGGTTGATGCAAGGAAGGAGAGCTCTATAAAAATGACAGCTGCTCAAAGTAGCGGAACCCTCAAATAAGGGGAGAGCGAACTCATATATAAAGAAAGCGTAGATTGTCCGCCTACTCTGAAGGCCAATTAATTCTAACTAGACCATTATCACTTTCGGGGAAGTATACCAGCGGGACCATATCGGTCGCTCTGTGGCCGAGCCATACGAATGACACTGTCATACAATGTTCAAGGGATCAAAAATTCCCATGCCAATCTAGCCTCGAGATGGTGCCCGATCTCGAGGATCTCTGTTACCATAACGGTAAGCTCTAAGGAGCCATCAATGCCAACCTAGCCTCGAGATGGTGCCCGATCTCGAGGACCTCTATCAAATAAAATTGGGCTCTAAGGAACTATTCATATAAACCTAACCTCGAGGTGGTACCCTATCTCGAGGATCTCTGCTATTACAAGTGCGAGTCATTCACCCGATTCTTTGGCCTTCGGGCTACCTGAGCCCGAACCAGTTCTTACTCGAGAATTACTTATAAAGCCTCAGGGCTATTTTCGCCTTCAGATCAAGTTAAACGCTCTCTTGGTTACTTTGGTCCAGGGGCCATCCGAGTCCAAGCATATCCTTATCCGGGGTCTATCTATAACGCCTTAGGACTATCTTCACTCTAAGTTCAAATCAAGTTTTTTAGGCCGCCTGGGCTCAAGCAAACTCTCACTTGGGGACTGTTTGTGAAAGTCTAAGGGCTATCTTTATTCTCAGATGATTGAGCAAATTCTCCCTCGATGACTATCAATGGGGCCTAAAAGGCTAAATTTCGTTCTAAAATTCGAAGCCCTACTCTCACTCAATTTGAAGTCAGGGGTCCCGGTGGCCTAAGTTTGTATCAAGTCAACCTGAACTTAGTCCGAGGAACGACAAAGGGTTTCAGGGAATATCATATTAACCAATCAAGAACCAAGGGAATACCTACGCCCGGGTCCGGTATTTGGACCGATCGGTAAAGTCACATGTTCAGATTCTTTACAAACGCAGACAAAGGGAAATCCAACAAAAATCAAAGACAAATTGAAGAAACAGTTTTGTATTAATAAACGATAATTACAAAAGCTCACGAGGGGTCCTTATATAGAAACAAAGAAGCAAAAAATAACAGCTAAAATTCTAATCTATTCTCGGAGGTTCATCTTCGGAAGCAATATCTGTGAGAACCATTTCCTCGGGGACCCCATTTCGATATTCCAAAGGCATCTTCAAGAATCTCGAAGAAGCAGAAAAAGATGAGGAAGAGGCTGTAGCCTATCAAAGAGCAAAAGTTTTTGAAAGGCATGGAAAATTGTGGCTTGGTGAAAATTTTAGTGGGTATGGGTCTCACCGGCACTACTATTAGGAAGCCATATCTTGAGACATCGCACCGGTATGGGATGCAAAATATAGTAGATGTCACCACCTCACTCCATGGAAAGTAAAAGGAGTGAAGCGCCACACCAGGTTGAAGTTAAGAAAGATGAGCAGAAGTTCATGATCCACATATCCTCTAATACGGGAATAGTTTGAAGCCCCTTTCTCATTATTTTAGGCCAACAACAACAACAACAAAAAACCAGTGCGACCCCACTCGGTGGGGGAAAGCTCTAAGAAAGAGCCAGGACATAACTGGCAAGAACGTTGCCGTGTGACCTTATGGTCACGGGCTTGAAACATGGAAAATAGAGTTGGATGAGGATGAAGAGAAGAAAAGAGTTAAAGGCTGTTGAAGAATGACTGGATGGAGTTTTGGTTCAAGAAATATTCCATTTTAGAAAGGTGGTAGCGTAACCGACGGCGCAATTAATGCCTTCGGGAAACGTATCAACAAGCGCAATCAATGCTTTTTGGGAGACGGATCGACGACGATATTATCGCTTTGAGAAAATAAACCGGCGGTGCATTGAACACTTCTAGAAAGATGAACCGGTGGGACGTTTTAGTTATCGCAAAAGCTTATGTCATAAGCATGACGTCATCATGAGAGGCTCGAGGAAGTCAATATCAAGACCGTTTCTTATCATTTTCATTCTAAGAAATGCGGGGACTATCTATATGTGGTAAAAATCAGAAGGTCCGATTTTATGGTCATTATGACACTTCGTAGGCACATCTCCAAAGGCTCGAGACAATGGTCGAGTTTTAACCCCGAGGGGCTATCAATGTTTGACCTCGAGGCAGTGCAGATCGGTAGTTATAATGGAAAAACAGGAAGTTCCCAAGGCACGTGATTTGGGCTAACCAAGTCTATTAGGCTAGTATAAGCCCATACCGTGGCATTAAATGGCTGTACCAACCATATATCTTTGTAATAAATGCATTTTGTACTATGTTGGGATTTCCCCTCATATATAAAGGGGATCCTTATCATTTTGTAAGGAGGATATATACAACATTCAATACAAAAACATTCTCTGCTTTCTAACTTAAACACATTCTCCCTTGATTCTATTACTTACATTCATTGCTTACATTTATTGTGTTTCATTAATTGTTCTTCATTTATTACTCATTATTGATCGTAAAGAGCCTTCATCAAAGCTCTCAAAACTGTTAGTCCTTCATCGTCTGTCCATAACTTAGTACCTAGCTCGACCTCGAGGTCCCGTATAACCTGGCTCGAGGGCCCAATTCTCAACCATCGGTTTGCTTAAACATACTGCTTTCAAGTTCTTATCTCATTTTCTAGTCTCACGCTTAGCATCTACTGCCTAACAACTAGCATAAAAATAAATCACATATTTTTAGAACCACAAAATCAAATCTAATTGTAATTACCATTTTCAAGGTAAACACTCTGCTTGTCTAGAAGGTTTGATTGGTCTTTTGCTATTATGGGCATTCAAAGAATAGAGGTCATATATAGAAGAAATAACCCTGATTTCACCTGCAAGACCGTAAAGATCCTCAAGAGTCAAGCCTAAACTCCGTGCAAGCTTATGCCTAATTTACCTCTATTGTGGCTGATTATAAGGGAAGACATGGTATTTTCAACTGTTATTCATGTACATTGTTATTGTGCTCCCATGGATATAAATAATATATCATTTGGTAACCACATCTATGAGTGGATATTTTTTTCAAAATGTATTAAAATGATGTCCAATGACATTGTCTATATCTGATTTCGTTTATTTTTTACATGCATCTATTCCTTTTTTTTTTTTTTTGCTATTTTATTTCAAAACGAAGTTACATGCATCTATTTTTTTTTATTATCATTCATATCAAAATAAAGTTAAGGAAAAATAATAATACCAACTTTTATAGTATTGGGCCCGTGCTGGCACGGGCTATCACCACCTAGT
Source organism: Nicotiana tabacum (assembly GCF_000715075.1). NCBI lineage: Eukaryota > Viridiplantae > Streptophyta > Magnoliopsida > Solanales > Solanaceae > Nicotiana > Nicotiana tabacum. Next base: position 47,961,027 of record NC_134090.1, on the reverse strand, counting down.
ATTAACTATAAAAGCAATGTGTGAGCAGAAAGCTTTTTTATTTTTTCAACTAAAAAAACTATGTCATGTTTTGAACCGATTCACTAATTTATCATGATCACACAAAAACCATGGTTATTGTGTATGTCCACTGCTTTATTTAAACCAAAAAATTATGGGAAAAATATGCATCTAATAGTCTGAGGTATAACTTCAGATATTTTGTATGAACTTCAGAAATTGGTATTTGAACTTCAGATATTTTGGTATGAACTTAGGTAAACTTCAGACATTTTTGAAACTTTGAACTTCATACTAGTATCAACTTCTGAAATTTGAGTATGAACTTCCAATATTTGACTACGAATTTTAGACATTTGGGACTAAAGTTAAGCTTAACCAGTGGCATAGCCACCCTATGCCAAGGGTGGTCAAGCGCACATCCTTCGCCGAAAAATTATACTCTTTATATAAGTTAAATACTACTCTATATGGTTATATATTACATTATCAACACCCTTAATACAGTTCAGTGAGGCAGTCAAATAGTTCAGGGTGTTCAAAGTGATATATTGTTCACGGGTTCAAAATTCTGCCCATTTTATTTGCCAAAACTAAACAGAAACCACCATGTGTGGTCTATTTGATTTTTGTTCAATCTAAAAAATTCCTAATAAAATAACTCTTAAAACTTAGAACTTGTTAAACAACTAATCTTAAAAGTAATTTTTTTAACTATAAGTTATTTCTTACATAAATTTAATAATTTAAAAGTTAAACTCTACAAAAATTTCATCAACAAGAAATTTCCACAAACTACAAATTCTCTTAGCTCTCGCTTTCCTTTGGTTGTATGCTTACTTTATTAGTAAAATTTTTGATGTTGTCTTTTTGTTATTTTAATTTTGATTAATAAAATTATAGTTCTATTAATAGTTTTTTTTGTTTGGATAAATGTTGCATAGTTTGATCCAAAAATTTGGTACACTATTCATTGACAAAAAAAATATTGACTTGTTTAAAGTTTGAACACCCTTGACGGAATTTCTGACTATGCCACTGGACTTAACAATACCCAGACCCATATGTCTGAAGTTACCACTGCTATATGTCCAATATTTTGTTCATGTCTGAAATTAAATTTATCTCATATGAAGAGTCCAACAGACACAGTGACAATATTATCTTTGAAAAAATAAACCAACAATTAAGAGTGCTAACTACTACCTTAATCCCAAAGAATATACATAATTTAGCCCAATGGTGGAATCAACAGTATCAAAGTTAATGCATCGACGATGAGCAACTCTGCAGCTGATTCAACTCAGGCGATACTCATGGTAGCACAACTGAAGAAGACGAAGAAGAAAAAGCAAAGTGCTATATTTCATATGTTATGACCAAAAAAAATTCAACATGCCTAGTCTCTCTCACATTCTTCTCTCACTTTATTGCAGCTAAATTCATGGTACTACGTTAAACAGAATAACATAAGGAAAAAAGTAAAATTCCATTTCAGAGAATCTATTGACAGGCCGAAGATCACTATTTAGACGAACAGAAGTTATAAACGAATGTGACTGCACAAAGATAGGTAACAATTAGGTTTGGCCAAACTTAAGGGCAAGAAAGTCTTTTGAGATCCCCTTTATCCATAATATGGCCAGCTGTGCACACAATTAATAAAACAGGGGATACATTAAAGGGATCACATTTAGAAGATTTAACATAAAATATATAATATAAAATTTACTAACTATTTTTAGTTTAAGCAGGTTACTAACTATTTACTAACTATTTCTACGTTAAATAGCAGGTTGAAAGTGGCTTCCCGAGGAAATTTTTACGAAAGAAGAGAAATTAATGGCCCAAGAGTGGCGATTCCATCCTGAAAAAACCCATCTAACAGTAATTTTGGTTAAAAAGTAAGGGGTTGTTTGGTAGGAGGTATTAAAAAAAGTAATGCAAGCATTAACTCTATGCATTACTAATATCTTGTTTAGTATATTTTTTCAATCTGTATTAATTATACATCGTACTTGGTATTATTCTATGTATAAGTAATGCATGCAAAACCATGACATTAGTAAATACCAAGGCTATTAATGCATGCATTAGTATGGTTAAAAAACAAAACTATCCTTAAAGTCCCTTAAAGCTAGAGAATGTGGAAGACATTTTTATAAACAATTATTTTTCTTAAAAATTATGCAATGCATTATAGTTTTAATACACCACACTAAACAGTAGATAAGAAATAATATCTGCATAACTAATGCTTGCATTACTAACTCATGCATTACTAATCTGTGCATTACTAATACACCTTATTCTGCACTATTCTTATACACCCTACCAAACGACCCCTAAGGGTAATATTGGAATCATAGACCGTCGATCTCAATGTTCTTCTGCCGTCCACTCGTCAGTCGTCACACACAATCTTTCTCTCCGTTCTTCTTCGCGGTACACTCGTAACAATAACCCTATAAAAGAAAAATCACTTCTTTTCATCAACAATTTCCAATCCCAAACACCTAATCTCTAATTTAGATCCTCACTGTTTCAACAGGAAATTGCATTGACGTCACCGCCCTTAGAAAAGTTTCCCGTAGCCCCTTTTTGGTTTCAAATTTTCCTTTTAATGATTGTTTTGATTTTGTTTTTCTTTAAAAGTTTATTCATTTGTTGTTTTGTTTCTGAATTTTTGATGTTTCTAATCTGACGATGCTCGGTTTTATGTGTTTACGGACTCATAAAAGTGATTCAAGCCTCTGAGCCCTAATTTACAAGGTTAGTTTCTTTCTTTTTTAATTGTTTAGCAGTAGACTATGAATTCCCATTTCATTTTCTTTGATTGTGTTTCCTTGTAAGGTTTATTTATGTTTAATTGATGCATTTACCTATAAGTATCACCACATTGTATTTTTTGAAAAAAGTTATATCAGTGGCAGAAGTAATTTTCTCTCTTTTATATTGGATTATTATGCTTAGTTGATACATTTACCTGCGAGTATCACCACATTGTATTTATGAAAAAACAGTGTTACACATGTTGTATCATAGGCAGAAGTAATATTCACTCTCATAATATATGGAGGATTCATAGTAGCGGACCTCAGCTAATTCAGGATTGACTCATTTTTGTTTAAAAAGAACTTTCACGGAACTGATATTTTTGGAATCCTTAATAAATCTGTTTCTCTAAGGAGAGGGGGGATGCTTTATGTTTACTGTTCTCCTCACAGAGGCGTTTTGTTTTCATATTAGAGAGTGGTTGGTTTTTGACCTTCTCTTAATATATCCTCTTGCTTCCTTTATCTTAGGCATGCCACGTTCCGAATAAGCTTCATTGTTTTCTACATTTGTCTTATGTGAAAATGAGCTGGGGTAGAAAAGTTATTGGCCTATGTATATCCTTTTAGAGCTAGGTTTGCATTATGTTCTGCTGCTGATTTCTCTCTTTTAGTAGACCTTGGGCCTTACGTTGCTGTAGTGTAAGATGGTCTCTGCAGTCTAATGAGCCAACTTAATCGTTACAGTATCTGTTAGTTTCAGATTCCAAAATGTTGATGTCTTGCTCTACTTTTTGAGTGCTCTTGCATAGACATTTGGACGTGTTTTGCCTTCTCATTGACTTCTTGATGGTTCGATCAGGTACCATTTTTGAATAAACTTAATATCTGGAAACAGAATGTCGTCACCGTATCCTGTTATTGATAATCGACCAATTGATCAGTTGAAGGTCACAGAGCTAAGAGAAGAGCTTAAGAGACGTAAGCTACCCATAAAGGGGTTGAAGCAAGAGTTGGTAAGGCGATTAGCAGAAGCAATCCTCCAAGAGCAGGATGCTGCTCATACTAAGTCAGAGAATGGTGGTGATTCCGCGCCTGGGCCAGACGAAGAAATGGCTGAATCTGTTGATGCAGATAATCCTAAGGATAATTTTGATGCTGATAATACGACAGATAAGGAAGCGGATGAGAAAATGAGCGAGGTTGATGCAGCTGAAAACAGAGTGCAATTGGATGAAGGGAAATTCTTAATTGAGGAGCCGGTTGGTGGTGCTATTTCTACTATGGTTGAAAAGGATCTGGTAGCCCAAATTGCGGATACGGAAACCAGTGCTCCAACCAAAGAGGACCAGATAGCTGAAGTTAGTGTTGTGCAAACCAGTGAACCTGTCAGTGTGAGTGTTGAGTCTGCCACAGCTTTAAGTGGACAAGACTTGCAAAAATATGAAACCCAGAATGGGAGTGGGGATTTAAAAGAGCAGCTGGAGTATCCCATTTCAAATTCTTTACTAGTGGAGGAAAATGTCAGTTTATCCATTCTGGAAAGTCAGGTATCTGAGATCAGCCCTGTTTTAGGGTTCCAAGTAAACTCTGATTTTGTTTCCACTGATGTCTCAATTGATGAAAAAATAGAACTGAAGGATAATGTAATAGCTAATGATGTCGAAGTAGAATTAGATGTTAAACCTGAGATGGTGCAGCTATTCTCGAGCAGTGATGTCACTGATGATGCAAAATCACATACTATGGATGTTGAAGAACCACATGACAAGAAAATGTCTACAGAAGAACCAGGCAACAAAAACGATAAATATCCTGAAGTTAGTGTTGTGCAAACCAGTGATCCTGTTGGTGTGGTTGTAGAATCTGACACGGCTTTAAGTGGACAAGACTCGCAAAAATATGAAACCCAGAATGAGAGTGAGGATATAAAAGAGCAGCTGGAGAATCACATTTCAATTTCTTCTGTGGATGAGGCAAAGGTCAGTTCATCCAATCTGGAAACTCAAGTATCTGAGCTCAGCCCTGTGTTAGGGTTTCAAGTAAAATCTGATTCTGTTTCCGCTGATGTCTCAATTGATGAAAAAATAGAACTGATGGATAACGTAATCGCTGATGATGTCAAAATAGAATTAGATGTTAAACCTGATAACGTGCAGCTATCATCAAGCAGTGTTGACCCTGGTGATGGAAAATCACAACCTATGGATGTTGAAGAGCCATATGACGAGAAAGTATCTGTAGAAGAACCAGGCAACGAAAACGATAAATATGTTGATATAATGAAGACTGATGGCAATGGGGATTCTGCAGAGAAGTTGCAATTAGACCGAAGTCCTGGTGATGATTCCACTGAGGAGGATGTTTCAGAGGGTAAATTAGGTTATTTTAAGTTGGACTCGGCGAAAAAAATAGATGGAAAGAAAGAAATTGAAGTGAACACGAGTACGGGGGTAGGATCTGTTGCTTCTCTGGATGATGCTAGGTCAGTTGCCCATATAGATACCAATGTTGAAGACAATGGTCCCGTTGTGAAGTCTGTGAAAAGAAAACCTCATTGTAAGTTTTCTGCAATAATTCGTTTCGCTATTCTTTACCACTTTGTTATGGCTTTACAGTTTTCTTTTGTGGATTCTGATTGCTAGTGTCACAAGAATCTTATTTGCTCTAATTTTACTGGCTGTTAGCGGATACTTAAGAGTGGAAAGGATGAGTGCAGAGTTTGGAGAAGCATTCCCTGTAGGCTTTATGCATATCCCAGTTGCTCCTTTTTCAAGGAATACTTTTGTATTGACATTTCATACCTCCCATGTCCTCTTATAGTGCAATTATTATGACTTAGCAATTTTCTCTTTTTGGATTCTGATTGCTAAAGTGTCACAAGAATCGTATTAGCTGTAATTTTGCTGGCTATTAGCAGATACTTTGAGTGTAAAGAATGAGTACAGAGATTGGAGAAACATTCGCTGTAGGCTTTATGCATATACCAGTTGCTCCTTTTTCAAGGAACACTTCTGTATTCACATTTCATTCCTCCCAATGTCTTCTGACAATGCAGTTCCGATTAAGTGCCATTTGCTATTTTATGCGAATCAAATAAATGACACTTATTGTTTACGTCATTGCTCTGGAAATTTCTTAGATCTGCCCCCAATCTTATCTTCTATGTATTGCTGTAGATCAAGGAACAGCAGCGGGGAGCAATGATACTGTAAAGAGGCAGCGTAAATGGAATTCAGAAGATCTTAAAATTCCTGAGAACAAGAAAGGTGATGCTGTGGCCTCAACTACCCCCAAGGATTTTTTCCAGCCCTCTTTCAGACGTAGTGTCTTTAGATCTGATTCAGTGGCAAAGGAGGAACCACCAAAAGAACGTGTGGGTGAGTTGCCACTTCTTTAATGGTGGAATGAGTATATTCTGGATGTATATGGTATGAATAATGTTATTATGTCGATTGTAACAGTTCCTCCATCATCGAAAGTGCCTACTAATTCTCTCTTGATCGAGAATTTTCTGCGGCCTTTCACCTTGAAAGCGGTGCAAGAGCTACTTAGCAAGACGGGCACAGTGACAAATTTCTGGATGGACGCTATTAAGACCCACTGCTTTGTTTCTGTAAGCACACTATTTTTGTGGTTTTCTCTCTTCCTCCTACAACATGTTTGTCTTGGAATTTTAACTTGCTGTCGAATTTGTGCAGTTTGCATCTGTAGAAGAAGCTGTAGAAACTCGGAATGCTGTATATAACCTGCAATGGCCTCCACATGGAGGAAAGCTACTTGTTGCTGAGTTTGTTGATCCCCAGGGGGTGAAAGATAAGGTTGAAGCACCATCTCAATCTCCCTCAACTCATGCAACTCCTGTGACCACAATCCCGGCTGCGGCCCCACCTTCTGCCCAGCCCCAACCATCACCAAGGCAACAGATGCAGAACAAGCAACTTCAATCTGAGAAACTTCCACCACCTCCACTTCCTGAGAAACTCGACCCTCCAATTGTCACTCTGGATGATCTTTTTAGAAAGACAAAGGCAACACCTCGCATTTACTATTTGCCTTTGTCTGATGAGCAAGTTGCAGAAAAATTGAAGGCACAAGGGAAGATTATCAAGCAGTAGAATTAGGCTATAATTTATCCTAAGCTCATCTTCGGTTTCTCATGGATCAGTCTTACACTATAAGATAATGGTAAGAGAGTATCATATTATTGCATCTTTGCAGGTCTGCAGGTCTTGCACGTAGGAAGCTCTGGTTTGGTTGCTGGAGAAGCTAGTTCGATGACAGTTGTCTTTTGCAAGTGTTACCTTGGCTCCGTGATAGCTTTTTCGTGCAAGGACATTCTTATAAAGCTCGTTGTGTTTCTTCAGCGAATCAGATCCCCAGTTCTTGGGAGCTTAGAATATTTGCATCTGTTGTCTCGTCGAATGGAAAACCTTGCGGAGTTATCTCTGGAACTATAATTACTGTGTAGTTCAGAGCAGAACCTTGGTTTCTGGGGTGTACTTTGTTAGAGTGCAGTCCTATTGATATAATTTGCTCAGATGTTCATGGATTCTTCTTGCTATTCACTACCTAGGCATCTGATTGCCTCTATTTGTCTACTTGTTATCAAACATGACTTCTATTGGTAGTCAGTAAAACAATCAACATGAGTTTGGTTTTAGTGGACTGAACTATTATTAGTCTTTTACTGCAATAATATCAGTTATGAATATGCTATGGGGCTTCTCAATCTAATTTTTTTTTAATAAATGCTATGCAGCTATGGGCTTTTACTTTATTTTTTTTGTAGAAGTAAAGAAGAGAACGGTATAAAGTACCTGTATCTATTCAAGTAATCTTATAAATTATCAGTACCAAGGGCGCTCAATTATATGAGATGATTTTTCATAAAACATATCAATAACTTTTCCCCCTCACGGCTTGGGCTTGGGGTAGGGGTGTCAATGAATCAGTTTCGCTGGTTAATTAAAGAAATTTATACCATACTATTTTAGTTACTTAATTGAGTATAACCTAAAGTAGACATGTTGAAATCAGTCATAAATCTCAGTTTCTCCTCGTTATTGATACGATTCAGTTAATTTTTAATATTTTGCACAGAAGTAACACAATTACTAGAGTATAAATTAAGAGTACTATAAGTTCGTTGAGTACTAATTTCACTACAAGAACTTGTATATATGCATGCTCAACCAAGATTTTGATTTACGAGCAAAGGCAAAAATACAGACTATGCACTCCAAACTCATTCTTTAACAAGAACCAAGATTGTGATATAAGTGGGGGAAAAAAAAATGAACATACTTCAGTGACTTGCTGCTTAATATACAACATATATTTACACATATAAATTTAATCGGATCTCTTTTGATATCTTCTCAATTCTTTTAAAAAATATAAAATTCTATCAAAATTATTCAATATGGTTATAGATTTATATCGTACCCTTTGATTTTACTAAATAACCTTATATTTAGTTCGACAAGGTTTTGGTTTGATTGATCTTTAAAAAACCATTAAAACCTTACTCACGGCTAAACAAAAGAAAAAAAAGAGAAGAAAATTCTTTAAAAACCAAAAAAAAAAAAAATGAAAATAAAAATAAACGGTAAGACAGTTCACCTAGCAGTAGTACGGTATAACAGGAAACCATATTTTCTGCTGCACTATGTATGATTGATGAAACCCAGAAATGAAAAATATTATAAAAATAAAATAGGCGCAGAAATAAGAATCTCCCTTGTGCGAGTAACTCTCTTCCCTCCCTCTTTTCTTCATTACGTTCCATTCTTTCACTCTGTTGCACTTACCCCAAACAAATCCTCCTTTGGGTTTTCTTTAGTCTTTCCTTTTTGTGGGGTTTGCCTAATTCAAAACCCTTGTTATCCCCCTTCAAACACCATTTTTTTTTTGCTTAATCTTGTGATTTGCCAATCTTGATTTGTCTTTCGTTAGAAAAAAGTTGGAAATTTTATTAGTTTTGGGGTAGTTTCTAGGGTTTTCTTCACTTTTTAAATGCAATTTACCAAGATTTGCTGTCAGTTTCTTCTCAGCATTTGCTCAATTGGATGGTTTTATCATAACCCATTTTGATTTCCTGGCTAATGATTGCAACTTTGTTTAAATTCTTGGTTTAAAGATTGCAACTTTGTTCAAATTCTTAGCTTAAAAATTGGAACTTTGTAGTGGTGAAGAGGGAAGATGAATAGTGTTTTTAATGAGCAGATACTTGCAGACAAGCTTTCGAAGCTCAACAGCACTCAGCAGTGCATTGAAAGTATGTTTCTTTATCTTTTTTATATGTATTTCTGTTTTATATTGAACTTGCCTATTCTTTACCTCATTAATGGATATTGTTGGAACTCAATTTCGGGTGTGCCATTTAGGTCTTGGTAGTTCTTTTCTTGTGAATTGACTAAATTGAGTAAGAACTTGTACCTCCACTTCTCTTGAATGAATCTGATAAGTTCTTTTAGAGGTTCATTCGGAATGTTTAATGGCGATAGATGGGGTCTAATTTTTACTATTTAGTAACCTTTTGGTGTTGATTTCTGTATTTACTTGTATCTGTACATTGAACTAGGTTGAACTGGTAGTCCTTTCCCAAATTGATTGTCGTATTTTCTTATTGAGTCAACTTGGCCAGTTTTTGGAGTTAGATTGGATTTAGGCGACTTTTTTTTTCAGAAATAAAAGGCATGCCTAAAATAATAAGGGAAGTACTACAATTTGCGGATATTTAGTTTCAAAACGATGAAAAGATATTTTAAATGTTAGTCAAATATCATTTAGTTTAACTCTGAAGAAGTAAAATAAATAACCATTTTAGTATAGAGGCCATACTTTTTAGAAAAAAAAAGATGGGCGAAGATGGACTTGACCTCTGATCTGGAAAGATGTAATGGTAGCGCTGCTTAGATACATCCTTGCGTTTGCCATTGTCCATTGAGATTAGTGACAGTAGTTTTACTTAACTGACAGCATGTGCTTCAATTGCTTCGATCTTGCTGAGTTTTTGCTTTCACTTGTCTTTTGCTCTAAATAAGGTCCACAATTCGATCATTAAACAAAGTATTGATATGGATAAACTTGTGTTTTTATCATTTTGATATAGTTTTGATGTCTTGCTTCTCTGGGATCTTCGTTTGATTACATAGTGCCTGAGTGATGTTTAATTTAGAATTGTCGATGTGTGTGTAAGTTCACTCGGACACCACCATATTCACAAAAAAGAAGAGGAGATTATCCTTATTGACTGTTTCTTTATTGGTCATTATAATTCTTCATAAGTCATAACCCTTAGACCTTCCTTTTGGAAGTTTAATTGGTCATACTCATACATCCTTCTGTGTACTTTATTGTATTTTGGCATTTGTATGGTTAAGTTATCTCATTCAGTCTCTTCGGGAGGTTTTCAGTGTATTTCTGAGTTCTTAGCGGTAACTAGTTGACATTTTATACCAACTCTCACCTTACCTATATCAAAAATACGAATAAAAAAACTATAAAAAAAGGAAAAAGAAAAACCATACCTTTCTCCCACTCCATCTGGGTGGGAATAAGATTGCGTTTCTCCTAGAGGTCCATAAGTAGATTAACAATAGAAGGTTGAGTCTTCTGACCTACTTTTAACTTACTAAGAAATGTAGTACTAATGTAGTAATTTTGTCTGTACTAGTGATTACTATATCATAAAATACATATGCCATTGTTATAAGGTATCGTTTTAGGGTTGACATATGGAGTACTTCAAGCTTCTCACTTGCAATTTTAACACTTTTGCTGTCAATATGTGCAATGCTAGAATAGAAAATTAAACAAAAAGGGGTTTTCTGATGTCATTTGTGTTGCATCAATAAAACATTAGTTGCATATTGGCTGTGAGTTTTTTAAACCATCAGATGGGGTAATACTTGGAAATATTCTATTGCTTCTCCATTTGGACTCATATTCGTTTCCCTTTAAGTAACATCGTTTATCTTGGTTTTCTATGCAGCATTGTCCCATTGGTGCATCTTCCACCGAGATAAAGCAGAGCTAGTTGTTACAACATGGGGTAAACAGTTCCACAGTTCCGAAATGGCTCAGAAAGTCCCTCTACTGTACCTGGCAAATGACATCCTACAAAACAGCAAACGTAAAGGAAATGAGTTTGTCACCGAGTTTTGGAAGGTTCTTCCTTCAGCACTAAAGGAGATGGTCGAAAAAGGAGATGACCATGGAAAGAATGTAGTTTCCAGATTGGTATGCTTCCTTCCTTTTTTGCTTCTGAACTTTGACCTCGATAACGTTAACTTGTGGACGAACATGGCACAAATCAAAAGGCAAATATGCAGCCTACTTTAGCTCTTTTGTTTCAGTATCGAGCAATGAGATATAGTAGTTTGATTATCTTGCTTAAATGGTTTGTAGGTTAATATTTGGGAAGAAAGGAGAGTTTTTGGATCTCGAACGCAGAGCTTGAAGGATATAATGCTTGGAGAACAGCTGCCACCACCATTAGAGTTTGGAAGAAAGCGAAGTCGTTCTGTCAGAATAGTTAAAAGGGACTCACGGTCCATAAAAACGGTGACATGCTCCTCATAAGGCACTTTTGTTTATGTCCACTGATTGCTTAACGTTTGTCTCTTGCTTATTTTACTTTTACTTCTTGTTCTTACCATTGCTTTGTAACCAGAAATTGACCGTCGGAGGAACAGCTGAAAAAATAGTGTCAGCATTTCACTTGGTAATCAGCGAACATTCTACTGAAGACGAAGAAATGAACAGATGCAAGTCTGCTGTCCACCATGTTAGAAAGATGGAAAAGGATGTTGACATGGCCCTTACAAAAGGTATAATCTGGTTCTCTATTGGACTGCAAAGTTAACATGTCTGCACTGAATTGCTCCATTATGTTGATAATAACCTGCTGCCATTGCTACTTTGAATTTTGTAAACATCAACATGGAAAAAAATGATGATGAAGATATACTGAAGGTCATGATTTGGCGGAGTGAAATGCAATAATTGAAAGAAAAACAGTCATATCAATCTGAGTGTAAAAATACCATTTTTTTTTCATAACTTCCCAGAAAAAAGGATTAGATTATGTCCCAATAGGTTGAGGTATGGGAGTAATGTGGAGATTCCAAGTTCGAACTCCAACTACAACACTTGGTGTGCATCCATCTGCCCAAGCCGTGTGGACATGATACCATAGAAACCTGTACTTGCTGTCCGTATAGGCTGCCTGGTGGATAAGTCGAGCTACACGCAAGTTGGCCTAAACACCACCGAGATTAAAAAACAGGAATAAAGTTACAGGGGGCTGAGACCTTAAACAGAGTGATAGATTAGACATCTCTTTACATTCTTTTTCCTTTTCCCAAAAAGTTGTTACTTTTAAATTATCTACGGGAATTGAGTCATATTTTCTTGTGCAGCAAAAGATCCAAAGAGGAAAACCTTGTCGAAAGAACTGGAGGAGGAAGAAAATATTTTGAAACAGTGTATTGAGAAACTTAAAGTTGTTGAGGCAAACAGATTGACTCTTGTTTCACAGTTAAAAGAAGCACTAAATGAACAGGTAAGTGATAAATCCATTTGGTTTAGTCTTAGTGTTCTTGACAAATTTTCATGCTGTACTTATCGTCCAACTCATTGCTTCTTAATTTTGTCAGGAATCTGAACTAGAGAATGTTCGGACTCAGATACAGGTTTTTATCTCATTTTCAGTTTTAAGCTTATCAATTTATTTTTCTTACACTGTGGTTAGTTGTTTGCTTTATCATTATCCTTTTTTGTTTGCGGGGGGGGGGGGGGGTTAGGTGGGGGGAGATTGTTGGATGGTGGAAAAAGAGAAGTGAAGAAAAACTTCAATATGTATTGCGGTGAGAGGGAAAGGGAGGTGTATTGCTTCTTGAGCGCCTTCCCAATAATTGGAAATAGGGCAAGTGTGTACTTAGCTTTCTAAATGATTAAGTGGCATGATTTCTTAGTCAAAGCACTGAGATTATGAGTAACTTTATCTATTGGATTTTCAGGTGGCAGAAGCACAGGCGGGGGAAGCCAGCAACATGCGGAAGCATCTTGATGATGAAGATTATGTGGCAGACTCAAAGCCTTTGGCTATAACATCTACATCAAATGACACTTCTCCAAAAGCAGGACAAACGAACAAGAAGACAGCTGCAGCAATCGCAGCTGAGGTAGCTGACAAACTTACAGCTTCTAGCTCCTCTCAGTATATCATGTCATCTGTCCTCTCTTCATTTGCTGCAGAGGCGGCAAAAACTGCCGGGCTGTCAAAAACTTCATCGCTTCCAGCCACCAACAATTCTATTTCACATCCAGAAAAGTCTCTATCAGATTCAAATGTTTTAATGCCAGCACAGCCACTTAATCCTCCGCCTTATCAGTCAATGTTGGTTCCTCATCCCACAGTGCATAGTCAAATGCCAAATTCTCAGGGTCAATATCATTCACTTCCTAATCCAACACCCCAGCAGTATTTACAGCCATCGGCAGGAATGGTGAGCCCTTACGGTTATGGGAGTATTCCCGCCTTGCCGTCTGTACCACCTCCTCCAGCACCTCCATCGTATATGACTACAATGGTGCCTTTAACACAGCAACAATTGTCAATGGTGCAGCAGCAGCAGTCTTTAGCACAACAGCAACAAGTACCATTACCTCAGCAAGCTCTACCTCCTAATTTCCGTCCTTTGCAACCTCCTGGGATGGTGTACTATGCTCAACCGCATCATTCACAATGAGGAACTCTTCGTTTGACTGTCAAAATTCGTATAAGAAACAACAAATTTCGGGACATGAAGTGTTATATGCTAGAGAAGAGCGGCTGATAGTGCAGGTAATAGATTATCATTAGTGCTTAATTTTCCATCTTCAAGTCTGTTTAGAAATCTGTGATGTCTTTATCCGGTGTTGTCATAGTTGTTCCTTGGCAGCAATTTTTCCCCCCTCATTTTCTGTTTTTCCTTTTCAGCATACATGTAACACTAACATGACGGCTAAGAGGCTGCTGACAATTTTGTATTACTAGTTAAACATGATAAAAGGACTTGGGTGGCTTTTTTCTCTTCTCACATAAACTTGGTAAAAGAAATAACCAGCTATCTCCATTACACATCTGTTTTCGGTGCTTAACCACCACCAACAACAACGACCCAGTAAAGTCCCACTAAGTGGGGTCTGGGGAGGGTAGTGTGTACGCAGACCTTACCCCTACCCCGATAGGGCAGAGAGGCTGTTTCCGATAGACCCTCGGCTCAGGAAGATGGAAATAAAACAAGAAAAATAATGACAGCATCCTAAAAACCATAAAATAGATGACATGCAATAACAATAACCCGCAACTAAGGTCCAGAGCTATGGAAAACAGTAAGGTTAGTGTGAACTCTACATTAACCACAAGCCGTCTAGGACCAACCTACTCAAACTCGCTTCACCCCCGGAATGGAGAAGGAGAAGCTCGACTACCACTCTATCCTACAACCCTAATGCTCGACCTCCAGACTTTCCTATCAAGGGCTATGTCCTCGGTGTTTAACCCTAAACCAAAAAATAAACAAATAATAATTGAAAGGAAAAGTGATTGTCAGTTATCAAATGGTAAGACTAATCAATTGAGGAAAACAAAGATTTTAATCTTGGGAGATCAATACTGGCCAAGGGAAAACAGATAGAAGAATTGCAGCATCTTTGCACTTCTCAAGAGGCCTGTTGGACCCCCCGACCCCAAATCCTGACTAAGCGATTGGACATGAAACAAATTTTTAATAGGGTGCTTTCATTTGTTATGTCAATGTTGTAGTGCATTTAAAGAATCCATAGAAATGCACATATGTCACACCCCTGTTTCATCAAGAAAAGGTAAAGAGTTTATGTAAAATCAGAACTTGGTTATAACATGTTTTGATTATTAAAATAAGAGTTGGGAAGTGGAAGAAGGTATTCGGACATCTGATTTTGTTTTGAAAGTAAGAAAACAGTACTATGTTGAATTGGAACTGACTGGTGCTGAAGTCTTTGCTGGAGGACCTGATCACCATGCAGAAATAAAAATACCTCTCCTACATATTTACTTATTAAGTAAAGAAGTATACATATATTCATATCAAAGATAAGATCGTGTGATTTGGGCAAGCATGCCATACATTTATTTGGGCAAGAAGTACATTTCTTATTGCTTTCACAATGGATTACAAGCATCATTCCAGAATGAAGAGAAGGATATTGCGCGTCACTTAGAAACACCCTATTACTCTACTCGCACAAGGTACGCGTAAGGGTGCGTACATACTATCTTTCCCAGACTCCACTTGTGCGATTATACTGAGTATGTTGTTGTTGTTGTTAGAAACACCCCATCACAATTCTTGCCTTAAATTGTTCGAGTAGCAGGAAGCTTGTACTACAAACAACATCAAGGATTCGTTCTCTTTCCATAAGAACTATGAGGTCTCTGGTTCAACTCCCAGCAGGGAGACAAAAAAACACTAGGTGATTTCTTCCTATCTCTTGAGCTTAAATAAAGTGATGGTTCTTATAGCCGATCCCAACTTGTTTGGGACTGTGGCGTGGTGGTGGTTGATTTCTTCCCATCTGCCAAAGTGTTGGTGGGTAGAGTTATCTGATACCTGTGCTGCTGGGAGGTTGTAAGTATAAGGTGGAATTAGTCGAGGTGCATGCAAGCTGGTCCAAACGTCACCCTCGTAAAAAAAAGCAACAGGTAGCACAAGATTGCCATTATGGTTTGAGAAATGACCAGTAGAAAACCAGGCTGGTGGACTCTTCTTTAGAAACTCTTCTGTTGGCATGGATTTCAGTTGCTGTCATTTGACTATAGTGCTTTGGTGCATATATCAGGTGCAGATAAGAATTTTCTGTGGAAAACTTGAGATACTTTAAAAGTTCAGCAAATTTGGATAACACATGAAAGAACATTTTACATACCTTAAAGAATCAGTTAATACATGAAGAGCAGTTTTTGAAGCAGTATAAAGCACCTGGCCATGGTCCTGGAGCATACACTTTCCATATCTTTTTCTCTGGACTAACACTTTCAAAGGAGGCATAAACACAAAGAGGTCAGAGCACTGAAAACAGAAACACAATTGCAAAGAAAATTCTAATGGTCGCCAAAGTAATAATTTTCCTCGACGCATAAGCATTATTTAGCTGGCCTTTTAGATTTTACGGTCAAACATCTTTATAACAGTCTCGTTTGTTCCGGATATTTTTAAGAAATGCGATTCTGAAAACTATATCGGGGTAGTAACACTTTTTTACGTTTATGTTAATCTTGATTTGATATAAAGAGGGTTCTTTTACGCCATAATTCATATCTACAGTGGAACTAAAGAATATTTACATATGTATTCAGGATGAAAAACCCCCAAGCGATAAGTAGAACTGACATGTATAACGTAGTTCTTTCGAAAAGGCCATTTTTTCACTCCCCTAATTCTTTGTTTATCAATTTGATTTCAATTTTATATATATATATATATATATATATATATATATATATATACACACATTTCTGTATGTTATTTACAAAAAAATAATTTACAAATTTTATATATTTTTGCGGCTACTAGATGTAAATAGTTTCAGTCGCGGGGTAAAAGTGATCTTTGCCCTATTTTAAAGTTGCTCATTTTAGTTCGTTTTTATCTTACTAGTTATAGTGTACGTGCGTTGCACATGTATTCTGCTTTTGTTAAAAATAAAATACATGGAATATAGAATAAGAATGAATCATGTGTATTGCATTGATGTCATGACAGATGTAACATTTTTAAAAAAATGTTAGTACACCTGCACAATATTTAAAAAAATGTTCCTGGAAACAGCCTCTCTACCCTTCGGGGTAGGGGTAAGGTTTGCGTACATATTACCCTCCCCAGACCCCACTTGTGGGATTATACTGGGTTGTTGTTGTTGTTGTCGAGTATCTTTTGAACCTACAAAGATGAAAGTTTTGGTGTGTTAGTTATAATTACTGTAATTATAAGTATTTTATTATATGAGATAATAATATGTCATGTTGTTGTATTTGACCTTACATACTTTGTAGGTGATGTTTTTGGTATTTGGTGTATCGTCGTATTAAAGACTTTATTAATTAAAATTTGGGTGTAAGTACATAAAAAAGACTAATTAGCGGCTATCAAGCTCGAGTATTAGTTGAAAACATCAACAACGCCCAACAGTACATGCTGCTAAGATCTGAAGCCAACTAAATAGGATAGAAATTGAGCGTTTTAAGCCAACAAACAAGCTTTCACTTCAAAACTCCTCTACAATACACCTCTTGAACATTTGCTTTATGATGATGCAAAAGCCATTATTCGTATTTTGAAATACCCTTCAATTCCTCTAGCGCCAAACATAATACACCACAACAGTCATAGCCATTCTAAGTACTTTAGCCCCAGAAGATTTTTCTTTAACACACTCCTCATAAGACTAATTCCGACATCAAAAAAATTATACTAATTATCTTGGGCATCTAACCTAGATCATAGACATTCTACCAATTTTAACATTTTGTTAATGGTTCTTCAAAGGGTTTGAACTTATGCCGTTCTTTTTAATCTTTACAATCTGTTTACTTAGAGATTTTTTTTTTTATGTGAGAAGAATTAAGGTTGATTGATTTTCAAACTTTTTTTCTAATGATAAAGCAATCCATGAATGCAACATATTAAGATTACTATCGAACTAATAAAATAGTACTAATTTAACCATAAACAAATTGTAATTCTGCATGAAGTGTTATTATAGCGTTGCATGATATACCTGATACAATAGTAGAAATTTTCAAGACCTAAGCAGAGCAGTGTATATCCCTGGCATTAAAGCAACACCAACTAAAGTTTATTTCCTAATAAAAAGTACTAAACCATAACAATCCATGAGTAGGAATTTTTTTTTCTTAACTCAGCGTTTAATACTTATAAAATCTAAAATGCAAAAATTTTGTTTTCAACGAAGGGAATTTAAGATGACCCCATCATAGCTTCTACTTTGCTAAAAAATAGAGTTCACATGGTGAATACATGTTCACGCTAAAAAAAAAAAATTCTTTACCGTGACATTCCCAATTTTTTTTAAGTTAGTATTCTCTAAACCATGAAATAGAAAACATAGATAATACACCATGAATTATCAGAAATTAGAAACACAACGCAAAAATTAAGAACGATATTCACCGAAACTAAATATACAAGATATAGCAACAGATAGCATAGAACTTAGGAAACCACGCGAATTGTAGTAAAACCGAAGAATACATAATCAAATTTATAGAATTACAATGTCTAATATCAAATCGATAATCAAACCAATTTAAAGTAAGATAAAGCAATACAGTTGATAACTTGATAAGCAATAGAGTTGTGAGCGGTGTGGCTAAACTCAATTTTACGTTTATTGTTCGTTTATAGATGTATTTTTCTAGCCTAAGTAGGATTTTATTTAGATTTAATAGTAAAAACTTAATTTCAAATAAGGAAAACTAATGTGGATTGTATTATGGAACTTTCGTTAATTTCAAATAAGGAAAAGTAACTTAATTGGAATGTATTATTGTTATTTTACCTAGTTTAAGTAAGTAAGAATTTAGTAAGAAATATTATTTTGATTTGAAAGTTCTTAATATTAGGAAATTATGAAATGACTATTCAATCCAATATGAAATCTATTTTTAAAGGATAAAAAAGGCGAACGACATTTCGCTAAGGGCCTTCGTGCTTTTAATATAACTAGCTTTACGGTACGCGCAATAATAAGAACATATTTTTAAAAAAAATTACGTAAATTTTATCAAACTATGTATTTGTCTAATAGATTATATAATAAAAGTTAAACAAATATTCTTGAAAAGGTTGAATGTTGTTCCCATTTTGTTAGCCTAATAAATGAAGAAATCATATTTGAGAAACTTAGATGTTTTATCGTGTTTTATAAGGACATATATGGTCTTATAAAAATTATTGTTACTTTAGTTGCCTAATACTGAAAACAAAATACAAAAGAGAATAAAAAAGTTGGTCTTATAGCTCGAAAAAAAAATTAATATTGAAAATGTAAAATCTAAAAAATGAGTACGGTTGAATTAATATCTTACAAATAATTTAATATAGTGAGGTATCGTCATTTGGTGGAGTAAATGCAAGGGAAAAAAATGACAACTTATTTACAATACATATTTTTCCTATTATTTCATCCTTAAATTTCATACAAAATCTATATATGTGACGACCCGATCAGTCGTCTCATGAGTTACTGCTTCGTTTTCCCCTATTTTAGCTTCTTTACGCTTCATTATCCGTGTTTACGTAATCGGGTTGATTAGTTCGAGTTCGGAGAGGATTTGGTAAGAAATGAGACACTTAGTCTCTTTTAAGAAGGCTTAAGTTGGAAAAGTCAACCGGATGTTGACTTATGTGTTAGAAGACTCGGAAGTGAGTTCTGATGGTTCGGTTAGCTTCGGGAGGTGATTTGTGACTTAGGAGCGCGATCGGAATGGGTTTTGGAGTTGTAGAGAAAATTTAGGCTTAAATTGGCGAAGTTGATATTTTGGCGGTTCTGGTTGATAGGCGAGATTTTGATATAGGGGTCGGAATGGAATTCCGAGAGTGACAGTAGCTATTTGGGATGTGTGTGCAAACTTTTAGGCCGCTCAGACGAGATTTGATAGACTTTTTGATCGAAAGCATAATTTAAGAGTTCTTGGAGTTCTTAGGCTTGAATCCTATATGAAATTGGTGATTGATGTTGTTGTGAGCGTTCCGAAGTTTTGAACAAGTTTGAACGATGTCATGGGATGTGTTGGTACAATTGGTTTAAAGTTCCGGGATATTTTAGGCCGAAAATCATAGCTGTAGCAGGTCCAGAAGGGTTGCAGGCCTCAAAACTCACCCGCGTGGTCCGTACAAAAAGAAATGCGGCCGCGGTATGTGATGTGCGGACCGCACAAAATGAAGTGTGGCCACGATAGGTGTTGTGCGGACCGCACAAAATGGTGTGCGGCCGCGGTGAAGAACATTCCGCTGGTCCTACTTCAGAAGCTCATATCTTTTGATCTACAAGGGAATTTTGAGATGATTCAAAAACAAAAATTATAGCCCTTCGTGTCTAGTTTCCAGAAAGGTAAAGATATCGCAATTTGGACATCTGTAGCGAAAGTTATGGCCAAAATATTAAAGCATGTCACTGCAGAGGAAAGCTTGTGCGGCCGCGGTCGATTTTGTGAGGACCGCACTGGTTTTGTGCGGACTGCACTGGTTTTATGCGGACCGCGGTCGATTTTGTGCGGCCCGTGGAGGAAAAAATCTGTGAGGTACTCTATGAATACGATGTTTTGGGTTTTATTTGATATTTTGACCTAAAGAGCTCGGATTTTGGCGATTTTTCGAAGGTTTTTCAAGAAATTCATCGGGGTAAGTGATTCTAACTCAGATTTGGCTAGAGTACATGAATCTATCATTGAATTCATCATATAATTCGTGATTTGGGATGGAATTTGGGAAGAAGATTGTGAAATCTTTCAAAAATATAAAATGATGATTTGAAGGACCAAATGGTATCGGAATTGGATAATTTTCGTACGGATAGACTCGTGAGAGTATAAGGATTCTAGTTTTGTGAATTTTGTCAAATTCCGAGATGTGGTCCCGGGGGTCGGGTTTGACCAATTTCTGGAATTTTGTGATAATTCGATTGTTTTCGCTTGGGCTTTGTTCCATTAGCATATTGTGACGTATTCGTTCTGATTTTGAATAGATTCGACGTGCATGGAGGCCAATTCGAGGGGCAAAGGCATCGCGAGCTAGAGAATTAGCCGGTTCGAGGTGAGTAATGGTTGTAAATGATGTCTTGAGGGTTTGAAACCCCAGATTGCACATCGTAGTGCTGTATTGAGGTGAGACACGCGTTGGGTGATGAGCGTGGGGTCTTTTACTACTGGGGATTTTGACTTGGTCCATCCCGATTGATGATTTTACCGCGTATTTGACTGAAACTTATTTGTTATCGTCATGATTTGGGCTGATTGCCATATTTGGGCTTCGTGCCAACTATTTGAACCCTCTAGGGATTTTTATCACTAATTCCTCACTGTTTGACTTATTACTTGAACTCAGTCCTGTTGATATTTATTGTTTTACAAACTCAGCCACTTTTATTCGTATTTGAACTTAAATGATATTTATGAATGATGTTTTGGGCTGAGAACTACTGTTTTACTAATGCCCGAAGGGCTTGTGATGATTTTCGGATTAAGTGAGGCCGAGGGCCATATGTGAGGATATGCTGAGTGATATGAGGCCGAGGGCCTGAGATACTTTTTATTGCCACGAGATGGCTTGATATTGCGCTTGGGCTGTAAGGGGCCCCTCTGGAGTCTGCAACCCCACAGTGAGCACGGGTACCCATCATGATTTGAGAGTGAGCCCGAGGGGCTGATACTATATTGAAAGTGAGCCTGAGAGGCTGATATTGTACCGAGAGTGAGCCCGAGGGGCTGATACTGTTTTGAGTGATTGTTACTATGCCCGAGGGGCGGATTTCTACTTGTTATTCACCCGCTAAATTACCTGTTTTACTTGGTTTAAAGGAACTTCATTTGATTTCTTCATGGATTTATTGCCTTAAGTGATTTTACTGCTTGATAGAGAATTGCTTTGTGCCTTTACGTGTTTTCTTGCTTTCAGCCATTATTCATGATTATTACTCACTGAGTCGGAGTACTCACATTACTCCCTGCACCGTATGTATAGATTCAGGCGTCGCAGAGTCCGCTCCTGAGTGCTGATCCTCCCAATCCAAGCAGTCTTTTCGGAGACTACGAGGTAGTTGTTGGCGTCCGCAGCCCCCGTGCCTCCCTTATCTTATTATTTTCAAGTTCTTGAACTTCTATAACGGATTTCGTGTCTAGTAGACTGGTATCTGGAACTATTAGTTGCTCATGACTTGTGACACCCCGGTTTGGGATGTGTTGGGATGGTTTCTACTGTTGTTATCGTTAATTCCGCAAATTATGGTTATTATATCACGTTTTAGAACTACTTATGGTATATAACTGTTTAAAAGAGGTGGTCTATTTTGGTCTGGCTGGCCTTGTCTTCACGAGAGGCGCCATCACGATCGGGTTCAGGGAATTTGGGTCGTGACAAGTTGGCATCAGAGCCTAGGTTACTTAGGTCTTACGAGTCATGAGCAAGTTTAGTAGAGTCTCGCGGATCGGTACGGAGACGTCTGTATTTATCCTCGAGAGGCTGCAGAACCTTTAGGAAAAACATCATATTCTTGAAATTCTTGTCGTGCAAACTTGTTGGTCCAAGTACTAAACTTCTGTTATTCCATTCTCTCACAGATGGTGAGGACGCGAGCTACCGGACGAGGTGGACGACCACCAGTGCCACCAGCTGAGACCACCAGAGGCCGTGGATGCGGTCGTGGTCGCGACAGAGGCAGAGCAGCGAGGGCAGCACCTGTAGATCCACCAGTTGCCCTAGCTCCGGATCAGGCTCCAGCTATGGATGCTCCAACGACACCAGTTCAGGCGCCAGCTGTGCCCATCATGATTCCGGGTCTTCAGGAGGCCTTGGCATAGATCTTATCAGTTTGCACTGGCCTGGCTCAGGCAGTTTCAGCCACTACAGCAGCAGCTACTTCACAGGCCGGGGGAGGCAATCAGACCCCTACCGCTCGCACACCTGAGCAGGTAGTACAGGGACTTCAGACGCTGAGGGCACCTCTAGCCCAGCCGATTGCACCAGCTCAGGAGTTTGTTGTGCTAGTTATGCCGGATGATAAGCAGCGTCGTCTTGAGAGGTTTGGTAGACTCCATCCTCCGACATTTAGCGGAGTAGAGGGTGAGGATGCCCGAGGTTTCTTGGATAAGTGCCAGCGGATGCTCCGTACAACAGGGATTCTTGAGTCTAGTGGTGTGGCATTTACTACCTTTCAGTTTTCTTGGGCTGCCTTCACTTGGTGGGAGGCATATGAGAGGCATAAGCCAGTTGGAGCAGCGCCCCTTACTTGGCATGAGTTCTCCGTTCTCTTCTTGGAGAAGTATGTGCCGCAGTCTCGCAGAGAGGAGCTGTGTAGACAGTTTGAGTGGTTGAGACAGGGGGATATGACTGTGTCACAGTATGTGTCGAGGTTTTTTGAGTTGGCTCGTCATGCTGTCTGGTTGGTTTTGACAGATCGTGAGAGGATCAGGAGATTTGTTGATGGCCTTAACTACCATCTCTGTATTCTGATGACTAGAGAGAGAGTGTTGGGTGCTACGTTCGAGGAGGTGGTTGATATCGCTCGCGAGATTGAGACGGTTCGCCGTCAGGATCGGGAGGAGAGGGAGGTCAAGAGGCCTCGAGGATCTGGCAGTTACAGTGGTGCTCCTTCGAGGGGCTAGTTCCAGTATGGTAGAGGTCGTTCTTTCAGGCCTGCTCATTCAGCCCGCCCATGTTATCGTGGGGCATCTTCGGGTCATGGTTATCATGGTACTCAGTAGGGCCAGTCATCACTTAGTTCCCTCCCAGCTCAGAGTTCATCTCGTGCCCCGTCAGCTCAGGGTTCTTCTATGCCAAGTGCGTCAGCTAGTCACTCCCGTGTGAGGGGTTCCCTTCAGTCCCCTTCTCCAACACCTGGGAGTTCTTTTGAGTGTGGAGAGTTTGGGCATGAGTGGAGGTAGTGTCCTTGTCGTGTTGTTAGTTCGTCCCAGCAGAGGGGTTAGCCCTCGACTTTTGCTCCAGTTACTTCACCACCCGCCCAGCCAGCTAGGGATGGAGGTCAGGCAGACAGGGGTCGCCCCAGAGGGGGAGGTCGATCAGGGGGCGGTCAGGCCCGTTTCTATGCACTTCCAGGAAGGCCAGACGCCATTGCTTCAGATGCTGTCATTATAGGTATTGTTTCAGTCTGCCACAGAGATGCCTCTGTATTATTTGATCCCGGTTCTACCTTTTCTTATGTGTCATCATATTTTGCTCGTTATTTGGGTATGCCCCGTGAGTTTCTTGTTTTACCTGTTCATGTATCTACCCCGTTGGGCGATACTGTTGTTGTAGACCATGTGTACCGGTCATGTGTGGTGACTATTGGGGGTCTGTAGACCCGAGTGGATCTATTACTATTGGGCATGGTGGATTTTGATGGCATTTTGGGCATGGATTGGTTATCTCCATGTCGTGCTATTCTAGGCTGTCATGCTAAGACCGTCACTTTGGCTATGCCGGATGTACCGCGGATCGAGTGGCGTGGTGTGACTGATTATGTTCCTAGTAGAGTGATCTCTTTCTTGAAGGCCCATCGTATGGTTGGGAAAGGTTGCCTTTCATATCTAGCGTTTGTGAGGGATGCTGGAGCTTAGACTCCTAGTATTAATTTTGTCCCAGTTGTGAGGGATTTTCCCGATGTTTTTCCTGTAGACCTGTCGGGCATGCCATCGGACAAGGATATTGATTTTGGTATTGACCTAGTGCTGGGCACTCAGCCCATTGCTATCTCGCTATATCATATGGCACCAGCGGAGTTGAAAGAATTGAAGGAACAGCTTTAGGAACTCCTAGATAATGGGTTCATTCGGCCTAGTGTATCACTTTGGGGTGTGCCAGTTTTGTTTGTGAAGAAGAAGGATGGCACAATGAGAATGTGCATCGATTATAGGCAATTGAACAAGGTAACAATTAAGAACAAGTATCCCTTGCCTCGCATTGATGATTTATTTGACCAGCTTCAGGGAGCGAGAGTGTTATCCACGATTGATCTCCGTTCGGGTTATCACCAGTTGAAGATCAATGAGTCATATATTCTTAAGACTGCTTTCAGGACCAGATATGGTCATTATGAGTTCCTTGTGATGTCTTTCGGGCTAACCAATGCCCCAGCAACGTTCATGCATTTGATGAACAACGTGTTCCGGCCTTATCTTGATTCGTTTGTTATAATATTCATTGATGATATCCTGGTGTACTCGCGTAGTCAGGAGGAGCATGCGGAATATTTGCTAGTTGTATTGCAGAGATTGAGGGAATAGAAGCTTTATGCAAAATTCTCCAAGTGTGAGATTTGGCTCAGTTTAATGGCTTTCTTGGGGCACGTGGTGTCCAACGAGGGTATTCAGGTTGATCCAAAGAATATTGAGGCGGTTCAGAGTTGGCCTAGACCATCCTCAGCCATAAAGATTCGTAGCTTTCTTGGGTTGGCAGGCTATTATCACCGGTTTGTTCAGGGATTCTCATCTATCGCATCGCCCTTGACCAAATTGACTCAGAAGGGTGTTTCATTCGTGTGGTCGGACGAGTGTGAAGAGAGCTTTCAGAAGCTCAAGACGGCTTTGACCACAACTCCAGTATTGGTCTTGCCATTAGCTTTAGGTTCATATACCGTGTATTGTGATGCTTTGAGAGTTGGGATTGGTTGTGTATTGATGCAGGATGGTAGAGTTATTGTGTATGCTTCTCGTCAGTTGAAGCTCCATGAGAAGAACTACCCCGTTCATGATTTGGAGTTGGCTACCATAGTTCATGCATTGAAAATTTGGAGGCATTACTTGTATGGCGTATCTTGTGAGGTGTTCACTGATCATCGCAGTCTTCAGCAATTGTTCAAACAAAAGGATCTTAATTTGAGGCAGCGGAGATGGTTGGAGTTGCTTAAGGATTATGATATCACTATATTGTACCATCCGAGAAAGGCCAATGTGGTGGCCGATGCTTTGAGCCGAAAGGCAGTGAGTATGGGGAGTTTGCATATATTCTAGTTGGGGAGAGACCCCTTGCAATTGATGTTCAGGCCTTGGCCAATAGGTTCGTAAAGTTGGATATTTCGGAGCCCAGTCGGGTGTTGGCTTGCGTGGTTTCTCGTCTTCCTTATTTGATCGCATCAAAGAGCGCCAGTATGATGCCCGCATTTGCTTGTCCTTAAGGACAGAGTTCAGCATGATGATACCAGAGATGTGACCATCGGTGATGATGGGGTGTTGAGGATGCAGGGCCGGATTTGTGTGCCCAATGCGGATGGGCTGAGAGAGTTGATTCTAGAGGAGGCCTATAGCTCACGGTATTCTATTCATCCGGGTGCCGCAAAGATATACCAGGATTTGAGGCAGCACTATTGGTGGAGAAGAATGAAGATATTGTGGGATTTGTAGCTCGGTGTCTCAATTATTAGCAGGTGAAATATGAGCATCAGAGACCGGGTGGCTTACTTCAGCAGATGGTTATTCCTGAGTGGAAGTGGGAGAGGATCACTATGGGCTTTGTTGTTGGACTTCCACGGACTTTGAAGAAGTTCGATGCTATTTGGGTGATTGGGGATCGGCTGACCAAGTCCGCGCACTTCATTCCTATCTATACTACCTATTCTTCAGAGTGGTTAGCAGAGTTATATATCCGAGAGATTGTTCGGCTGCATGGTGTTCCAGTTTCTATCATTTCAGATCGGGGTACTCAGTTTACTTCCTAGTTTTTAAAGTTTATTAAGCGAGAGTTGGGTACTTAGGTGGAGTTGAGCACAACTTTTCACCCTCAGACGGACGGGCAGTCCGAGCGTACTATTCAAATATTGGAGGACATGTTGCGTGCTTGTGTTATTGATTTCGGAGGTTCATGGGATAAATTTCTACCGCTTGCAGAGTTTGCTTACAACAACAGCTACCAGTTGAGTATTCAGATGGCTCCATATGAGGCTTTGTATGGGAGGCGGTGTAGATCTCCAGTTGGTTGGTTAGAGCCCGGCAAGGCTAGGCTATTGGGGACAGATTTGGTTCAGGATGCCTTAGAGAAGGTTAAGGTGATTCAGGAGAGGCTTCGTACAGCGCAGTCGCGATAGAAGAGTTATGCAGACCGGAAGGTTCGAAATGTGTCCTACATGGTTGGTGAGAAGGTCTTGCTGAAGGTTTTGCCCATGAAGGGTATTATGAGATTTGGGAAGAAAGGAAAGTTGAGTCCGCGGTTCATTGGACCTTTTGAGGTGCTTCGGAGGATTAGGGAGGTGGCTTATGAGCTTGCTTTTCCAACCAGCCTGTCGAGTGTGCATCCGGTATTTCATGTTTCTATGCTCCGGAAGTATATTGGGGATCCATCTCATGTTTTGGACTTCAGCACGGTTTAGTTGGATAATGATTTGACCATTGATGTGGAGCCAGTAGCAATTTTGGGTCGTCAGGTTCGAAAGTTGAGGTCAAAGGTTATAGCTTCAGTGAAAGTGCAGCGGAGAGGTCGGCCCATGGAGGAGGAGGCTACCTGGGAGACCGAGCGGGAGATGCGGAGCAGATATCCTCACCTGTTTGAGGCTTCAGGTATGTTTCTTGACTCGTTCGAGGACGAACGTTTGTTTAAGTTGGGAAGGATGTGACGACCCGGCCAGTCGTCTCATGAGTTACCGCTCCGTTTTCCCCTATTTTAGCTTCTTTACGCTTCGTTATCCATGTTTTATGTGATCGGGTTGATTAGTCGAGTTCGGAGAGGATTTGGTAAGAAATGAGACACTTAGTCTCTTTTAAGAAGACTTAAGTTGGAAAAGTCAACTGGATGTTGACTTATGTGGTAGAAGGCTCAGAAGTGAGTTCCGATGGTTTGGTTAGCTTCGGGAGGTGATTTGTGACTTAGGAGCGCGATCGGAATGGGTTTTGGAGTTGTAGAGAAGATTTAGGCTTAAATTGGCGAAGTTGATATTTTGGCGGTTCCGGTTGATAGGCGAGATTTTGATATATGGGTCGGAATGGAATTCCGAGAGTGACAGTAGCTTCGTTGTGTCATTTGGGATGTGTGTGCAAAATTTTAGGTCGTTCGGACGAGATTTGATAGACTTTTTGATCGAAAGCATAATTTAAGAGTTATTGGAGTTCTTAGGCTTGAATCCTATGTGAAATTGGTGATTGATGTTGTTGTGAGCGTTCCGAAGTTTTGAACAAGTTTGAATGATGTCATGGGATGTGTTGGTACAATTGGTTTGAAGTTCCGGGAGTTCCAGATAAGTTCCGGGATGTTTTAGGCCGAAAATCATAGCTGTAGCAGGTCCAGAAGGGTTGCAGGCCTGGGAACTCACCCGCGCGGTCCCCTCAAAAAGAAGTGCGGCAGCGGTATGTGCTGTGCGGACCGCACAAAATGAAGTGCGGCCGCAGTAGGTGTTGTGCGGACCGCACAAAATGGTGTGCGGCCGCGGTGAAGAACATTCCGCTGGTCCTACTTCGGAAGCTCATATCTTTTGATCTACAAGGAATTTTGAGATGATTCAAAAACGAAAGTTGTAGCCCTTCGTGTCTAGTTTCCAGAAAGATAAAGATATTGCAATTTGGACATCTGTAGAGAACGTTATGGCCAAAATACTAAATCCTATCACTGCAGAGGAAAGCTTGTGCGGCCCACGGAGGTGGAAATCTGTGGGGTACTCTATAAATATGAGGTTTTGGATTTTATTTGATATTTTGACCTAGAGAGTTCGGATTTTGGCGATTTTTCAAAGGGTTTTCAAGAAATTCATCGGGGTAAGTGATTCTAACTCAGATTTGGCTAGAGTACATGAATCTATCATTGAATTCTTCATTTAATTCGTGATTTGGGATGGAATTTGGGAAGAAAATTGTGAAATCTTTAAAAAATATAAAATGATGATTTGAAGGACCAAATGGTATCGGAATTGGATAATTTTCGTATGGATAGACTCGTGAGAGTATAAGGATTCTAGTTTTGTGAATTTTGTCAAATTCCGAGATGTGGGTCCGAGGGTTGGGTTTGACCAATTTCTGGAATTTTGTGATAATTCGATTGTTTTCGCTTGAGCTTTGTTCCCTTAGCATATTGTGACGTATTCGTTCTGATTTTGGATAGATTCGACGCGCATGGAGGTCAATTCGAGGGGCAAAGGCATCGCGAGCTAGAGAATTAGCCGGTTCGAAGTGAGTAATGGTTGTAAATGATGTCTTGAGGGTTTGAAACCCCGGATTGCACATCGTAGTGCTGTATTAAGGTGAGACACGCGCTGGGTGAAGAGCGTGGGGTCTTTTACTACTGAGGATTGTGACTTGCTCCGTCCCGATTGATGATTTTACTGTGTATTTGACTGAAACGTATTTGTTATCGTCATGATTTGGGCTGATTGCCATATTTGGGGTTCGTGCCAACTATTTTAACCCTCTGGGGATTTTTATCACTAATTCCTCACTGTTTGACTTATTACTTGAACTTAGTCCTGTTGATATTTACTGTTTTACAGATCAGCCACTTTTATTCATATTTGAACTTAAATGATATTTATAAATGATGTTTTGGGCTGAGAACTACTGTTTTACTAATGCACGAGGGGCTGTCACACCTCCTTTTTCCGCACCCGCGAGGGTACAAGGGAGTTTTTTCCAATTAAAGGACAATCGAAACGGGATTCGTTTATTTATTTCAGAGTCGCCACTTGGGAGATTTAGGGTGTCCCAAGTCACCAATTTTACTCCCGAATCGAGGAAAAGAATGACTCCATATTACAGTCTGCGCACCAGAAATCTGGATAAGGAATTCTGTTAACCCGGGAGAAGGTGTTAGGCATTCCCGAGTTCCATGGTTTTAGCACGGTCGCTCAACTGTCATTATCGGCTTGACTATCTGATTTTATACAAATGTGAACTTATGTGTAAATTTTATCTTTTTACCAATTTCATAATTATTATTTTACGAGAATTGCAACGTCGTGAAAACATATCTCGAAACACGTTACATCAATGCACCCGTGGTTATTGACATATCTCGACTCCGTTGAGATTTGGATTTGGGTCACATCAATGTGCACCCGAGTTTAAAGAGATAACTTTATTAAATACGCGCCTAAAGTGACTAGCGTATCATTATTTTAGGAAGGCCGTGGAATTTTGCTAAACGGTCCATCCCGAAGTCTAAGCAATTTTAAAGAAAATATTTACTGAGGGCCCCGCGATTTTTGTATTTTTCGGCGAGGCTCATCTCATTTTTATTTTTAAGGATAAACCTACAGTGACTACATTTTTTCTATTAAGTTTGTCTCTAAAACAAAAGAAAATACCTCAATTAATTACATGCTGAAAAGATGTAACTTATTAGTTATTAGTTTACGGTTAATGCGAATGGAAAATTGCGATCGAGTTTGTTCAAAGAAAAACTGCTTTCATTCTATATTCTTTTATTCAATAATACTAGAACATGAGATTGACACACCATAATATCAAAACAGATTAACTATTTTTCGATTAATTTAAACTAACATTATTATATGAAGAAGTTATACATATGTAACCTTATTACTCATTAATCAATCAACTACATTTTTATACAAAGAGAGGAAAATTAATATTCAAACACAAATCTAAACAGGAGGAATTCAACAGAAACAAAGCCTGATTAATATTTCATTTTTTTCGCTTCAAGCCAAGAGTGTACAAATGTGTACCTGGAAATGGCAGTACAAGGAGAAAAGAAGTAGGAGAGTAGTATGTAACACAACAACATACAGCAGCAGAAAGCCCAACACGGTAGCTTCAACACCTCAGTCCAGAAATCCCAGCAACACGGAGAAAACTAGTAAAAATGGAGAAGACAAATAGTGCGGAAATCTCTCTTTATTTTTTTATTTCTAGATTTGAACTCTCTATGGTGTTCTTCCACTCTCAATATTTCAGAAAATTTGTTTCTATATTTTTTACTCTCTTCAAAATGAATTCTGTCCCTGTATATTCTGTGTATCCAGAGTGTATATCGAGTGTATACTGCTCTCTCCGCCCCCTCTTTTCTTCTTCTCTCTATCTAGTTTTTCCTCTTTTTTCCCACCCCTTCTTCCTAAATTTTCTCTTCTATTTATAGCAAAAATTTTCGAAATTTTCAGATTTGTTTTTTTATTATTTTATTATTTTTTTAATTAAAAGAAATCCCACTTACAAATTGCTTTTATTTTTTTAGAAAAAGAAATCCCACCTTTATTTACTTTTATTTTTAAAATTCCAACTTTAATTACTTTATCTTATTTAAAATCCCACTTTTTATTTTTTTAAAAGAGAATCTCACTTTATTTAACTTTTCTTTAAAAAACAAACCACTATCTTTTCTTTTTCTTTTAAAAATGCTACTTTCAATTACTTTAAATTTTTTAAATTTTCAGATACCTTTATATTTATTTTTTAATTCCAAACTTATTTTACTTTTAAATTTTTTAAAACTTTTTACTTTTTTTAAATTTTCTACATTCTTTTACTTTTTTTATTTTTTATTTTTTTTAAAATCATTTCCGAAATTACTATATATATATATTTTTTAAAATAAAAATAATAAATAAAATAAAATATTTTCGGATTTTTTTTTATATATAAAAAAAACAAAAAATAAAACTATTAATAGTGATAATTCACTTTTTATTTTTTATTTTTTTGGTTTTGTTTTGTGTTGGACAAAAATGAAGAAGGGGTGTTGGGTTAATGGAGCGGACCGGATCGACCCGGTTTGAAACGGACCGGGTCATGGGGAAAGTTGGGCAATTATTTGGGCCTGTGGTTTGAAATTGAAGAAGTGGCCCAATCCGATTTTTCTTTGTATTTTTGTTCTCTTTTCTTCTTTTATTTTTCTAAAACTAAATTATAAAAGTACTTAAATTATTATTAAGAACTAAATTAAGTTATAAAAGCGCAAATTAACTTCCAATAACAATTAACGCACAATTAAGTAATAATTAAGCATAAAATTGTTCATTTGGACATTAAATGCTAAAAATGCAAAAGATGCCTATTTTTGTATTTTTTATTAATTTAACAAATAAACATGCATAGACAAACATACAAATAGTTACACAAAATATCACAAAAATTGCACACCAAGAAAAATTATTTTATTTTTGAATTTTTTGGGAGTAATTCTCATATAGGGCAAAAATCACGTGCTTACAGCTGCCCCTCTTTGCCCGAAGACACGAATGGTTTTCGTGCAAAGATAAAGCGAGCGATTTTTGCCCATCCGAGTACTCCGTGTGAAGCATTTTTTTTTTTTAAAAAATGATTTGACCGAACCTTTGCTTCAAAGGTTTCCTACATATCCTGGGCTAAACAGGAATCAGGTCAATGTAGTTTGGGAAGTTTTGGTAGCTGGGACTACCGTGAGACTGCAATGTTACTGCTGTTGCATGCTGTTATCACTGCTTACCGATCTCCTTGTTACACCGTGTTTAAAAGAAAACAAGAAGCTAGGCTAGACTAAAATTTGTTCTTGTTGCCTTGCTTTCTTGTCGGCTTGTGTTTCCTCCGGTGCTTTTCTTCAGATGCTTTTCTTCCTTTTGACACATCCACTCGAGTTTGTGCTGGGACCTCTTGTTGCATCCTTTTGCTTCCCGGTGCTGGGGATTTTTATTGTTTCCTGCTGGGGATTCCTGTTGTAACCCTCTGTTTTATTGTCCTCTGACTTGATCTTGAAATGTGTGCCTCTGTTGTATGGGCGGGCTCCCAACTTCAATACTTGAAAATTAATGCTGAAATGTATGCCTCTGTTATCTGGGCGGGCTCCCAACTTCAACGCTTGAAATGTAAAGACTGAATGTATTCCTCTCGTTATACAGGTGGGCGCCTGGCATGAAATGTGAAGACT
This sequence comes from Nicotiana tabacum, assembly GCF_000715075.1. Lineage (NCBI taxonomy): Eukaryota > Viridiplantae > Streptophyta > Magnoliopsida > Solanales > Solanaceae > Nicotiana > Nicotiana tabacum. The sequence goes on along the minus strand of NC_134090.1, from coordinate 47,928,647 downwards.
GAAAAGTATTCCTCTCGTTATACAGGTGGGCGTCTGGCTTCATCATCTTGAATTTAACAACCTCTATTTTCCAGGCGGGATCCTACCACCAAAACAAACGAAAATTTCCTAACCTCAGTTTGCACTGGGAAGATTTGTGAGTCGTTAGCAAAATTGTAACCTATTTATACTACTGATGCAATGATGAGAGTAAACTAAAGACTAGACTAGGATGTGCATCTCCTACGAGTAAAACCAAAAACTCTTGCTAGCAAATGTGTCTGCTAAAATAAAAACCTCGATGACTCAAACTAGAAAGTGCTTCTTCTATGGTTGAATCGGAATGAACTAAACTAGGAAGTGCGTCTCCTTGGGGTGAAAACTTCAGTGACTAGAACTAGGAAGTGCGTCTCCTATGAATAAAATCTCGATTTTAGGAAGTGCGTCTCCTAAAAAACTTGAAAGACCTTGATTAGGAAGTGCGTCTCCTACAGGTAAAAGTTCAATAAACTAGACTAGGAAGTGCGTCTCCTATGGTCGAACTTAAAATGAATCAAACTAGGAGGTGCATCTCCTAAGGGTGAAATCTCAATTCCGGAAGTGCGTCTCCTGAAATAAAATATAATCTGAAAAAGCCAAACTAGGAAGTGCGTCTCCTATAAATGGACTATCAATATTAGGAAGTGTGCCTCTTATGGGTAAAATCTCAATGACTCAAACTAGGAAATGCGTCTCCTACGAATGAAATCTTAAATGAACCAGACTAGGAAGTGCGTCTCCTAAAGCAAAAGTATAACCTGAGCGAACCAGACTAGGAAGTGCGTCTCCTAATAATGAAAACTTAATTCAGGAAGTGCGTTTCCTATGCATGAAATTAAACTTAGGAAGTGCGTCTCCTAGGGGTAAAATAGTCTTAGAAAGTGCGTCTCCTATGGGTGAAACCTTAATGATTTTGAACTAGGAAGTGCGTCTCCTATGAATGAAAATAATTTAGGAAGTGCATCTCCTATGCGTGAAATCTTAATTTAGGAAGTGCGTCTCCTATGGAGTAAAAGTAAACTTAGGAAGTGCGTCTCTTATGGGGTAAAAGTAAACTTAGGAAGTGCGTCTCCTATGGGCAAAACTAAACTTAAGGAAGTGCGTCTCCTATTGGGTACAATAACTTTAGGAAGTGCGTCTCCTATTGGGAAAAACTAAACTTAGGAAGTGCGTCTCCTATTGGTAAAACTATTCTTAGGAAGTGCATCTCCTATTGGTAAAACTTATTTAGGACGTGCGTCTCCTCTTGGTGAAACTAACTTAGGAAGTGCGTCTCCTCTTAGTGAAACTTACTTAGGATGTGCGTCTCCTCTTGGTGAAACTTAACTTAGGATGTGCGTCTCCTGTTGGTGAAACTTACTTAGGATGTGCGTCTCCTGTTGGTGAAACTAACTTAGGATGTGCGTCTCCTGTTGGTGAAACTAACTTAGGATGTGCGTCTCCTGTTGGTGAAACTTAACTTAGGATGTGCGTCTCCTGTTGGTGAAACTTACTTAGGATGTGCGTTTCCTGTTGGTGAAACTTACTTAGGATGTGCGTCTCCTGTTGGTGAAGCTAACTTAGGAAGTGCGTCTCCTGTTGGTGAAACTAACTTAGGATGTGCGTCTCCTGTTGGTGAAACTTAACTTAGGAAGTGCGTCTCCTATTGGTGAAACTTAACTTAGGAAGTGCGTCTCCTATTGGTGAAACTTAACTTAGGAAGTGCGTCTCCTATTGGTGAAACTTAACTTAGGAAGTGCGTTTCCTATTGGTTGAAACTAAACTTAGGAGGAAATGCCTCTCCTATGGGTGAAACTAAACTTAGGAAGTGCGTCTCCTATTGGTAAAAATAAACTTTAGGAGGAAATACATCTCCTATGGGTAAAGACAAACTTAGGAGGAAATGTCTCTCCTATGGGTGAAACTAAACAAACTTAGGAGGAAATGCATCTCCTATGGGTAAAAATAAACTTTAGGAGGAAATACATCTCCTATGGGTAAAAAACAAACTTAGGAGGAAATGCATCTCCTATGGGTGAAACTAAAACAAACTTAGGAGGAAATGCATCTCCTATGGGTGAAACTAAAACAAACTTAGGAGGAAATGCATCTCCTATGGGTAAAGACGTGGAATGTATTCCCTTGTTATACAGGTGGGCACCTAATGGTAAAGACACAAAATATATTCCCTTGTTATACAGGTGGGCGCCTAAAATATGAAATGCACAGACAAAAAGTATTCCTCTCGTTATTCAGGTGGGCGCCTGTCTAAACTAAGACATAAAAGTATTCCTCTCGTTATTCAGGTGGGCGCCTGTTGGTAAAGACATGAAATGTATTCCCTTGTTATGCAGGTGAGCGCCTAATAGTAAAGACATGAAAAATGATATGCCCGCATTATACTGGTGGGTGACCTAGAACAGAAATGAAAAGACAGAAATGTATTCCTCTCGTTATTCAGGTGGGCGCCTGTCTTCATCAATAACTTTGAAAATAACATCCTATTTGAGGGCGGATGAACCCAAACTATCCTATTTGAGGGCGGATGAACCCGACATATCCTATTTGAGGGAGGATGAACCCGGCATATCCTATTTGAGGGCGGATGAACCCGACATATCCTATTCGAGGGCGGATGAACCCGACATATCCTGTTCGAGGGCGGATGAACCCGACATATCCTTAAAACTTGAAAATGTCTTACCTCAATACTTGCTGGGGATTATTTACTTACATGCTGGGGGATAAGTGTTATGAGCTGGGGATAACGCTGTTGAGGATAACACTGCTGGGGGATTTGCATTCCTTCAAAATTGGTGATCCCCTCTTCTGAAACCTGTTGGGAGCGACACTAGCCCTTTGCCTTTCCAAACACAAGTTCCAATCTTTTTGTTCGGTCTGCTGAGGATTCAGCTTCCTTTATTAAACTTGGGGATAACACTGGTTCAAAGATCAGCTCCCTTGAGACTGGTTTTATCTTTCTTCTCCCCTAAATGGGCACCTGCCTTCAAGAAAATTTTCACAATGAGAAAATTTTCTGCCCCGGTTTGATGATTTTCTTTATGGCATGTCTTTCCGCCATCAATAACGTTCATTTTCCCTGTTTCTAAATCAAAGAAAATTTTGTTAGTTTAAAAACATGGTAAGCGGTCATGCCACTCTTGTTGTGGATGGTTTCCTCTTTCTCCTTTCCCAGCTTTGTGTTCCATTATGCTATCAAAACTTGCTGGGGATGATATTAATTGCTGACACTGGCCCATCCCTTTTATCAATCTCATCTTGATGGGGATACCCTTCTTGACACGGGTTTTGCGCCTGTTCCTTGTACCACTTGGGTGTACTAGTTGATGGCCTATTTTGAAGTCATTTCCCACTGGTTCTGACCAAACAGACTCTACTAGGGAAGTTTTCTATGAAAGGAAAAAGATAAAAAGAAACAAAATAAAAGACAAAGGAAACGATGACTCTTTTACAAAAGAAACTATAAATAAAAATCTATCAAACGCAGATACCGACTCTAATGGCCATGACATGCGTATGTGGCCTATCCTCTACCGTCAATCATCTTTCAAGATCTTCAATTGACGATTCCCCATCTGATTCTTAATCTTATTTGACTTGTAGTGCCCGAAGGGTTTTCACTATCAAGCCTTTCTCATTTTGGTTTTCTCTTAGCTTTCATCGCCTTATGGTGCCTGTGAAGGTTTTCACCAATAAGACTCTCTCATTTGTATCACTTTCCAGCTGGGGATTTGGAGTGTTGCCGGTATGACTCTTTTTGTTGGAGATTAGAGTCCTTTCTGATGTGGAACAGAATGTTATGTTCGCCGGTAAGACTCTTCATTTGTCTGACTTGGCATTTTTTGAAAACTGATCAGAAGGTCTTTTTTTGGACCGTAATGTAGGTTTTGGATAGGCTAGAAAGAAAGGGTATAAATGGCTCAAAAAATACATTAATTTTGGGTTATTAGTTACAACCTTCGGAATTAGGTTTATTTACAACAAACGCAACTTTTGCCCCAGTTTCTTGCTTGGGGATATTTTAATTGATTTTTTTTTTTATTTTTCAAAACTATGACCGAGCCGTGAAGCGCCTACGTATCCTCTTTGAGGAATCAGGTCAAACGTAGTTCCCATTTCCTCTTTTCATTCCGACTTTCTTTTGTTTGTTTTTTTTTCTTTTCTTTTTTTTCTTCTTTCATTTTTCTCTTTTTTCGTTTTTTTTTTCATGCCATATGCTTGCGTTTTCTAGTCGTTTTTTCTGATTCCAAATGAGGGGTATGACAAAAAATAAGTAAGGCTCAAAAGGGGTAACGAAGGATAAAGTGTTTAGGTAGCAGAATAAAATGCCTTCGTCATTCCAGTCTTCAAAACATGCCAAGTGCAAACAACACGATTAAACAATAGATTTATAGTCTCTTCCGACGGTGCTGTGCTTGACAATTATGTTAAACATTTGCTTTTCCCTTTGTTATTTCTAAAACATCGTTGGGCGACACTCTCATTATCATGAATGACCCTCACGCCAATTTGGCGAATCTTGATTTTAACGGTTTTCTTTGTGTTTAACTTGCCCCAGTTCCACATGACTCGGGCTTCAAATAATCCCAAACCGTTCTTATTTCCTTTAAATGGTCTGATCGCCTTTCCAGGGTTTTACGATTAACTTTTAAGGTTAGGCCCAAAATGTGTGCGCATGTCATGTCACTAGAATCGGCACTGAACAAAAATGATAAAAGGACTAAACAAAGAGATGACTGGAAATAAAGAAAGACCGGATTTTGTATTAGACTACCGGTGAAATGGTTTAAATAACAAAACAAACAAAACAATCCAGAACAAAATCCTAAAACAAACTGGACAAGACAATATCCGACTTATAACCCTAATAATCCGAACAACATAAATGTCAACAAAATAAGCCACCATAAGCTTCTCTCTTGTTAACCAAGGAACAGAGCGTCCTTCCACTTTATCAAGACTGGCATCTTAGCCACTGAGCTTTGCATCGATACTGCCAAGACCATTACCAGCTTCAATATCATCAACATCCGTCGGCAAGTTCTCGAGGGGGCTCGAGTGCACCATGTCACTGTTATTAATCACAACCCGCCCTTCTTGGATCATTTTCTCTACTTCCCTTCTCCAAATATGACAGCTCTCAATGTTGTGCCCTATGACATTGGAGTGGTAGGCGCATCGCGCTGCCGGATCAAAGCTCCTTGCAAGTGGATTTGGAGTACATGCGGGGAGTGGCTCAATCGAGCCAGCATGCCTTAGCCTTTCAAACAGACTGGCATAAGATACCCCGATAGGGGTGAGAGCCTTTCCTCGTTTCAGCAACCTCTTCATTCTTGCATGTTGACAGGGCCGGAAACCTGATCCAGATGGATTTTGGTAGGCTTGTATGGGTGGGTAAGCATTTCGTGGAGTCGGGTACCTGGGAAGTGAGGTATGGCTTTTGAGGTCACGGGGAAAGAAGTGGTGTTGGGGAGCGGAGAAGCATTGAGGAGTGATGGAGCTACTCGGATAGCTGGGAAAGCTGCCATAAGTGGGTTGGGATGCAGAGTATGGGGGATCTTCCATTATGGTGTTGGGTGCTTGGGAAATGACCGAGTTCAAGAAACTTGGCGGTGGAGGGGGTGGTGGTTTTCCCGTTATCCATGCCTGATACATGTCTGCCACATGCTGTCTCAGCATTTTCACTTCTTCTACCAACCCGTTGTTCCGTTCGACCAATTGTTGTCGGTCATCAGTACCGACCCACTCGGTTCTGCGGTTCTGAGCCATTGTCCTTTGATTTTGCTTTGCAGGGAGGAGTTACCACAACCAACCACTTTCTATATATGGACACATCAAAGGGAAGCCATCACGTTAGTGTTAGGGCATTGGACAGACAATCATGTATCAGAGATACAATGTACCTAAGCAGTTAGACAATTGTGCCCCCTGAAAATCTTCCACACTCTCTTTTATTTATTTATTATTATATTTTTTTTATATTTTTTTTATTTTGGTGGTGGTCTAATCTTATGGAGATTGCCTACGTATCATGACCCCGCATGAATCAGACCGAGCGTAGTTCGGACCCAATAAAAGATAAACAATGCTAAACATTTTTTTTTCAATTTTCATGTTAAAACAAACTGGGTTTCAAGGGTTTAAAGATGACCTACAAACTCGAAAATCAAACAACACACATATTCTAATCAAAAGCTTTACAAACTCAAAAATAAAAGGTCAGCTCCCTTTCTCTGTTTGACAAATGCAACCAAACGGTTATTTTTGCAAATGTGGCCCCTTCTAAATTTCACATGAATTTCGAGGCTGGGGAGGATTATTTTATGATACTTTACACACTTGTCCATTCTTTTACGAAAATAGTCTTTCAGCAATTGAAAGATACTCTAAGGCTATTTCGGCAAGAACGGTTTAAAATGCAGCCGAAGCTGGCTCGGCTTATTTTGACCAAAAACACAAACGGTATTCACCTGACCGTTGATTTTTCCTTCAAATTACAATGAAAATGCGGTGTTGCAAACACGGCCCTTCAGCGCCACGGGGACGAAGATTTTTAAGGCTAAGTGGGTCAACTGGATCAAAATCCTAAAATGACCCAAATGTGGCTGTTTATGCAAAGTCAGCCTTCCGGCGTCCCTTTCGGGAACATTCGGCTATTTATGACAAAACATCACCTGACTTATTCATGACTCTTTTTATCGTTTTTCAAATTAGAAAACTCAATATTGCAAACACGGCCTTTCAACGTCTCGGGGGCGAAGATTTTTAAGGCTGTGTGGGTCAACTGGACCAAATCTTAAATATGACCTAAAAGTGGCTGTTTATGCAAAGTCAGCCTTCCGGCGTCCCCTTCGGGAACATTCGGCTATGTCTTGATAAAACAGCATCACCCGAACTCTTTATGACCGAATTGAAAGTTTGACATGTTTTTTTTTTTTTAAATTTGTTTTTGGACTTTTTAGCAAAAAGGGGGATTGGACCCGATGAGGGTTGCCTAGGTATCTCACATCCGGTGAGAATCAAACCCGCGTAGTTCGGGCAAAATAACCGAACTGTTTTAAAACAGAATTTTTTTTCTTTTTCAGCAACAAATAACAAAACACTTTCCAAGCATGACTCTTTCATTTACATTTTGGCATTTTCGAAAAAATAAAAAAAATTAAAAAAAAAAATTAAAAATAAGACCCTTTTTTTCATTGTCATTTTTCAGAGGAACACAAACTATTTTCCCTTTTTTATTATTTTTTTTTTTTTTGAAAAATAAGACAGAACAACGACTTTTTTTTTCTTTCTATTTTTTCTTTGCTTTTAATAAAACAAACTAATAAGACACATTTTTTTTTCAAAATTTCGGCAGAGTTTTGACAATATTTGGGTATTGGATTTTTTTCAAAAATAAACAATCAATTCCCTAACCGCTATTTCTTTTTCTTTTTTTCAATTTCACAATATTCATAATATTCAAACACCGGTCAGTGAGACAAAATAAATGCACGGAAAACAAATAGGATGCATCAGGATGGTCTTTTCATATCAGGTTGCTAGTCCTAGACGGACTCAACCCCTGTGTTGAGTCCCCTAAGTCAAATACAACGTGATGCAAATAAGCGTTCCTACTAGGGATCCGGCATGAAGTCACGTTATTCTATGTTCAAAACCTGGGTCGTTGTTCTAGACAGTGTACCCGAGCGGACAACTCGAGCTGAGGAAGGAGCTCCTTTCCGGGAACCAAAAGGCCAGCCGGCTTAGAAACTTTCCGAGCCTCTTTTATTTAGGGTACGACACTAACAGAATAGGGAGTCTCAACCAGTAAGCACATCCCACGGAGGTAAGAAGAGAAAGGTTTCGGCACAATTTATATACAGTTCAGATAATATCAAAGCGGTAAAAGCAGCATTTAGCACATTAGGCTCAAAACATGTAAAAATCATATAAAGCCAAATATAACAATTTATCTAAGCTCGAATTCTTAACCCTGAACCAGTGGTTCTGGGTTTTATCCCCAGCAGAGTCGCCAGAGCTGTCACACCTCCTTTTTCCACACCCGCGAGGGTACAAGGGAGTTTTTTTCAATTAAAGGACAATCGAAACGGGATTCGTTTATTTATTTCAGAGTCGCCACTTGGGAGATTTAGGGTGTCCCAAGTCACCAATTTTACTCCCGAATCGAGGAAAAGAATGACTCCATATTACAGTCTGCGCACCAGAAATCTGGATAAGGAATTCTGTTAACCCGGGAGAAGGTGTTAGGCATTCCCGAGTTCCATGGTTTTAGCACGGTCGCTCAACTGTCATATTCGGCTTGATTATCTGATTTTATACAAATGTGAACTTATGTGCAAATTTTATCTTTTTACCAATTTCATAATTATTATTTTACGAGAATTGCAACGTCGTGAAAACATATCTCGAACCACGTTACATCAATGCACCCGTGGTTATTGACATATCTCGACTCCGTTGAGATTTGGATTTGGGTCACATCAATGTGCACCCGAGTTTAAAGAGATAACTTTATTAAATACGCGCCTAAAGTGACTAGCGTATCATTATTTTAGGAAGGCCGTGGAATTTTGCTAAACGGTCCATCCCGAAGTCTAAGCAATTTTAAAGCAAATATTTACTGAGGGCCCCGCGATTTTTGTATTTTTCGGCGAGGTTCATCTCATTTTTATTTTTAAGGATAAACCTACAGTGACTACATTTTTTCTATTAAGTTTGTCTCTAAAACAAAAGAAAATACCTCAATTAATTACATGCTGAAAAGATGTAACTTATTAGTTATTAGTTTACGGTTAATGCGAATGGAAAATTGCGATCGAGTTTGTTCAAAGAAAAACTGCTTTCATTCTATATTCTTTTATTCAATAATACTAGAACATGAGATTGACACACCATAATATCAAAACAGATTAACTATTTTTCGATTAATTTAAACTAACATTATTATATGAAGAAGTTATACATATGTAACCTTATTACTCATTAATCAATCAACTACATTTTTATACAAAGAGAGGAAAATTAATATTCAAACACAAATCTAAACAGGAGGAATTCAACAGAAACAAAGCCTGATTAATATTTCATTTTTTTCGCTTCAAGCCAAGAGTGTACAAATGTGTACCTGGAAATGGCAGTACAAGGAGAAAAGAAGTAGGAGAGTAGTATGTAACACAACAACATACAGCAGCAGAAAGCCCAACACGGTAGCTTCAACACCTCAGTCCAGAAATCCCAGCAACACGGAGAAAACTAGTAAAAATGGAGAAGACAAATAGTGCGGAAATCTCTCTTTATTTTTTTATTTCTAGATTTGAACTCTCTATGGTGTTCTTCCACTCTCAATATTTCAGAAAATTTGTTTCTATATTTTTTACTCTCTTCAAAATGAATTCTGTCCCTGTATATTCTGTGTATCCAGAGTGTATATCGAGCGTATACTTCTCTCCCCGCCCCCTCTTTTCTTCTTCTCTCTATCTAGTTTTTCCTCTTTTTTCCCACCCCTTCTTCCTAAATTTTCTCTTCTATTTATAGCAAAAATTTTCGAAATTTTCAGATTTGTTTTTTTATTATTTTATTATTTTTTTAATTAAAAGAAATCTCACTTACAAATTGCTTTTATTTTTTTAGAAAAAGAAATCCCACCTTTATTTAATTTTATTTTTAAAATTCCAACTTTAATTACTTTATCTTATTTAAAATCCCACTTTTTATTTTTTTAAAAGAGAATCTCACTTTATTTAACTTTTCTTTAAAAAACAAACCACTATCTTTTCTTTTTCTTTTAAAAATGCTACTTTCAATTACTTTAAATTTTTTAAATTTTCAGATACCTTTATATTTATTTTTTAATTCCAACCTTATTTTACTTTTAAATTTTTTAAAACTTTTTACTTTTTTAAAATTTTCTACATTCTTTTACTTTTTTTTATTTTTTTATTTTTTATTTTTTTAAAATCATTTCCGAAATTACTATATATATATTTTTTTAAAATAAAAATAATAAATAAAATAAAATATTTTCGGATTTTTTTTATATATAAAAAAAACAAAAAATAAAACTATTAATAGTGATAATTCACTTTTTATTTTTTATTTTTTTGGTTTTGTTTTGTGTTGGACAAAAATGAAGAAGGGGTGTTGGGTTAATGGAGCGGACCGGATCGACCCGGGTTGAAACGGACCGGGTCATGGGGAAAATTGGGCAATTATTTGGGCCTGTGGTTTGAAATTGAAGAAGTGGCCCAATCCGATTTTTCTTTGTATTTTTGTTCTCTTTTCTTCTTTTATTTTTCTAAAACTAAATTATAAAAGTACTTAAATTATTATTAAGAACTAAATTAAGTTATAAAAGCGCAAATTAACTTCCAATAACAATTAGCGCACAATTAAGTAATAATTAAGCATAAAATTGTTCATTTGGACATTAAATGCTAAAAATGCAAAAGATGCCTATTTTTGTATTTTTTATTAATTTAACAAATAAACATGCATAGACAAACATACAAATAGTTACACAAAATATCACAAAAATTGCACACAAGAAAAATTATTTTATTTTTGAATTTTTTGGGAGTAATTCTCATATAGGGCAAAAATCACGTGCTTACAGGGGCTTGTGATGATTTTCGGACTGAGTGAGGCCGAGGGCCATATGTGAGGATATGCTGAGTGATATGAGGCCGAGGGCCTGAGATACTTTTTATTGCCACGAGATGACTTGATATTGCGCTTGGGCTGTAAGGGGCCCCTCTGGAGTCTGCACTCTCACAGTAAGCATGGGTACCTATCATGATTTGAGAGTGAGCCCAAGGGGCTGATACTGTAATGAGAGTGAGCCCGAGGGGCTGATATTGTACCGAGAGTGAGCCCGAGGGGATGATACTGTTCTAAGTGATTGTTACTGTGCCCGAGGGTCTGATTTCTACTTGTTATTCACCTGCAAAATTACCTGTTTTACTTGATTTAAAGAAACTTCATTTGATTTCTTCATGGATTTATTGCCTTAAGTGATTTTACTGCTTGATATAGAATTGTTTTGTGCCTATACGTGTTTTCTTGCTTTCAACCATTATTTATGATTATTACTCACTGAGTCGGAGTACTCACATTACTCCCTGCACCGTGTGTGTAGATTCAGGCGTCGCAGAGTCCGCTCCTGAGTGCTGATCCTCCCAGTCCAGGCAGTATTTTTGGAGACTACGAGGTAGTTGTTGGCGTCCGCAGCCCCCCGTGCCTTCCTTATCTTACTATTTTCATATTCTTGAACTTCTGTAACGGATTTCGTATCTAGTAGACTGGTATCCGGAATTATTAGTTGCTCATGACTTATGACACCCCGATTTGGGCTGTGTCGGGATGGTTTCTACTGTTGTTATCGTTAATTCCGCAAATTATGGTTATTATATCACGTTTTAGAACTACTTATGGTATTTAACTGTTTAAAAGAGGTGGTCTGTTTTGGTCTGGCTGGCCTTGTCTGCACGAGAGGCGCCATCACGACCGGGTTCAGGGAATTTGGGTCGTGACAATTTATTAGTGTAATTTCGATAAATAAATTTCAGTATCTTATTTTTGTTTCACTTATTTGATTGGGTTTCTGCTTTAACATGTAAAATTACGACAAAAACCTTAAAGTACATTATAGTTATTAATAGTATAATTATATTATTTCAGATGTAATCTTGGTATTTGTAAACTTAGTTATAGTTAATATTTTTGCCGGTCCTAATATGTTTATAGGTTTGGTTTACTATGTGTAGGAGATTTCAATTGCTGTGAACTTGAAATTACAAAGTCTAAAAAATAATTACGGCTGGGTTAATATTTACGATAAATAGTTTAATATAAAAAAATATAGTGAAGCTATCATTAGTAGGACTGAATGCTAAAAGAATAAAATATTAAAAATGACGACTTATTATAATATATTTTATTTTCTACTATTTTCATCCTTAAATTTCTTATAAAGAAATACGTTCAATTTATTACTATTAAGTTGGATATATAAATTTCGGTATCTTATTTAAGCTTCAATTATCTAATTGCAATTGTGCTTTAAAATGTATAAGTTAAAAAAATATATTAAAATACATAATAGTTTATTATACTATAATACAATTATAATTATTATAAAAATTGTATTCTCTTCTTTTGTAAACTTATTTATAGATATTTTTTATTAGGTTTATAGGTTTGATTTATGATGTATAGGAAGCTTTAGTAGTTTTGGATTTGAAATTAATCTGTTCTTTTATTGATAAATTTTAATGCATGTTTACCCTTTAATTATTTTAAGTTATTTGTTGTAAAGTTGATAGTGATAACCTTTAAAACATTCACACTATAAAAATAACATCTTACATTTAAGAAGAAAAAAGAATGAGGAGTTATATCTGCATGAGACTTTATTTGCTTCCTATTTACTCTCTTTCAATTAATTTTTTTTATTTTACTAAAATTGTAAAATTCTAAAGAATTAACCGGCAATAATTCTATAACAAAGACAATATTCCTAAACCTTACAGGAGTTCTGAGTAAACGCTAGTTTCCTACTTTGATTTTGCTAATATTTATTTTATAATATGGTATTATATATTTTAAATAAGGAAAAAGATAATATAAAAAATTTAGGTGTTTTTGAAGTATTAAATATTAGAAAAATAATAAAATGATTGTATTGTCTAGTGTGCATTTTATTTTTAAATAGTAAAAAAGGCGAATGACATTTCGCTAAAGCCTTCGTGCTTTTAATATAGTATAGATAATTAGAATAAACTAATTACCGCAAATACTAAGTGAATAAAATTGTTCTTCAAAAAAATTACTCATTGATATTAAAATATTATTATTATTTTCCCTCATGAATACAATTGGAATACCATTAATATGTTACTTTCCAATTGCCATATAGAAACTACTTCAAAAGAACGTTTACAAATTTCGTACCAAGGTTCTAAATAATTAACTTTTAAATATTTATTTAAGGTAAAATTTAAAATGGTTTTAAAGTTCTAAATTTTAGATACACCTAATTTAAATAAGGAAGTATTTAATAACCAAATTTCAATAAACCTTTAGGTCCTAAATATTAGAAAAATAATTAAATGACTATTTTATCTAGTGTGAACTCTATTTTTAAAGGGTAAAAAAGGAAAAAAGATAATATAGAAAATTTAGGTGTTTTTGAAGTCCTAAATATTAGAAAAATAGTAAAATGACTGTATTGTCTAGTGTACATTTTATTTTTAAATAGTAAAAAAGGCGAATGACATTTCGCTAGGGCGTTCGTGCTTTTAATATAGTATAGATAATTAGAACAAACTAATTACCGCAAATACTAAGTGAATAAAGTTGTTCTTCAAAAAAATTACTCATTGATGTTAAAATATTATTATTATTTCCCCTCATGAATACAATTGGAATACCATTAATATATTACTTTCCAATTTCCATATAGAAATTACTTCAAAAGAACGTTTACAAATTTTGTACCAAGGTTCTAAATAATTAACTTTTAAATGTTTATTTAAGGTAAAATATTAATTGGTGTTAAAGTTCTAAATTTATATACACCTAATTTAAATAAGGAAATATTTAATAACCAAATTTCAATAAATCTTTAGTCCTAAATATTAGAAAGATAACTAAATGACCATTTTATCTAGTGTGAACTCTATTTTTAAAGGGTAAAAAATACGAATGACATTTTGCTAAGGGCCTTCGTGCTTTTAATATAACTAGTTTTACGGTACGCGCGTTGCGCGTGTAACTTATCTAAATGAGTAAAACTTTTAAAAAATTATATAAATATTATTTTTGAATTAAAATAAATGTGTAAATTTATTTTAACAAAAACTATTGATTATATATAGCTAATTCAATAAGGAATATCAATTTATACAATTCCCTGTCTATGTTTTTATTTTTGCTCTTTTAATTACTACTTTAAATTACTTATGACTAAATGTATCTAATTTATTTTCATTAATTTTAATATATAAATTTATCTTATCTATGTTTTACTTTACGAGTATTGTAAATGGATTTGTAATTTAATATGTGTATAAATTTTCAATATTTATTCAACTTATTCAAATAATAATAATTAACTCAAAGTACATTATAGTACTTATTACTTTAAATTAAAATACTACTATTATTTTTAAAATGTAAGCATATCGTATTAAACTTGTTTATATATATATTTTCATACTCGATCTAGTATATTGTAAGTTTGGTTTACATATTATTAGCAATCTTTAATTTTGAAGACTTAAAATTAGATCTAAAATTTTATTAGTAGATTTCTAACACGTTTATATACATTTTGTCTAATACACATAAGAAAAAGTCATAATTACTTTACACAATTTATGTAAGGAAAGGATTTCTAAGTAAATTTTTATTTGATTTAAATTCCTAAAAATTAGAAGTTTCTATATATGTAGTTCGAATAAGGAAAAATTTAATGATCAATATTTAGCTGATTTTAAAGTATTAAATATTAGTAGAATAATTGAATTACAATTATAACCAATATAACATCTATTTTTAATGAGTAAAAAAGGCGAACGACATTTTTGCTAAGGTACTTCGTGCTAGGATACGCGTGATGCGCATACCTTCTATTGATGCATATAAAATTATAAAAAAATATAAGCCCTTAGAAATAAGATTTTTAAAAATATAAGCTCTTGAATATGAAAAATATTGAGCCTACTTAGTCGAAAAAAGTAACGGATGGTCTATCTAAGCATGATAACAATCAAGATAATCTTGAAAGTTTAGTGTTATTATGTATCTCGTTCTTTTATATTAATTTCGTATCAAAATAGTCATGTAGGTACCATGTATTCTAAGAAAAGTTAACTATAAAGAGAAGAAAAATTAGCGATAGATAAATTATGTAGTTAAATAATAAAATTCATCGCTAATCCTACTTAGTGACAGAATCAATTATATCTTATAAAAAAAATCCTATTAGCTATAAGATGAATTTAGTAACTAATTCATCTTTTGTAAAGTTAAATTATGTAACAAACTTAGTTAGGTATTTCTGTAAATTAAATTATGATAATTAATTTCTTATCACAAATTAATAATTACTATTTTTTCAACAATAATTACTATTTCAAAATCTAATACCTAGTAAATTTTAACGAATTTAACAACCAAGCTTCTAAGGAAATACTTATGATTTAAATTTTTAAAAGCAAATAAATCATATGAAAGAAAAATAAAGGCACAAGGACAAAGAAAAAAAAATATCACACAAAACGTGAAGTTTCCTTGTTGGAAACAAAAAAAAAAAAATTCCTACTACTTTTTTTTATTCTTTTACGTCTTAATATATTGTATCCTTATTAGGAGAAGATATCAAACGCTAAATTATATTAGATTTTTTTTATTTATTTAGAACTCCTAAATATAAGGAAAGTTTTTTGATTTTTCAATTTTGTCCAATATAAAATATGTTTTTAAAGGATAAAAAAGGCGAACGACATTTCGCTAAAGGCCTTCGTGCTTTTAATATAGTATAGATAAAATATGTTTTTAAAGGATAAAAAGGCGAACGACATTTCGCTAAAGGCCTTCGTGCTTTTAATATAGTATAGATATAGATATAGATTTAATCTTTTTCCAAATTTTTTCTTCATGAAATGAGTTTCCGATACTTTTCAAAGATTAGATCTTTTGCAATATTTCTTGGAACAAAACAGAAGTGTATAAAAGATTGAACCTTAAAGAATATCTTAGCCAAGATATGCTAGTTAGGCCTTTTTCTTGGTTCAGGAACCTAAGCTAGGGACAATTCAACTTCTACACACTACATTATAAACAGTTTTGAGGTAAAAATTGTTTAATCATGTAAAACTTGTTTAATCATCACGAATCCGACAACAAAATAAGAGCCAATTCCAATAGAAGGAAACGCGATAGCACGTTATTTTTCATTTCTTTCACCATCCTTTGTATTACATTTATGTAAATCTTTATTGTAAACTGAACCAAGAAAAGAATTTGCTTATCAGATACAAAAACCACACCTGAGCAAAGTTAAAATTGACATTAAGAATCTAAGAATGCTGTCAGTATCAACACTTCATTCGTTTCCTGAGAATGAAATCTTTGATAAACAGTGGAAGGTAGTACATGATTGCAGCAATAGTAGAAAAATGGCCAGTAGAAAACCAAGCTGGAGGTTTCTCCTTCAGCACGGCGTTCACCGTCCTCTTTCCAAATTCTTCTGCAGGAGTTGATCTTGGGCCTTGTGAGAAATGTGCTCGTGCCCGGATTGCTTCTTCAAATTTCTTGTACAACTTCCATTCTGGCATTTGACTGTAATTGGCAATTGCAGAGTTTCCAATGTTTGACGTCACAGCTCCAGGGACAACGGTGATGACATCAATGCCAAATGGCCGAAGTTCCAGCCTACAATAACGCATCATAGAGCTCTAGAATCAGGATATAGTGTCATAATATTTTTACCATCCAACTTATAGGTGCGATGATGATGATAGAAGCACATCTGCTATCGTCCCAAGCATCTGAAAATCACCCAGCATGCTACTGCAATAAGCTCCTCGTTTTTATTACATAAAATGCGATCTTTATAACTTTGAAATTATTGGCTCTTCATACTTAACTATTCTCTCACAACCTAGAATAAGTATAGAATAGAATATTCTGGTGAATGAATGAATCATTGCTCAACTACTAGTATCCCACTATCACCTGCTTGGACTTGGGGGTACATAAGCCAGCTACATCTTTCTGTCAAATGCTAGAAAAGTTGACGTCTAAGTTTTGAGCTATTATTCTAGTCATACCTGCTGGGACTTAGGTATACAAGTCGGCAAGGTCTTTCTGAGACAGGCTACTCAAGTTGACATCCTTACTGTTGAGCTATAACACCATAATCTACCCGATAGCTCCTTCTGTTTAATCTTCTGTTTTCCTTTGCCTTGCACGGTCGTAAAATACAGAATAAGAGGGGGATGGTATGGATATGGTTAAGGAATTCTCACCCTGCAAACCTCTTTAAGCATCCCTCGTACTCATCAACAGCCTCCCATCATTAGGATGGAATTCTCACCTCAATAAAGTTTCCAACTTAGCATCTTTTCAAAGATTTGCATTAACTTTCAATGTCACCCAACTATTTTCCATAAACTCAAAGTTGGATTATCTGAGAGAGGATATGTAGACAACTAAAAAGATAGAGAAGGAGTCGGCTGTTGGAGATGGTAGAGGACAGTCAAATGGATGAGAGAGGAGTGCAGGTCCTTTTTGAGAATAACCAAAAGTAAACCTTCTTTGTTCCCCACTTTAATGTCCTGTTTGACTTGGCATTTCCATTAAGAAGAGTTAAAAACAGGAGAGACTTTTTTGAGTGTGAAAGAGGTAAAATCTGAGGTTGCGAAATACTAACCCTACTATTAATTTTTCAAATTTGAAATAGCTTAAAGAATTTTTTTTTTGAAAGAACTGTAAGAAGTGGACCCTTAATGTTCGAGAAACTTCTCTTTTAGGAGGGTGAAAATTATTGTAGCATAGCACACAAAGAGGAAAGGTGACATTCAATCTGGAACAGACGATGCCAAATTTCATTTTTTTAATCAGCTAGGGTAACATTTTTCATATTTCTTGAGACGGAGCATTTTTCATATTTCTTTTCATAAGCGACCTGTTCAATTATGATAATTTAGGATCTGGATACATTAGCCTCACTCAGCGTACAACCATGAAGGGTTCATTTTCTTGGTTATCAACTAAGAACTATCTCTACGGCTCTACCAAGCAAGGACTACTTAACATAAAATATATGTAAGCCTTAGAAACACAAGAATGCAAATACAAGTCCATAACAATGTCCAGTGTTATCAAAGGCGAAAAGCATAAAAAAAAAGGTGGGATCTAGGGCTTTATATGAAAAGGGTGCAAAGGCAGAAAAAAGTACCAAAATATATATGTAATTCGAGAATAATGTTAGAAGTGAGGATTCATGTAACTGACTCAACTTGTTTGGGATTGAGTTGGAGAGTAATAACTAAAAGCACCAATATAAGTTATATGGACAAAACATTATAAAAGATCTTTATTGTTTAGTGTTGCCTCTTTAGGATAAGCCTATTTTGCATCTAGCTTCAGGGCTTCAGCATACTTTACGCGAGCTTTTGACAACACTTAGAAGTAAAATAAGCTTCCCAACATGAATATCACTACTTCGAAAAATTTAACAATACTGTGAACTATGAAGCAACTTACTTATATGTTCTAATGATCGAGGTGCACAACCTGATTTGACGGGGTAACTGGTAGCAAAGGTCACAACTATATCTCTCTGTGATGTTATCAGCCTATAACACGGTCTCAGTGTGTGATTTAGTCTCAAACAGGGTACTAACCAGGTAACAGACTGGACCTTGGATTCCCATTTTCAGCCATATGACTTAATATGTTGCAACCTGGGCAACAATGTGTTCTACAGGACTACTCGTTAAAAAGATTTATTGACAACTCTTCAGCGTAACGAAAAAGATACTTATGAAGTCAAAAAGTTTGATCATAGGAGGAAAACAATGAAAAAGGGCAGCCCGGTGCACAAAGCATTACGCGCTCACACAAGGTCCGGGGAAGGGCCGCACCCCAAGGGGTGTGATGTAGGCAGCCTAAGCCTACCCTGATGCAAGCATCAATGGCTGATTCCATGGCTTGAATCCGTGACCTATAGGTCACAAAGAGACAACTTTACAGTTGCTCCAAGGTTCCCTTCGAGGAAAACAATGCCGGAAAAGTAATTTAGTTCAAAGCTGAGGTTTGAGCAGGTGATGCCTCACCCGATACAAAGGTAACATTCATGCGAGAGAGTGAACACGTCCGAGAAACATATCTGGTTTCCAGTAAATCTTAAGTATGGAGTTTGAGTCGTTAATTATAGGAGGACAACAAAAGAAACTGTAATGTGGTTCAAGGAAGAGAAATTAGTACATCTAATACTTAATGACAGTCTAATAAAAATAAAGCACCCAAAAACTAAAGATAGAGTAAGATAACAAAGTTTAAGAGCCTGTAATAAATTAATCGTTGTATGCTTGGCTGCAATTTGAAGTTGAAAAAGCATCCAAAACAAAGTTGGCTAAGCATACCTCAAGGTATCAGTAAATGAGTGTACAGCTGCTTTGGATGCACTATAAGCACCTGACCATGGTCCCGGAGCCAAAGCAATGCAACTTCCTACATTTACAATTTTCCCTTTCTTCCTGGATGCCATGTGAGGAACAACAGATTGAATTAACCTTAGGGGACCTATAGAAATATAAAAAGTGTCATATACCCAAAAGAAAGGAGAAAAAGAGATTTCTGCCTGGACTCAGAAAAAATAAAAGAAAGCTAAGAGAAGAAAGAATTAAAAAATTAGGTAAATAATCATTTATTCCAAATTTGACAAACTAAAAAGGGCAGCCCGGTGAACTAAGCTCCCATTATGTACGGGGTCCGGGGAAGGGCAGGCCTTGCATTTCTGCATACCCGTGCCCTCCTGCTCACACGGCGGCACTTTTACTGTTGCGCCAAGATGCCCCTTCCAAATCTGACTAACTACAGATGGAAAATATTTATTTGGAAGCAATGAGTGTACTATGATTTTTTGTTATCCGGACCAAGAGGTGTAGGATGTGAACACGGAAATATGTCATTGATGATGGGAAGTTCCAACAATGTGTTCAATCTCCCAACATAACAGAATTCTAACATGAACAACACTACACATTCCGGCCTTCAATCCCCAACAACCACGCCAAGTCAAGAAGAATGTCAAGTGTGGGGTGAATGGAACATTATTTCCAACCTAGCTGATAACGTGTTAACTGCAGCTTATTTTTGATGGAGCACCTTAAAGGAGGACAAAGTGTGTAGAAGATTATTGTGGAGTTCCTAAAAGGACTCACTGCTTAATGTCATACAAAGAGTTTCATGTTTACCTAATGCCTGGATATTAGAAGCAAGAAAACTGGGAGGAGTAAAAAGTACAATACTGAAAGCTAGAACAAACACTAGCAACAAGATGATGATGTCAATATCATACTGTGAAAATATAGAAGAATTTAGCAAAGAAGCAAAGCAGAAAGTGGACTATATACACTTAAGATGATGATGTTAATATCATGTTGTGAAGATATAGAAGAACTTAGCAAAGAGGCAATGTAAAAAGTGAGCCACTCAACTACTCAGCACGCCACAACCAAATGGTTGAGGATGAATTTATTTCTGAGTCCAATTATGTAGGATGGAAAGAATATGAAATTTCAAAAAAGCAACGGCAAAGTATATTAGACTCAAATGTAGTTTAGAGGACCGACTTATATGCCTAACATTAGGATATCAGTCATCGGTGATGTATATGAGATATTAGCAGCAGGTTTCTATCATCCTGCTTCTCGTTCACCTTATTCTTTTAGTGCTTGATGATGACCCCTCAAGATTCTAAAGTTTGAATTTGGTTAATTCCAAAGTCATTTCCCATTTTCCTTGCAAATTAGTAAACTGATAATGCTTTGATAAAATTAAAACAGAATCCAGCCAATCAATTTGGAAAATGCAAGTTAACCTCCCTCTTTCTTACACAATATTCTTGCCTTAAATAGAGAGCTTTGGAGTTGCAATAAACAGTAGTATGGTACAACAGATTAGGTGAAAAAAATCTAAGAAAGCCTATAATCTAAGTAGGTTAAACAATGTTTAAGCAATTAGTTAAACTGAACTATTTCAATTTTGGTTAAGTTTCATCATCCTCACTGCTCCTCTTGGATTCATTTTCATTGAGAGAGACAGATAAGCCAACAGTTTACTGAAGTCACAGTACCTTCGTCAGTTCAAATATCCTCCGTATACTGATGGTTAAACAAGTACACAAATCAGCATAACAAATAAGTGCACACAGGCTAAAACAGGTAGATCAAGTACTAGCTCTGCTAATAAATATATACTCGATCAGATTACCAAATTAAGCTTCCAAAAGTAATTCTTTGAAATAGGATAGATGGGTTGCCAACCAACCAACCTACCATGGGCCCGACACCCTTAATTATTTGTCATTGATATTTCACTGTGGTCCCGATCAATCCAGTAAAGACCAAGAGCTCAGCACACCTATTGACGCCCACCAACCTATAGAGCTAACCAACTATGAGGATGTAAGCTAGTCTCCTTTACCTCAACGTAACAAATTCTCCCTTGCTTGTAGAAGAAAACTATTGTTCTGATAAAATCATTATAATCATGTCTCCCCCATCCCCTGGGAAGAAAAAGAAAGGGGAAAAACCTTTACTCTCCTTTTTGAAAAAGGGAAAACTTTTATTTCCCTTTTGGATCAAGTACTCAAGGAAAGAGTTGGTAAAATCTGAATGATATTAAAGAAACCAGAAGGCTCAATATGTCTACTGCTTCAAATAAGGTAAAGTTGGAACTACAAAGATTCAGTTTTAGTTCCAAATCTATTCTAAATTTTATCTCAGTCCCCATCATTTAAGAATATTAAATCGCCAATCAAGAACTTCAATAATCCAATTACCAACATGATACTTATTCTCTAGCAAGAGAATTCAAACACTGGAAGTACAATTTCAAATTAGCAGGCTTTAAACAAGTCAAATCATATTTGTACAAATAATTCAAGTGGAAATATAATACTTCAATGTAGCAAATGGTTGTCCCAATTTAGGTGGCGGTGTTTGACTGTGCATAGACTTTAAGAAATAAAGACTTTTGAAACTTGTGATCTGAAGCAAACCGTAGATACTTGTTTAGCTATAGATAATCTCACTACGGTAAAAATAGAAAGTTTAAGTTGAATTGTTTCTAAATACGGAATCTTTTTGGACAGACTTAAAGGGAAAGTATGAGGAGAGTACAACTTATAATACTAACATGAATTTGCTAAATATCTAAACTTTGTTTTAGTTTTAACACAACAAATAAGTAGAGCTATGTATAATGATGCATACCAAAAACATTGGTGTTGAAGGTATGTTGAATAGAATATAAAGGGACTTCAGCAAGAGGGCCAACACACTGTACACCAGCATTGTTAACAAGAATATCAATGCGCCCAAATTTTTCAAGAACATTAGTGAGGAGACGTGTCACGCTTTGATCAGACAAAACATCGAGTTCTTGAAGAAAGAATCGTGGGTCATCTTCGAAATCGGACATGGATGTCAGGGACCGAGCTGTGGCTACAACGAAACAATTCTTGGATGCAAAAGCTCGAGCTAACTCATGACCTATTCCGCCATTTGAACAGCCTGTTATCAGAACTACTTCCTTAGTTTCTTCCATTAGAGAGAATTTGCAAAGAAGTTTGAGAGTATGTACCAGAGTTTGGCAGTTAGGCTTTAATGCCTATTGTTGACTTCCTAGAGATTTCGGCCCGTCTCTGTTTTATTTTTGGGTTAATAACACTTTTGATCACTTATTAATAATTGATATTTTTTCCTCCCTATATAATATTTCAAACTTATTTATCAAAAATATTTTAATTTTATATATTACTCACTCTAAACAAAAATTACTTATAATTTATATACAATTCATTATTAGTATCTTAAATTAAGGAATTCGATTACAATCTTTTCCTTTTTTCTTTCCTCACCTCTTTCCTTATTCTATGCCGCTTCAATCCATATATAATCCATTAATAGTACCTTAAATTATGAGATTCAGTTACACTCTTTTTTTATTCTCTCATCTCTTCTATTCAATAGAGCCTTAATTGTAATATAGCAATTTCAATAAAGCCGAACCAAAGTGACGTAAAATAGTTCAAGACTTAATTGAGAACCAAATCTTATAAAACTATTTTAATAGCTTGAACCAGAAAGTAGCACCAAACCAAAGCAATAGAGACACTGGCGATAAAGCACCTAAATTAGACAGATTGAATGTCCGAATATTCAAATTTGATACATCTACAACAACATATAAACTAAAAATAAATTTTATACAACTAATTATATAGTATACAACTTATTTATAATTTATCTACAACTTTTATATATCATTTTTACCCAGTAAAATATAACTACAACATCATACAACTTAAATACAATTTTCATATAAATTTTATACAAATATGTCTTTTGTATGTATTTTGTGTATAATCTGTATATACTTTGTACGTGGTGTGTTCTTCTTCTTCTCTGTAATTCCAGTCAAAACTTCTTCTCTTAATACAATTTTGATACATATCAACAACTTTATGTAAAAAGAAAGTACTTATCAAATTTCATACAACGATTCATATATTATACAATTATTTTTCAACTTTCATACAATATTAAAATAAAAAATATATAATTATAACAGAACACAACTTAAATACAATTTACATACAATTATAATACAACTTCGAGTTTCAATCTGAAAATTCATCCAAAATCAACTCTAATCTTCATCAAACACTCTGAAAATTGAGATACAAACTTCAAACAATATTCGCGATCGTTTGCAACAACACCCAATCAAAATAAGTAATAATTAAAAAAAATTGAATTCAAAATCAAATTTTTGAATCTTTTGATGGCTTCGATGGCTGGTCGGGCAATAGACAACGACTGGTTCGATGCAGATAAGCGATGACATCAAATCTATTATTGAATTCTCTGAAGAAAAAAAAGGAGATGAGAAAAGATAAGAGAATCATAGAAATTCAAAGAAGTAGACGAGCCAAAAAGAGAGAGAGAGAGAGAGAGAGAGAGAGAGAGAGAGAGAGAGAGAGAGAGAGAGAGAGAGAAATGAGATTTATTTGTGGAAGCGGTAGATTTGTGAAATTTGATTTCCACATTAAAAGGCTACAATCAAGGATACTCATTTAAAACTTATTTATATATAACTGGTAAATTGTATATCAACTTGCTTAAGTTAAAACCTAAACAATGAGGGTAAAAAGTTTTCTAAGGGAGTACATATAGGTAAAAATCTCTTAATAATTTTAATCCTCATGATATGCATATGTAATTTTGAAATGTGAACTTAATTTCTTTGCCGGTGAATATTTATAAACTAATCAAAATTATTAATCGTTGTACAATTTAATTATTCATGTATTATATTAAATTTGTGCAGCTAAGGCTCGTGTTTAAGGTAAAGTTAATTATAATCTTACCTCCTATGTGAGATAGATATTCAAGATTTTAATATGAATTTTATCCTGATTTTAGCTAATACCTACAATTAAACATTGGAAACATATCATATTGTTTATCCGTAAAAAGTTACAGTTGAATTTATATGTTGTTTATAGACAAGCGAATCGATTGGATCCTAAAATGATAAATAAATTAGACAAAAATGTAAGACTTAGCGTTGAAATCGAGATAACACGGTAGAATCTTGATTCCGGGAGCTAAGCTTCCGGAGGCAGTAGTAATAATATTAATAAGCAAGAAAGTAAAATATCATTGAGCTTTGAACAAAGTATAGTATATGTTTGTCAGAAAATTCGTCTCCCCTAAAATGATTGTTGAGCTCACTATTTATAATTGCATCTAGGGAACAAGGTCTTAAGATCAAGCCCCCTTTAAATGATAATTATGAAGGACATTGAAGAATATGTAATGGTAGGCAGTGAATGCAATATTCTCTGTAATAGACCATGTACTTAATGCTATAGAATATTCTCCATTAAATACTACCGGGTGACATGCATTTATTTTGCCTTTATGAATGCCATTCCCTTCGGTAACAAACGAGATCGTTGCATTCGGACCTGATTGTCTTCTGTCTTTGGCTACATATGTTGCTTTATCATGCGAGCATTTAATATGAACATATTTTACCCTATACAAATAGTCCCCCTGCTTTTCGGTGGTATAACCTGGTATCACTGGGAAGTTGGTAAAGATACTTTTCTTGGAGGGAAATCCCCTGACCCTCTCTGAAAAGTTTCTGACGGTTGATTAGACGCACGTCTCTCCGCATTTAATGCTCCGAACACACGTCATCCCACGATTCAACAATATTTTTACTGGTTATCGTGGTAATTATGGCCACGATTTTAGCCGCCTATTCCTTTACATATACGCATCAACCTTCTCCATTTATACTTCATAACTTTCCAAACTCTCTCAAACTCTCTTTACTCAACTCATACTTGTTTTCAACTCTCTCTATTCTTCTTCTTCAGAAAAAACCTTTTCTCCCTTCTGATAGCAATGGCCTCCTTTTCCAGAAATCCTAATGCCTCAAAAAATAAAGAAAGTACTAATGATGCCGCTACTCCCATGGTAGGCACCATCATTACCAGAAATCTTACTATCACTAAGGACTTTGAAGAGAAGTACCTTTCCGCTAACCCTCGCACATGGGCGGTTGGCGTGTATCCTTCTTCCATCCGTCCTACCAGCATCCCTGCTGTGAAGGAAGACTGTCGTTGCCAAGATTTGAATATCATTGCTCCTGACCTGGTGGAGCGGTTAACCTTACCCAAGAAGGGTTTTACGTATGTTTACACGTATCCCTTCACTTTGAGCCCGTTCTCCTTTAGCGGGGAGCTTGACTTCGTTATCGTAGAGTTTTGCATCCGTTACAAGGTATGCTTGGCACATGCAAGTCCTTCCGTGTGGAGGACAGTTGCTTGTCTTTGGCGTCTATGCCAAGAGACGGGAGAAGAGCTATCCTTGGCTCGGTTGATGAACCTTTATTCCCCAAGATTTTTTGTGGGGGAATGATAAATTTTAGCAAACATGGTCATCACGCTTTGTTAACTAGCATGGATGATGGCAACGACCGCGGATGGATGGAGCGTTTCATTGCAGTTGCCACCAGAGACATTATCCCGGCCACGACTTCATCCTTTCCTGAATCATGGAACCGTACTCATAAGTTCATCGTTTGTCTTTCCTTTTAGTTAAAGTTTGTCCCATGCTATTACTGATCTTTCTTCCTTCACTATTTCAATAAATCGGTGGACACCATCAAGGGTTGAAGGCCTTGCTTTTTCTTTTCATATAGGAAAATTAGCTAACTCTCCTTTCCTGTTGAATTCGGGTCTTCCACAGGGCTCAGTTGTCGTCCCCGAGGAGGACGTTTTGGCTGATCCTACTGATGCAACGAGGTTACTATTGGAGGCTTTTGCTCGAATAGGTGTCACCAGGCCTACTTCCAGTGCAAGTGCTTCTTCTCGGAGTCCCCGGCCAGAGAACAAGAAACCAAAAAGGCGACGTTCCTCTGCGGCTGAGGGAAAAAATAAAAAGGCGAAGGATGGCGTGTCCGAGTCATGTACGGATGCTGTGGTGATGAGCGTCACGCCCGATCCGGCCATAGACACCATGGTGATCGATGATGATGGAGGAACCAGTGATGATGAGGCTTATCTATATAGAAGACGACGACCTTCATTAGCTCTACAAAATGCTCAATTTGTTGAGCTAGTTACGCTAACCGAAGACGATGGCTCAGCGCTCTAGAGGGAATATGATATGATGGAAGATGCTAATTCTCACTTCCGAGCCCCAATTGTTGTACCCGATACTGTGAGCCTGGGTACCGGGTTTTTTCTGTCTTCAGTTGATGAGCAACCAACAACTAGCACTACATTTGCCGCAGTTACTTCTCAACCAACAACGCCATCAGCTTCATCTCCTTATTCGCCACCAGCAACTGCTACATCATCTCCACCGGCCACGAGTGTTGAGAGGAGGATGTCCCTCTTCCCCAGTCCCCAGTTCATGGGAATTTGGGGCATACTTATTCTTTTTCCTCCGAAGATCCTCAAAGTATGAGGCACGTCTCTCTATCGGTTTCTACCTGATGCCATCTGTTGTTCCGACCGGTGGAACTTGCTAATTATCTGAAGTCTCTAGCTTCATAAAAAGATAGGAATAAAATACAATCTCTCTCAGGATAGTGTTTGTTGAACAATGCCATGCGCAACGCAGCGGCGGTACAAACTTTGTTTCCTCTGTTTTTTCTTCTATCTTTGTTATGGCTGGGTTATTAGTTTGTACTTCTGTTTTGCAGGATAACTTCCTTGATTTTGAGGGCATTCAAAGGTTGATTCTTGATAAGGAGGAACTCACCTCCGAGCAGGATCAATTGTTGGCCGAGCGAGACCAAATTGTTGCTCGCATCCCAGAACTGAAAGCACGAGCTGCTGAATCTATTGAGTTGGAGGCTCGGTTGAAACAAAGCGAGCAAGAGGTAGCGACCGTTGGCCAAGATTCCGCTTTGTTAAGGGTACAATTCGAAGAGGCTAACGCCAAGTGGGTTGAAGTCCATAATATTGTTCTTGTTGCATCCGATTGCGAGGCTGCCTTTGCTGAAAGATTGAATAATTTGGAGGCAACCTTGAACTCCAAAGTTGAAGAAGTTGCTGCTGTCGAGGAGAAGTATAGAGAGGCATATGAGGATAGCATAACAGAGTTTTTCACTCCTCCATCCGCGACCTCGATGTTTGACTTCAAGCCATTAAGTCAGAGAGGAATAATCTTTTGACCGAGGTTGACCAGCTTAAGTAAGAACTTCAGTGCAGAGCGGCTTCCCTCATTGTTGATAAAACATTCTCTATGTATAGCATGAGGAGAAAAACCTTGGAAGAGGCCAAAGCGAGTGTCATTGATTTTGATGCCGAGATCGCTAAGGCCCGTGAGCTGGAGTCAACTGCCCGAAGGGTCTCCTAGTTCAACCTAATGCTACCGACTGCTCTGGTTCCGGTTCTGAGTTCTCGGGAACTGAAGAAGAACCGAAAGAGGATGATGTTGAAGGCCAAAATGGTGAAGGCCAAGATATTGAGTCGGCGATGGATCCACACACTTCTCTTGGGTGCAAATGCTTCTCTTCCTCCGGGTTTTGGAGATGCAGTAGCTTAGATTTTTGCTTTCTTTTCCATATTTTTGTACTCGTGATTCTTGACACGTTTGCTGTGAATAGAAGTATTTTTTTTGTTTGAGTATTGTGCAAGGTTTTCTCTTTGCGTACTTTTCGTTTAAGTATTTGCGCAAGTTTTCTCTTTGCGTCGAATTATGCAAGGCTTCGGGTGTATTTTTTCCCCAGAATATTTGGGTTCCGGGCATAAGTTCTTCCAAAATCAACCCTTTACCGTGAGGGTTTCATAAAAGAGGACCTTCTTATGTTTACGGTGCTCTTGAAGAGGACGTCTCCTGTTCATTTGAAATACCTGTTTAACTTTTAAATGATAAAATTAATTCATTGATAGGACAAGAAACAAAATAAAAATAAAAGGACTTTACTATCTAACCGCTCCGTAGTGACTCGTTGCTTGCATGCCTTGTCATTTAAAGGTATTATTTCTACTGACGAAGCTTCCTTTGTAGTATGCTTTCCATTGCTACCTCATTAAAAACCTTGCTAGAAAAATCCAATTGGGACAAAAACTGGGCGAAGAGAAAAAGAGTGCAGCACATACTTTCAGAATAGGCGAGGCTCATTAGCACTAGTATTTTTTAAGGTGTGCCACATTCCAATTACTCGACAACTTTACTCCATCTTGATTTTCCAATTCGTATGGCCTTTTTTCGGTGACAACTGAAACTCAGTAAAGGCCTTCCCATGTTGGACCTAGCTTTCCTGCGTTGAGCTCGGGTGTTATGAGTTACTTTCCTCAAAACCAAGTCTCCTACTTTGAAATAATGGAGTCTGGCTCTTCGATTGCAATATCTTTCTATTCTCTATTTTTGGGCTGCCATCCTTATATGTGCCAAGTCCCTACGTTCGTCGAGCAGCTCCAATTTGACTGACATTGCTTTATTGTTTGTTTCTTCATCTGCCCAGAAATATCTTAGAGTAGGTTCTCCTACTTCTACCGGGATCAAGGCTTCCACTCCGTACACAAGAGAGAAAGGAGTCTCCCCTTGCTTGATTTGGTCGTTGTTCGATATGACCATAGTATTTCTGGTAGCTCTTCGGGCCATTTGCCTTTGGCTGCTTCCAATCTCTTTTTGAGATTTTGGATAATTACCTTGTTTGTTGATTCTGCTTTACCGTTTGCGCTCGGATGATAGCGTGATGATGTGATCCTTTTGATTTTTAAGTCTTCAAGGAATTTTATGACTTTTGTGCCTATAAATTGTGGCCCATTGCCGCAGTCTATATCTTTTGGTATCTCGAATCTGCAAATTATGTTTTTCTCACAAGAAATCTACCACTTCACGTTCGCCGATCTTCTGATAAGGATTTGCTTCATCCCACTTAGAAAAATAGTCAGTTAAAATCAAAAGAAATCTTACCTTACCAGGGGCCAGTGGCAATAGGCTCACTATATTCATCCCCCACTTCATGAATGGCCATGGAGACAATACTGAGTGTAGTGGCTCTACCGGTTGATGTACCAACGGTGCGTGGCATTGGCACTTATCACATTTCTTTACATAAACCTTGGCATCTTGTTCCATCCGAGGCCAGTAGTATCCTACCCTAATTAATTTTAGCACTTAGGAATTTGTGCCCGAGTGGTTTTCGCAGATCCCTTCATGGGCTTCTCGCATGACATAGTTGGCTTCGAAAGTCCCCAAACATCGGGCCAGCGGGCCTTTGAAATATCTTCTATACAATTGACCTCCCTTGAAGTTGTATCGAGCTGCTTTAGTGCGTAGCGGTCCAAGATGCCTTGGGATCTTTAGGAAATTTTCCATGCTCGAGATAGTCAATGATCTCATTTTCCATTCCCAAACCAAATTGGTCGCGTTTACCTCGTAATAGCTATCTACATCCAATACCGAATGCATAATCTGTATAACCGTACTGGATTCTGATCCATTCATTTCCGTGGACGATCCCAGATTAGATAGTGTGTCTTCTTCCGCATTCTCTTCCCTCGGGATGTGCGTAGTTGACCATTCCTTGAATCGAGCGTGTAGAGCCTGGACTTTTACTACATACGGTTGCATGCGTTCCTCTTTGGCTTCAAAGATCCTGTAAACCTGATTTCTTACCAATTAGGAGTCGCATTTGATTTCTATGACCTCATAGTCCAGTTCCCGGGCTAGCTCGAGTCCTGCAATCAAAGCTTCATACTCTACTTCACTGTTAGTTAGAGGAACAGTTCTTATAGCCTGCCTTGGGGTTTCTCCCGAGGGCGTGGTTAGCATTATGCCGAGCCCGGATCCCTTCACATTGGAGGCTCCGTCCGTGAACAAGGTCCAAACTCCTGATGTCGATTCTGACACTATCACTGCTTCTTTGGTAGCCAAAGGTAACAGTACCAGACTAAAATCGACCACAAAGTCAGCTAAAAATTGTGACTTAATCGCAGTCCTAGGTTTATAATCTATGTCAAATTCACTCATTTCGACTGCCCACTTGGCCAGACTACCTGATAGTTTAGGTTTATGAAGAATATTTCATAGGGGAAAAGTGGTTATCACGGCTATCGGATGACATTGGAAATAAGGCCTTAGCTTTCGAGTGGCGACTACGAGAGCTAAGGCCAATTTTTCCAAATGTGGGTAGCGAGTTTCTGCTTCCATTAAAATCTTACTAACATAATAGATAGGAGATTACGTACCTTTATCCTCACGGACTAAAACGACATTTACTGCTACCTCCGAGACTGCTAAGTAGATCAGCAGTTGTTTGCCTTCCTTCGGTTTTGATAATAATGGAGGACTTGACAAATACCTTTTCAAATCCTTCAAAGCCTGTTGGCATTGCGGAGTCCATTCGAAGTTGTTCTTCTTTTTGAGTAGTGAAAAAAATGATGGCATTTCTCCGAAGACCGAGAAATGAATCTGCTCAAAGCGGCCAGTCACCCTGTCAACCTTTGAACCTCTTTTACGCTTGATAGCTGGTCCGAGATGTCTTTAATGGCTTTAATTTTATCGGGGTTAACCTCGATCCCCTTTTACGACACCAGGAATCCCAAGAACTTACCGGAGCTGACCCCGAATGCACACTTCTCGGGGTTAAGCTTCATGTTGTGCTTCCTTAAGATGTCAAAGGTTTCTTGCAAGTGTTTAAGACAATCACATGCGTTCAAAGACTTAACCAGCATATCATTTATGTAAAACTCCATAGTTTTCCCTATTTTTTTCTCAAACACTTTGTTTACGGGCCGCTGATAGTGGCTCCGACGTTCTTTAGCCCGAAAGGCATCATATTATAACAATATGTACTGAAGTTCGTTATGAACGAAGTTTTTTTTGATCCTCCGGGTTCATCTTGATTTGGTTGTACCCGGAGTAAGCATCAAGGAAACTCATTAACTCATGCCTGGCCATCACATCAATCATTTGATCAATGTTCGATAAAGGTAATGGGTCTTTCGTGCATGCCTTATTAAGTTTCTTATACTCTACGCACATGTGAAATTTATTATTTTTTTTTGGAACTGCTACTACGTTAGCAAGCCAGTCAGAATACTTTATCTCTCGAATTGAACCGATATCAAGCAATCGAGTTACCTCTTATTTGACGAATTTTTTTCTAACCTCGGCAGTAGGATATTTTTTCTGTCTTACCGGGGGAATGTTGTGATCTAGGCTTAGTTTGTGCGCGACCACTTCTGGCGAGAAACCTGTCATATCCGCATACGACCACGCAAAACAGTCAACCTTAAATTTAAGAAATTTAATATATCTAGACCTGAGCTCGGGGTTCTATCCTGTCCTAAGTGGAACTTCCTCTCCAAGAATTTTTTGAACAACACGACTTACTCAAGTTCTTTCGTAGTGGATTTTGTTGCGTCTGTTTCTTCTGGTACCTGAAATATCCTGGTACTTGATAGGATTCCGATTACTCCTCCCCATGGTTGACTTCGCTCGGCTCGGGAGTAGGTGCCGGAACCTGTAATTGCTATGTTGCATGCTCCTTCCCTTTGCTACTGGAAACTGAGATTGCGTTCATCTCCCTTGCTACCGGTTGGTCTCCTCTTATTTGTTTAGTTCTCTCGAGAGTTGGGAACTTCAGCAATTGATGATATATTGACGACATGACCTTCATATCGTGCAACCATGGTCTCTCTAGGATAATATTGTAGCCCATATTACCGTTTAATACCTCGAAAAGGGTCGTCTTCATCACCCCTTCGGCATTCGTGGCCAACATGATCTATCCTCGGGTTGTCACGCTTGTTAGATTGAACTAAGGGTGTTAAACGGGTGGGCCGGGCCGGGCCGGGTTGCTATTTTTTGGACCCATACGGGTTACGGTCCGGGCCGGTTACGGGTTGGGGCTTAATGGGTTTAACGGGTTCAGGTTCATCTGGATAAAAATTGAACCGTACGGGTTACGGGTTGAGGGAGCCGGGCCGGGCCGGGTTTAGTGTATTTTTTATTTTTTTGTATTTTGTATAACTATTGTAAGTTATATTAATACTTTGTATTAATTTAAAGATTACAAGTTATATTAATACAAAAGTATTAATATAAATTGCAAGTGCTACATTTATTTCAAAATTCAAAATTAAAGTTTGCATTTAAAAAGTAAATTAACAAAAAATAGTAAAACTAAATTTTCATGCATAATAAATTAACAATACTTCAAATTAATCTAACAAACTAAAACATTAAGCATAAATACGTCTAATAATTTTAAAATAACACAAATTGTCTTAAAATCTTAAATACGAATTTCCGGAGGACGCTCAAGACAATACTTGAAATGCCTCCTTAAACTGCCTGTGCCAGACTTTGAACGAAATTTAAGACTTGACCACAGTTCTTGCACTTTACTTTCTGACCTTCTTCATTTTCTTCTACCACCTCAAAGTGTTGCCAAACATATGAGCGCACTCTAGAAGTACGAGGCATGATTTAAATTGAATTGAGATTTGAGAATTGAGAATTTGAGATTGAGACTTGAAATCTTGAAAATTGGAGAATGAGAGAATGAGAGTTGAGTGAAGAAATGAAGAAGAGGGGGTGTATTTATAGCTTTAGAGAAGATTAATTTTATAAATTGAAAAAAGGTTAAATTTTAAAGAAAAAAAGGCTATTAATGCAATTAACCTATTGGGCAACGGATCCCTGCCAGGTCTTACCGTTGCCAACGGTTAGTAGGACTGCTCGGTGGGCCGGGCCTGAACCGGACCGGACCGGGCCCGCGGTCCTAACGGGCCTGGTGGGCCGGTCTTGGTGGGCCTCCTGAGCCCGTCACGGGCTGGTCTTCATGGTTGAGCCCACGAGCCCGGGACCGGCAGGCAGGCCTGGGCCGGTCCTGGCGGGCCCAACGGCTATTTTTCAAAAAAAAAAAAAAAAAAAAAAAAAATCAAACGGCCATATTTAAAATCTAGCCGTTTGGGCTGAAAATATGACCGTTTTTTAAGTTAAAAAAATGGCCATTTGGCCCCCAAACTTTATTTTAACCCCAAACTTTATATAATTACACTTTTCCCCATTTCTCAACTATAAATACCCCCTCATTCTTTCATTTTTATTCACCAATTCATCAATATCTCTCAATATCTCTCAATCTCTCTCAATCTCTCTACTACAATTACTTAATATATTGTTGAAATTTCGTTAAAAATTGTGAAGTTGTTGAATTGAAGTTTTCAAGTGTTCAACGATTTTCAATTTTCAAGAAGTTGTTCGACAATCCGGTAAACTCGTTTCAACTCTTACGTTTTTAGAATATATTTTTGTGTGGTTTATTTTGCATAATTATAATTAATATGACATTTACTTTGAAAAAAATGTTTGGTAAAGGAAAAGATAAAACCGGTGAAAGTAGTGGCCAACCAACTACCCTTCCCCCGGCTCCCCGACCTAGAAAAGATAAGCAAGTTGAAAGTAGTCGCCAACCTAGACGTCCTCCTCCTTCCGTAATTCTTGATAGTGATCACCCTTGTTTTCAATTTACCGATAGTGAATTTTATCATAATGTTGCACCAGGTGATAGATTAGATGATGAAAATATGAATGCTCTTTATCCTAATTAAACCATCTTAGAAAATAATGAGGAAAATGAGGATGATGATGAAACTCAAGTACCGGATTTAGATGATACACCTACTAGTCCTCTTAATAACCCAAGTGATGCACCGGTCGACCCACCTGTAGAAACTCCTACTTTTAATAGAGAACCTGCTAAACGCCTAGAAACATCATTAGTTTGGAATTTTTTTACTCAAGTAAGAGAAAAAAATAAGGCTAAGTGTAAAACTTGTGGGAAATTAATGTTGCATAAATATGTAGGAGACCGTAGCGGCACATGTAGTTTGACTAGGCACATAAAAACACACCCTAGAGATAAGGCTAGATTTTTTCAAATGAAAGCGCAGCTAGAGGGGACAAGTGTAGATTCTGCGGTTAACCCTAGTACAGGTTCAAATCTAGTTCAACCAGGAATTAACACTGTCACTGGAGGTATTTTATATTACGATCCAAATAGAGATCGTGAAGAATTAGCAAAGATGATTACTGTTATGTGCTTACCTTATACTTTTGCTTCTAATCCTAATTGGGTTCATTATATTAGAAGAGTGTTTAATCCTACTTATAAAGGTTGGCCTCGCGCAACAGTTAAGAGTGATATTTATAAATTCAAACATGAATATGAACAATATTTGCGGTATTTATTTACTCATATACCTAATCGGATTTCTATTACTACTGATATTGGTAGAAGTGGTAATGATTGTGATTACCTAACTGTTACAAGTCATTGGATAGATGAGGAATGGATAATGCAAAAACGCATAATTGCATATAGAATAATTAATTCGCGTCACACAGGTAAGTTTATAGCTAACACTGTTGCAGATATTTGTAGATATTTTTGCTTTAGCGATAAAATAATGGCAATTTCAATGGATAATGCTTCTAGTAACACCAGTGCTATAGGCATGCTTACAACAACACTAAATCCTGCATTTACTAATATTTTCCATGTTAGATGTATTTGTCATATTTATCATTTAATTGTCGGTGATGGTATGCGAATATTAAACATAGAAATTGAAAAGGTTAGAATGGCTCTTAATTGGCTTTTTATTCAAACCGTAGAAGTAGACTTAGAGAGTATTTTAAAAAATGTGATGAATATGGCCTTAGAGAAAGAAAGGTTCCTAAACCTTGCCCGACTAGATGGAATTGTATGTACGAAAGTTTAGTAGTAGCATATGAATATAGAAACCCAATTAATGCAACGTTTAATTCTCGGGTAGGTGGTGAAGATGATGATGAAATGCTTACCACTCAAGATTGGACTAATGTTAAAATTCTTTTAGATTTTTTAGAACATTTTCAAATTGCAACAAATGCATTTTCTGGGCAATATTATCCTACTATTTCAAACTGTTTAGTTTATATTGCAGCACTATCTGATTTGTTTGTTGAATTTAGTGAGGGTGGGGATATTTATGAACTTGCTATAAATGAAATGAAACAAAAGTTTAAAAAATATTTTTTTCCTATCCCTCCTATTTATGGTCTTGCTGCAATGCTAAATCTTACAATGAAATTGGGAGGTCCTCATTTTTGGTATTCAAATATTTATAAGGCTTTAGATCTTTCAAATGAGGAAATTGCGACACTTGCAGATGCAAAAGCTTCAATTAAGATTAACGCTCAAACAGTTTATAATGCTTATCAACTTGCCTTAGAGCATGCTAGGCCAACTATTCCAACCCCTACTTCGTCTAGCTCACAATCCTCTAAAAGAGTTGCGGGCTTAAAAGCTCTTAAATCTTGGACGGAGTTCAGGGGGTCTCAAGGTGAAAATTATGATGAAACTTCACATCTAAATGAGCTTCAAGTTTATTTATCTCAGGGACTTGAAAAGGAGAATCCAGACGGCTCTTTTGATCTTTTGGAATGGTGGAAGGCAAGGGAAAAACATTTTCCTGTTCTTGCAAGGATGGCTCGGGATATTTTATCAATTCAAGCTTCAACTGTTGCATCAGAGAGCGCTTTCAGTCAAGCAAGACTGCAAATAGGTGATCATAGAGCGTCTATGAGGGATAACTTGGAAAAATCAGTATTGTTTAGAGATTGGATCCGCTCGGAAAGAAGAAACTTTGGAATTGCAGAAGCACAACCGGTGATAGATGAAGCTTATGAAGAAATGATAGCGGAACTTGCGGAGGATTCGGCTTCGCCCGGAAGTGGTGATGAACAAGCTTCTTTTCCACCACCACCAACGCAACCTCCTCCGAACCTTGAAGGATTTATGAGATTTGTTAGAGATAATACATAGAATAATATGTAACTTGTATTTTGACACATCTTCCTTAGTTTTTTTTCCTTCTAATGGTGGTATTAGTACCTTGTTGTGCTCATTCCATTGGGGGAAGGATGACTAAGAAAGATATGTCATTTTTTGGTAATAAAATTTATTGCTTCTACCCATGAGCTTCTTTTCGCAATATTTCTTTGTCTATACTTAGAATTATTTATAAGCTACAATATATACATAATATACAATATATATACTACAAGAAAATATATAAGAGAATATATATACATAAGATACAATATAATATACTACAAGAAAATATATTATGCGAAAATATATACATAATATACAATATATATACTACAAGACAATATATTATGCGAATATATATACATAATATACAATATATATACTAAAAGAAAATATATTATGCGAATATATATACATAAGATACAATATATATACTACAAGAAAATATATAAGAGAATATATATACATAAGATACAATATATATACTACAAGAAAATATATAAGAGAATATATATACATAAGATACAATATAATATACTACAAGAAAATATATTATGCTACAATATATACATAATATACAATATATATACTACAAGAACAATATATTATGCGAATATATATACATAAGATACAATATAATATACTACAAGAAAATATATTATGCTACAATATATACATAATATACAATATATATACTACAAGAAAATATATTATGCGAATATATATACATAAGATACAATATATATACTATAAGAAAATATATAAGAGAATATATATACATAAGATACAATATAATATACTAAAAGAAAATATATTATGCTACAATATATACATAATATACAATATATATACTACAAGAAAATATATTATGCGAACATATATACATAAGATACAATTTATATACTACAAGAAAATATATTATGCGAATATATATACATAAGATACAATACATATACTAAAAGAAAATATATAAGAGAATATATATACATAAGATACAATATAATATACTACAAGAAAATATATTATGCATGACAATTTAGTGTTTTACTATTGTTTTGTTATTTTCTTTTTCGTCAAGCACTTTAATAATTAGATATACATATATACTACATATATATTTTTAATATAGCCATGATACTACAAGAAATTGTCTTAAAAAAAAAAAAAACCCGCTAGGCCCGCGAAGCCCACGAGCCCGGCACGTTAAGCACAGGACCATGTGGGCTTAGGCCCGTCACGGGCCGGTTCCACCCATTGAGCCCACAAAGACCGGGACCGCCAGGCCCGGGACCGCCAGAGCCCGGGACCACGAAGCCCGGGACCGCGAGGCCCGGCCCGTTAGGCCCACTAAGGCCCGGGCCCGGGACAAAATACAGCACTAACGGTTAGTGGGCCCCACTTAATTCAAAAAATTAAAAAAAAAACAAAAAAAAAAGATTGTACCGGGCCGGGCCGGGCCGGTTTAACTGGTACACGGTACTGTTCACGTAGACCGGTTTTGACCGGTCCGGTTAACCGTTACCAAAATTTAAACGGACCAACCCCCTCTACCCCTCCTACCCAGCCCCACCCGGCCCCCTATGTACTGGGCCGGTCCGGTTTTAACCGGTCTGGGCCAGTCCGGTTACAGGTCATCCCGGCCCGTTAAACACCTTTAGATTGAACCCGGCGAGAAGTTGTGTTACCGGAATGATACTTCCGGTCAACATGTCTTGTTCCAGCACTCTCTACTAGATAATATTGGCCGAACTTCCTGGGTCCACCAAAACACATTTAATTTTAAAATCTAAGACATTTAAAGAGATTACCAAGGCATCGTTGTGCGACAACAACAGTCTATTTGCCTCTTCCTCCATGAAAGTTATGTGGCCCTCAGCGACTTTTCAGAGTGTAACATCCCAGCCCGCTAGTGATATTGTCTGCTCTGGGCTTAGGCTCTCATGAGTTTAAAATGCGTCACAGGGTCTAAGGCTTGTTAACTTATATACCTAGTATCCCTCTAGTGTTTTGACAATGTGGGACTCTGTCTAATGTCTGGGGTGTTACATACACCCCTCTTATGGACTCAGCATCCTAGCTGAAGTTTGCCCTACCGCATGGGATTTTCCTAGACTCAGCACTGAGATTTGCCCCGCCTAACCAGGATTTGACTAAAC
This sequence comes from Nicotiana tabacum, assembly GCF_000715075.1. Classification (NCBI taxonomy): domain Eukaryota; kingdom Viridiplantae; phylum Streptophyta; class Magnoliopsida; order Solanales; family Solanaceae; genus Nicotiana; species Nicotiana tabacum. The sequence goes on along the minus strand of NC_134090.1, from coordinate 47,890,308 downwards.
TCAGTTGTACTCTGACCTACTATCGGCAAGGCTGACATAAGAGTGGCTCTAATACCATCTATAACAACCCAGCCCACTAGTGATATAGTATGCTCTAGGCCTAGGCCCTCACGGGTTTAAAATGCATCACTAGGGTCTAAGGCTTGTTAATTTATATACCCAGCATCCCTCTTGTGTTTTACCGATGTGAGACTCTGTCTAAAGTCTAGGGTGTTCCATGGAGTCTCTTACTATAGGTTATTGATACTTTCGTCTTTTTTGCCGCCGAAAATGTCACACCATTAATCTCGTTCCCCCCGAAAATCATGTTAATCGTCAAATGTACAGGGTCTTCTCCTTCTTTCGAAGGTTTCGCATTATCACGATTGTGGCCGTAGTTGCTTTTAGCTTGATCACTTAAGAATTCTCTAAGATGGCCGTTTTTTAGCAATGTCGCGACCTCCTCGCGCAAATGCATGTAATTCCTTATCTGGTGGTTGTTGGTCCCATGGTATTCGCACCACAAATTAGGATTATTTTGGCTGGGATCGGATCTCATTGGCGTCAGGAACCGTGCTTCCTTAATTTTCCTCATAACCGACACTAACTCCGCTATGCTAATGTTGAAGTTGTATTCGGATAGCCTGGGGTAGGAGGAATCTCGGGAACACGATATCTCCTTGTCCTGCAATGATCTGTTATTTCGGCCTCGACCATCCCTCCTATTGGTAGAAAATCTATCAACCGATCGATAACCTCTGCAGCGTCCTTCGGCCCGTTCATAGAGCAACAAACGACCCCTTGAAGACTGTCGATCTGTGTCAAAATCGTCTTTTAATTTTTCCTTATTCTTCTACCGGTCCCGACCCTTGCCGACACTAGGAAACCGAGCTGATCATCCTCAATTCTTATCTTTGACACATACGAGTTGTGAACATCCGCCCATGTTGTTGTCTGGAACTCGAGCAGACTTTCTTTCAGTTTTCGGGAAGCATCGAAACTTCTCATATTCAACCTTTAGTAAAAGCTTCTGCTTCCTATTCATCTGGTAGGGCCGAGAGCAACATCCTTTCTTTCTGGAATCTGGTCACAAACTCCTGCAGCAATTTGGACTCTCCTTGTGCAATCCTGAATATGTCGGACTTTCGGGACTGTAACTTTCTGGCGCCAGCATGGGCCATGATAAAAGAATCCGCGAAAATCTCGAAGGAGTCTATCAAGTTCTCAGGCAAGAGTGAATACCACGTCAGGCCCCCCTTCGTGAGGGTCTCCTCGAACTTCTTCAATAAGACTGAGTCAATCTCGTGCGCAACTAAATCATTCCCCTTCACCGATGTTGTGTAGGTGGTGATGTGCTCCTGTGAATTCGAAGTCCCATCATACTTCGACATGTCTAGCATTTTAAACCTCTTCGGAATCAACTCCGGGGTTGCGCTTGGTTTGAATGGCAATTAGGTGTACTTCTTTAAGTCTGGTCCTTTTAATACTGGTGGCGCGCGCGGAATCTGATCCATTCAGGCGTTTATTTCCCTCATAAACCGCATGAGTTCAATTTTAAAAATATCATTCTCATTGTTATTATTAGATCCGCTACCGTTCCCCCGACCTTGTCAAAGCTGACTTCGCTTCTCGGGGGTGTTCTTTTCGACCCTATGCATTGTTTTATTTGTGGGAGCACCAGGAGGAACTGGACCTCGTCCATTCGTATTGCTGGAAGTACCCGACAACGCCTGCCTCAATTCTGTCATGACCTGATCCTGTCGTGAGAGATGATCCATAATGGCTTTTTGTTGTTCCCTCAGGATCCTTACTATTTCAGCAATATTCTCATCTTCAGCATCATCAGGAGTCGCCTCTCAAATATGAAGTGGATACTATCTGCCATGGACCGGCGTGGCCTCATACTCGTCCTTGTGAGTATCATTGATGGAATCTTCATACTGAGGCTGATTCCCTTGGGCCTCAACATTGTGTGCGATGTTGACATCATTATCTGCCATTTTCTATAATTTTTGCTAAGAACAAAGAATCAAATATGTTAGTAATAAATGCAAGGATCAACTCAATTACACAACTATCTAAGCCCCACGGTGGGCGCCAAACTGCTTATCCGTAAAAATGGTATAATTGAATTTATACGTGGTTTATAAACAAGTGAATCGATTCGTTCCTACAAATGATAAATAAATTAGACAAGAATGTAAGACTTAGCATTGAAATCGAGATAAGACGGTAGAAATCTTGATTCCGAAAGCTTCCGGAGGCAATAGTAACAATATCAATAAGCAAGAAGGTAAAATATTATTGAGCTTTGAACAAAGTATAGTATATGCTTGTCAGAAAATTCGTTTCCCCTATAATGGTTGTTGAGCTCACTATTTATAATTGCATCTAAGGAACAAGGTCCTAGGATCAAACCCCTCTTAAATGAAAATTATAAGGGCAATTGAAGAATGTGTAATGGTAGGCAGTGAATGCCATATTCTCTATAACAGACCATGTACTTAATGCTATAGAATATTTTCTATTAAATGCTACCGGATGGCAGACATTTATTTCGCTTTTATGAATACCATTCCCTTCGGTAGCAAACGAGATCGTTGCCTTCAGACCTGCTTGTCTTCTGTATTCGGCTCCACGTGTCGCTTTATCATGCGAGCATTTAATATGAACATATTTTATCCTATACAAATATAAATTTTATACTTGGATAACTCCCTAATCCCTATAACCAAACGGCCCCTTATGAGAGGGGTCGAAGGGGTTAACATCCCATCAAGATTCTCCATAAGAATAAACAACAACAACAACCCAGTGAAATTCCACAAGTGGGGTCTGGGGAGGGTAGTATGTACGCAGACCTTACCCCTACCCTAGGGTAGAGAGGCTGTTTCCAATAGACCCCTGACATCCTTCCCTCCAAGAACTCCACACCTTGCTCTTGGGTGACTCAAACTCACAACCTCTTGATTGAAAGACCACCCTGTCAATTGGTTATTGAAGGTTAAATGAGCCGAGTCACGTATCACAAGAACTAAAATTAAAATTTGCCAATATCTAATGGGCCAAAAGTGCTATTCTTTTTTATTTTTTTTATTTTTTATCTCTCTCCCCCCCCCCCCTATCTCTCAATATACGTTAGGTAAAAATTTACAACACCAAACTATTGCAATACACCATTTTTTTCATACACAAACTTATCATTTAATTACGTGATGTATATTTTTATTTCAAATTTTAACCGCTGTTAAAAAATGTTCTTATGTTTTGGAGTAACCACCGAGCGCATGTAAGTAGATATAATATTTACACTAGCTTGCTGCAATCTACAAATACATGTGTTTGATAAATTTGGCCACCAAGATTAAAAGCACTTTGCTCAATATTGTGAAGGTTCAAACTTAGGAACTAAGTTCCACTTTATGCCTTGGTTAAATTTGGTATCGTCTCTTTTAATTGATGAAAGTGGATTAGATCTAATTACATTTTTATTTTTTATTTTTATTTGCAACATTTGGATGTCAATCAGAACTTTACTCTATCTTTATTTGAAAATTTCTAGGTTTAGATTTTTAGAGAACTTGCATATGCAATAACTATTTTGTGTATAGCTTATGCTACTAAAAGATTGTAATGTCTAATTGATATAAACGCATTTCTATCTGGATTGAATTTTCTCTAAGGATACCTCTCTTTTGGACAGTTGGTTCAGAATAGTGTCTCAACTTTTACTAAGTTAAGATTATAAAATCGATGAAATATTCGTTGTCATTACATTTGGATTTAGAAAATGAACAAACATGCACTTCAGTTTTTCCGAACTTTGATCGGATTTAGTTCTTTTGTGTTGTTATTGCATTTTGTCTTTGAAAATAAACTTCAATGTTTGAATAATAGCAAAAGGAAAAAGATTCAACTTAATTAATTTATAATAATAATAATAATAATAATGACAAAAAATGAAATTACATACTAGTATAATTTAGGTGTTGAAACTTGAAAATGAATAAAAATAGAAAGCACAAAGACTTTTTCAAACTAAAGATGCCCATACGGGTACGGAAGGCAATGGCACCGTAGAGAATGGGCTGTAGTATATTGAGTGCGGGGCATTTACAAATATACCCGCTTTTTGGGTCACGTTTTAACTTGTGTCCTTTGTAAAAACAATTGCAAGCGTACTCACTTTTTCGCATAACTTCAGCATACGGGCCTGAAGTAGCAAAGACAATCACGCAAAACTTCAGCATTCTAGTAGACGGACATGAAGTAGCAAAAATTGCTGAACCAAGTGTGTTGAAGTTTTTGTTTGTAATTGCTGAACTTAAGCGTAGTAGCTGAAGTTTTGTTCTCTATTTGTTGAAGTTTTTGTTTGTAATTGCTGAACTTAAGCATTCTAGTAGCTGAAGTTTTGTTCTCTATTTGTTGAACTTCAGCATATTTTAGCTGAAGTTTTGTTCTATATTTGCTGAACTTTAGCATGTATTTTATGCTATCATGTAATTGATTTTTTGTACTGATAATAAGTTTATCATAAGTAGAATTGGTAACTTAAAAAGCTAGATAATGATTTAGCACAACAGGTTAAAATGCATTGATAATGTACAAAGCTAAATCCAAAAAAATAATAGAATGTGAATTAAAGGAAATTGACTTATATTTACATACATGTACGTACTTACTTTAGAAAGTTATTTATAATTTATTTTTAAATAATCTGATAAACATACTTATGACAATCATCCCCATGAACTGAAGTTTCATAGCAGCACCAACAACAACAGAAGAAAGAAGAAGAAGAAAACGAAAGGGGGCTGAAGTTGTTTAAAAAGTGGGTACAAGTTGAAACTTTAAAAAAAGTGGGTATAGGTTAAATGGGGGCGACCAAATAGGGTGCCCCGTGCAATTTTTACATTGGATGTGGGTTAATGGCTTTGGAGGGCAAAGGTTTGGGCCTAGTGGCCTAGGATAAAAAGGGAATCTTTACATAAATAGTCGGTCATATTTATTTTTTATCATATACATAGATTATACATTGGTTATACGCAATTATACACATATAATGCATAAATTATGCATATGTTATACCTCCACTGGTTATTTTTAGTTTAAGTGGTTGGATGGACGGCTATTTAAGTTAATTCTTAAACTGCACAATATAGCCGCTTCCAAAAATAACAACCAATAAAATGTGTATTTTTTATATATTAATGTGTGTGTATATATATTAAGTACTCTCTCTCTCTCTCTCTCTCTCTGTGTCTTTTCAAAGGCTATGAGTTCTCCTCATAGTTCATCATACAACAACAACAACAACAACGGCCCAGTATAATCCCACAAGTGGGGTCTGGGGAGGGTAATATGTACGCAGACCTTACCCCTACCCCGAAGGGTAGAGAGGCTGTTTCCAGGAGACCCTCGGCTCAAAAAAAGCAATAGGAGATGATATATTAGTACCATAAAAATGCGTAATAAAAATAACAACAATATATAAGAGATATGAAATATGAAATACAGGATACGAAATACGAAATACGGGATAGATGGCTGGTATAGTACAACTAGAAGGTAAAGCCCTGCATCAATAGACGACCACTGACATTCCTAGTCTAACTCCTAACTAGAAAGTCTCTCTCTCTCTCTCTATATATATATATGTAATCATTTTTGGCCGACTTCAATCCAAAATTTGGAGGTTCAACTTGGCCAGATTTCACAGTCTTTGAATACTCGCCTTAAGAGGGCTCTACCTAGTGATACGATAGTAAACTCGAAGGGTGGGAAAAACACTGGGCATGCAATGGCGATAATTACTAGAAACGGTCGAGGTGGTGATGTGAATACCTCCAAGCAAAAGGAAATTGTGAGTGATGAGATTCAAGAACAAGATGATGATGTTCCTTTAGTTGATGAGCATGTTAGAGAAGAGAATGTGAATGCGGAGGTGAGGATTGATGTTCATGATGATGAGGTGGAGACCCAAGATGACGTGAACCCGTCTAGGGAACACGTAATAGACATATCGGAAACAGTAGTGCCCAAGGCTAAGGCTCCCTTTCCAAGGCCTCCTCCACCTTACCCTCAAAGGCATGCGAAACAAAAGAATGAGAACTAACTTAGAAATTTATTGACATGATGAAGAGCTTATCAATCAATGTTCCTTTGGTGGAAACTCTTGAGCAAATGTCGGGTTACGCTAAGTTCATGAAAGACTTGGTGACTAAAAAGAGATCCATGGATTGTGAGAATATCAAAATGACTCACCAAGTAAGTGTTATTGTGCACTCGATGCTCCAAAGCTTGAAGATCCTGGCGCTTTCACCATCCCATGTACCATTGGGAGTGCGGATTTTGCTAAGGCATTGTGCGATTTGGGAGCAAGTATCAATTTGATGCCTTACTCCGTGTTCAAAAATTTGGGTATCGGCCAACCGAGGGCTACTTCAATGAGGTTGCAAATGGCGGATAGAACTATGAAAAGGCTGCTTGGTATTATAGATGATGTTCTTGTTCGAGTGGACAAGTTCATTTTGCCTGCTGACTTTGTGATCTTGGACTACGAGGTTGATTATGAAGTTCTGATCATATTGGGAAGACCTTTCCTTGCAACTGGGAAGGTCTTGGTTGATTTGGAAGCAGGGGAGCTCACCTTCCGGGTGGGTGATGAAAAAGTGGTCTTTCATGTGTGCAAATCAATGAAGCAACCCAACAGTACTGAAGTGTGCTCTTTTGTCGATCTTATCACGGAAGTGATAGTTGATGATACTAGTGCAATGATCAATGTGAAGGACCCTCTAGAAGCGGTATTGTTGAACCTTGATGTCAATGAGGATGAAGGCCGGGTGGAGTATGTCAATGCTTTGCATGGAATGGGCTCTTATTCTTATGAGCCTCAAAAGCTCTCTTTGGATCTTGAGAACAGAAAGACTCCACCAGCAAAGCCCTCAATCGAGGAACCTTCTGTGTTGGAGTAGAAGCCTTTACCTCCACACCTCAGGTATGAATTCTTAGGCCCTAGTTCAACTTTGCCAGTTATTCTTTCCTCTTGTCTTACTAACATGTAGATAGATGCCACATTGGCGGTGCTCCAAAAATGGAATAAGGCAATTGGATGGACTTTAGCTGATATTCAGGGGATAAGCCCCGTCTTTTACATGCATAAGATTATTCTTAAAGATGATTCCAAGACCTCCGTGGAACATCAAAGGAGGTTGAATGAGGCTATGCAAGAGGTTGTCAAAAAGGAGGTGATCAAGTGGTTGGATACACGGGTTGTATACCCCATCTCATATAGTTCTTGGACTTTGCCGGTGCAATGTGTGCTGAAGAAGGGTGGTATGACTGTGGTTACCAATGCGCAAAATGAGTTGATTCCCACCAGGACTATCACCGGATGGAGGGTGTGCATGGACTATCGCAAGTTGAATAAAGTGACTCGCAAGGATCACTTTCCATTGCATTTTCTTGACCAGATGCTAGATAGACTTGCTGGGTGTGCCTTCTAATGTTTTCTGGATGGGTACTCAGGTTACAACCAGATATTGATTGCTCCGGGAGATCAGGAGAAAACCACCTTCACATGTCTGTATGGCACATTTGCCTTTTCTAGGATGCCATTTGGTTTGTGTAATGCACTGGCTACATTCCAGCAGTGTATGATGGCCATATTTACCGACATGGTGGAGGACATTTTGGAAGTGTTCATGGACGACTTCAGTGTTGTGGGTGACTCTTTTGATGAATGTTTGAAGAATCTTGACAAGGTGTTGGCCCGGTGTGAAGAGACCAATCTTGTGCTTAACTAGGAAAAATGCCACTTTATGGTCGAGGAGGGCATTGTCCTCGTCCATAAGATCCCAAAGCATGGAATAGAGGTGGACAAGACTAAAATTGAAGTGATCTCAAAGATTCTTCCTCCTACTTCAGTCAAGGGGGTTAGGAGTTTTCTTGGGCATGCGGGGTTCTACCGAAGATTAATCAAAGACTTTTCTAACGTAGTGAACCCGTTGTGCAAGTTATTGGAAAAGGATGCAAAGTTCGTGTTCAATGAGGAATGTATGAAAGCTTTTGAACTCCTCAAGTACAAATTGACAACCACTCCCATTATTACCTCACCAATTAGAGCTTACCTTTTTAGCTCATGTGTGACACAAGCGATGTTGCGGTAGGATCAATTTTGGGTCAAAGAGTGAATAAGATGTTTCACCCAGTGTATTATGCAAGAAAAACAATGAATGATGCTCTAGTGAATTACACGGTGACGGAAAAAGAGTTGTTAGCAATTGTGTTCGTAATGGAGAAGTTTAGGCCTTATCTCATGGGTGCCAAGGTGATAGTTCATACCGACTATACATCACTCCGCTACTTGATAATGAAGAAGGATTCCAAAGCTCGACTGATGAGATGGGCCTTATTGCTTCAAGAGTTTGATCTTAAGATTGTGGACCGGAAAGGGTGTGAAAACCATGTGGCGGACCACTTGTCCCGCTTGGAGGAGGAGGGGAGGCCTTGTGATGGCCTCAAAATCAATGATTCATTCCATGATGAGCAACTCCTATCTGTATTTGTGAATAGTATGCCTTGGTTTGCGGATGTTGCCAACTTCTTTGTGACCGGTATTATTCTGTATGATCTCTCTTCTAACCAAAGGAAGAAGCTTAAACGGGATAGCTTGGACTACTACTGGGATGAGTTGTACTTGTTCAAAATCTGTAATGATGGTGTGATCCGGAGATGTGTTCTGGAGGAGGAGCAAATGAGTATTCTAGATGCTTGTCATTCCTCTCCCTACAATGATCATCATGGTGGGGCGAGGACAGCTTCAAAGGTGCTTAGTTGTGATTTTTATTGGCCTACATTGTACAAGGATGCAAGTGAATTGGTGAAGAAATGTGATGAGTATCAAAGAGCAGGTGGAATTTCAAAGAAGGATGAGATGCCTCTCACCACTATTCTTGAGGTTGACATATTTGATTTGTGGGGCATTGATTTCATGGGTCTATTTGTAAGTTCTTGTTGCAACACGTACATTCTGGTGGCCATTGATTATGTTTCAAAGTGGGTTGAGGCCGTGTCTTTACCCAACAATGAGGCCTGGAGTGTTGTGGCTTTTTTCAAGAAGAGTATCTTTACTCGGTTTGGCACTCCTAGAGAAATCATTAGTGATGAGGGGTCTCATTTTTGCAATAAGGCATTTGATACTTTGCTTGCAAAGTATGGTGTCAATCACAAGGTTTCTACCCCTTACCATCCTCAAGCTAGTGGGCAAGTTGAGGTCTCCAATAGGGAGATCAAGAGTATATTATCAAATACGGTCAATGCAAATAGGACGGATTGGTCAAAGAAATTGGATGATTCTTTATGGGCTTACAGGACTGTTTACAAGAATCTGATTGGTATGTCTCCATACCGGTTGGTGTTTGAGAAAGCTTGCCATCTACCGGTTGAGTTAGAGCACAAGGCCATGTGGGCTTTGAGGAAGTTAAATATTGAATGGGATGTGGCAGCAAATCTTTGGGTTGAGCAGCTTAATGAGCTTGATGAGTTCTGTTTTTATGCCTAGTCCAATGCGTCCTTGTATAAGGACAAGATGAAGTACTTACATGACAAGTATGCTCGTGACAAGTAATTCAAAGTGGGTGATTTGGTTCTCTTGTTCAACTCCCGGTTACGACTGTTTTCGGGAAAGCTTAAGTCAAAATGGAGTGGACCTTTTGAGGTAGTGCTTGTGACTCCGTTTGGTGCAATTGATTTGAAAAATAAAAATGGTGATATCTTTAAAGTTAATAGGCACAGAGTCAAGCACTATCTTGGCCAATTTGATAACAGCCACGTGGTGACAATGATCCATCTCAAGTAATTGATGGTAACCTGCATCGTGCCGCGACGTTAAATTGCGCGTTTCTTCGGAGGTAACCCATGTGTTTTTCTTCTTTCTTTTTTTTTTTTTTATTTTCTTCTTAGTGTAGGATTTATTTTTGGAATAACTGGGTGTGAGATGTGTGTAGGGATGGTTGATACAGTGCAGGACTAAGCTGGAAAAAAATTTGACACTCTCTGAAGTGTGGACCGCTGTCGCACTCCATTTTTCGCGGTCGCGGTGGCCTTACCGCGAAGGCAAAATTTGATCGTGGTCAGCGGTGCTAAAAGGTCCAAAATAGAGATTCTCTAAAGTTTTAATCGTTGTCGCGGTGCATTTGTCGCGGTCAGTAGTGGCTTACCGCTGTTGTAGAGTATTTTCACGGTCCACGGTGGTCTCAAAACTGCAGCCCGTCTGAACTTCACAACCGCGGTCCGCGGTGATTTACCAAGGCCGTGGTAGGTAAGACTGTGTGGGACCCTGGGTCTTTTCTATAAATAGGCGGTCCTAGGCCCCTTTACACTTTTCGCACATTTCATTCTACAACTACACTTTCTACTGTTCATCCACACCCTAGTTGCACAAACACCAAAATTAGATTACATTTTCACCACTCATCTCACATCTGGTAAATCCACTCATTCCTTAGTCTTTAATTTTGTAATTATTTACTTTTAAATTGATAGATCTTATTTCTTCTTCCTTTTTCTTTTAATTTTGACTTAGGGTTCCATAGTGTTAATTAGCTTAGGTTTCAATTAGTTAGAAATAGTTATTAACTACCTAGTGGGATTGAAAATGTTGATGTTAATGCTAAAATGCATGAAAAACTAGAAACCCTAGGTTTGCTGAGCCCAAATATGAATTTCGCGGCCGCGATTGTTTTTCCGTGGTCCGCAGTCATTTGTTTGATCTGAGAATGTTAAGTCCTAATAATCGCGGTCAGTGATAGCAACCTCCGCTGATAGCGGTGCATATTCGCAGCCGCGATGGATTTTCCACGGTCTGCGATGATAAAGTTTAGAGAGGTACATTTGAGGGTTTTGCGGCCGCGGTTGATTTTTCGCGGTCCGCGGCACTGCTACTTTTTTTCGCGGTCCGCGATGCTATTGAATCAGAGAATGGGTAGTCTGAGTCACATACCTCCATGGCCGCGATGCATTTTCCGTGGTCCACGGTGCAGCCTTCACGGTCACGGTCACGATGCATTTTCCGCAGTTCGCGGTCTGCTGTTTTGTGCTTGTACTATCAGCTGATTTCTGCACTACTTCTTCTAGTATTTGCATTAATAATTTTCAACTGATTATACTTGCAGACAATGGTTAAATCTAGAAGAGGTGATTATGACAAACAAAAGGGTAGAGCACAGCCCTCTCGGGGTAAGGGACGAGGGCAAATAAAGTTGACCCCAGCAGTTCGAAAAGCAATTGGGGAGATGAGAAAGAACATCAAAACTGTAGATAGAGTTGCTTCCAATTCTGAGGGAAGTGAGTGTGTGCCCTCTAGGAAGGCATCAGAGTCTGATTCAGTGCCAGAATATGTACCCGACTTCCCGGAGAGACATAGGTTGAGAGATGTACCTACACCTCCAGACTCTCCTACTGCTCGTGCTTCAGTTCATATTTCTTCTAAGTCATCTGATGGCTCAGCAGAGAGTAGTGATAGTTCAGCTTCGACCTCACCTACACCTTCTTCACCTGGACATGATGTAGATGGGGGGATACCAGATGAAGAGGGAGGGGGTGTGACCCAAACCGGGGGTGTGGAAAGAACTAGAAACCCTGAAGTGTGGCAAAGGAGGTTTTTCAGTGAGCTGGCTTATCACAAGTTTCGGGAGTTGTGGCCTTTAAGGTCACTTATTCATGAGCACCAGTTCATTGAGAGGGATCTCCTGCCTCACAACCCCAACATGAAGCAACAATTCAATAACCGAGTGGGATGGGATTACTTTACTAGCAGGGTGTCAGATGCAAATGAGCACTTAGTCAAAGAGTTTTATGCCAATGCCCCTACATCAAGAAAGATAAAAAAGTGACTAAGGTGCGGAACTTGAAAGTGAAGTTTGATGGAAAAAAAATAAATGAATACCTGGGCTTCAATGAGGAAGATAAAACATTGTACTTGGAGAAGGTGGCATTTGATGAGGCATCCTGCCCATGGTTGGCATCATACCTGGCTATCCCGGACACCACCCCAGCATGGTTGATAACATGGGTTCCTATCTTGAGGAAAACCCTAAACTTTGAGGTGAAGGGGTGGGAGACTTTTGTATTCAGCAGGCTAGACCCCACTACCCATGAAAACACCTTACCGGTCTCCCAGACGATATTAGTAGCGGCTATTATGGCGGGGTTCCCGATCAATGTCGGGAATGTCATGTCTAGGGTGATCACCAGGGTGGTCAAGGAGGGTGATAGATCATACCCCTTCCCGAACTTCCTTACCATGTACTTGGAAGATCAGGAGGTGGAGAAAAGAAACTTTGATGTGAAGGTAAAACCCAAGATGCCTTTTTCATGGTACAACCTCAAGGGTCCAGACAACCCCAAAGGTAAGGCTACTACTTCTACTGGCAAGTCTGAAGAGCCAGTAGTAGTAGTAACTTCTTCTCAGCCTCCCACTGCCATACCAGAGCCTGCCTCCGAACCATCTACTTCCACTCCTCTAGATATTCCATCCTCCTCAGCATACCCATTGACTACCCACCGATTAAGCCAAACACTCTCCAGTATCAACAACTGGATGCAGGCGGCAACTTCTAAGCTGTCTGTGCTATTTAGTTTAGTGACAGCCCAGTCAGTGCCCCAACAGCCACAAGTGCCAACTTCAATAGAGGAGTCTCTCAAGGAGCTTCTGGACAACCAGAAGAAGCTTCTGGAGAACCAAAAGATTATCATGGATGCTCTTGCTGATGAAGAAAAAACACTTCAAGGGCTGAGCAAATACACAAAGAAGATGAAGAAGACGCGAGCCTCGAAGGAGTCGGTTAAGAAATTGAGGGGAGAAGTGGATAAGATGAAGGCAGCTAACCACTTGCCTTTGGAGCTATTATTGCATGATCAGCCTCCAGCAGCTCACACAGAGCAAGTTCAGGAGCAGGAGATTGAGAGAGCGCCCAAGAGGAGGAGAGTGATGCCCCAGGTAAATGATGTAGAGATTGAGCTTGAGGAGACTGAGGGTGTTGCTTCTAGCCAGCCACAGGCCCCTGAGATAGATGATCCAGGTGCCTAGCCATAGGACCCCATTCAGTTATAGAACCTCATGCTACCACAGGATCCCATGCCAATAAGCCCTAGAACTTGCCCGAATGTTTGTCTAGGCAAAATCCTAAGTGAAGCTCGACTTGACAAGTGATTATAGGCTCTCCTTGATCCTAATTGACACTTGAAAACATCCATATCCTACCAATGATGATATCCCTAGTCAACCCCGTTGAGCCATAGCCCTTATTCTTTCAATAACCATGATACAAGACTTTATCCATTCTAAAATGATCCTCTCTTGGCACCCTATCTTTCCTTAGCACAAGGCAAATATATAAGTTTGGGTGGAGAGACGAGGAACGCAAAAGTGATAAAAAGGTACGAAATGAAGAAAAGGAAAGGAAAAAAAGAAAAAGAAAAAAAAATCAAAAAGAAAGTAAACAATATAGAAGAAATGAAGGGATTCAATAAAAACAAAAGATGAATGACATGGAAATATTAGAAAGGATAAAAAGGATCGAAATGAGAAAGAAAGAGTGACAATGTGTCTCTCTAACCCTAAAGAAGGAGTAAATGACTCAAAGAGTCAAGAAAATGTGTGCCAAAATGAAGCAAATGAAGTGCTTAAGGGAAGATGAAACCTTCTTAGACCAATATATCCTACCCTGAACCATAAGCTTTCATCACATTCCCACAAAAGCCTTACATGATCTTGAGTTGAATGAGCTTACATTAGTGGTGACTCACATAAGGGGCAAACTTATGGTACTTAGAGCCGGTGTTGTGACCTTCCTTTGAGAGAGATGAGCGTGTTTTCCACAATTCTCGTTCTGAGTGCTACAATCTAAAAGTGAGGCTTGTATATGGAGAGTTGAGGAGTATGAGTTTGGGTTACATAGCGACCAATGTAACAGAAAGAGCTTCCTTGATGAGTAGAGTCAACTCTTGATGCTTTTGTGTCACACTATAGCCATGGTGCTAAAAGGTTGTGTATTGTTGATAATGCATTTGAGCTGAGGGTAATTGTTAGTCCCAATTGATTCTTAATGAGGTTACTTTAAGATAGCTGAATTTTCCTTTTTTTTTTATCTTGAAGAGGTGGGAATTACTTTGTTTGCTTGAGGACAAGCAAAAGCTTAAGTTTGGGGGAGTTAATAACTAGGGATTCTAGTCTATTTTATGCTCATTTTGCTTGAGTTTTGGATTAAAAGTGTGTACAATTGTTCCCAAAAGCTAACTTGTTGTGCTTATTTGCAGTGTTTGGTCAAAAAGAGACAGGAAAGTCAAGATTAGCTCAAAAAGGAGTGAAACCTACACAAGTCAAAGCTGAGTCTATTGAGCGCTACAACGGAAAACCAACCGCGGACGCGGAGGACCTACCGTAATAGCGGTCCTTTTATCGCGGTCCATGGTGGCAAGATTCAGAGAGTTGTCAATTGGGGTTTTTCAAGTCACTACTGACCGTAGTGCTTTTATGCAGCAGTGGTGCCTCTACCGCGACAGCGGTCCGTTTACCGCGGTCCGCAGAGAAGAGGTTCAGAGAGCCTGAAGATTGAGCTAAAGTTGAAGACTGCGGTCCGCGGTTGATTTTACGCGGTCATGGTAGCCTCACCGCTGCAACGGTCCATTTTTCGCTGTCAGCGGTACCTCCGTCAGGGGCATTTTTGTCCGAAAAATTTAACTGTGTATAAATACTACTTTTTGAGATTTTTAGGTTATCTTATCAGTAGTGAGCACGTGAACGCCGTGTTTTACCTATTTGAGTAATTTTGTAGATTGTTTAGCCATTAATCTTAGAATCTTATCTTGTAATTACATTTTATGGATTATTCTTCATCTCATTCTATAATTTGTTCTTTAGTTATGAGTAGCTAAACCCATTAGCTAGGGTTGTGGCTCAACCCTAGTGTGGGTATTTAATGGGTCTCTTATTTTAGGGCTTAGATGTTTACGGGTAATTGATATTTGGCCTGATTTATGCTTTCTACATTGAATTAGTGGTTGCAAACACTAATTTATGCCTTTTTGACTTAGGCTCTTCTTGAGAAAGAGAGCTTAAGTCTAGGAAATTCAGACCAACAAGGAATTGGGGTATATTCAAGAGATTGATAGCCCCAATTAAAGGGTTAAATCTAGAGATAGTAATACCTAATTTGAGTCAACATTCCAAAGTCACTCTTACTACAGAGAGGTGTAGAGTGAGTAGCTTCGTGCATTGGCTATATCACGATCCCAACCATTACATTATTGCCCTAAGTTTTAGATCCCGTTAGATACTCGCCTAGGAGTAAGTCACTTCCCTAGTACCTTTTTCCCATTTAGAAAACCCTACAAAAATATCCACTTAGTTTAATTTCGTGCATTATTAGTATTAAAATTAGAAGTAACAAACAAATAAGAATGATTGGAAGTGCAATCAAGAGTACTACACATTGCTAGATTGGATAGGAATCCAACTCCAAACATTATATTAGATCTATGTGGATTCGATCCCGACCTTCTTGGATAAAAGCTGCATTGACCGCTCTTCCCACTCTATAGTGGTGTAGGGTTGGACCCGATCAAACTGTAGAGGCTGCAACAACCAAGAATTTAGGTGCAACTTTAAAGACCTTGTGGACTAGAACAATCCCTCTATCATATGCCTCAGCCTCACTGAAACGCTCATGCAAAGCCACTATGATCTCATGAAATTTATTAGTTTTACTGATCAATTTGAAATTAGCACAGATTGTTACTCTGGTGGAGCTATCCTTATGTGAAAGCACGAAGAATTGGAGATGGACCTAGTAGCAGTGACAGATCAATAAATTCATGCAAACATACATGTCAGTAGTAACTCAAAACCTTGGATGCTATCCTTAGTCTATGCTAGCACATTGCTAGCTTATAAAAAAATTCTATGGAATAATCTGGAGACTATAGCAAAAATTAATACCTACCAATAGCTACTATGTGGAGACTTTAACGAAGTCACAACCGCCTCCGAAAAGTTTGGAAGTAGGCCCATAAACAGTAGCAGAAGTACTGCTTTTCTTAACTGCCTTGATAACATCGATATGATTGACTTGGATTTTGTGCGCCCACGCTTCACATGGACAAATAGAAGAAAACGACGGGGGCACCAAATTTATGAGCGGTTAGATAGATTCCTTGGGAATTTTGACTGGTTAGAACAATTCCCTGACGTGGCTGTCACACACTTGCCACGTACACATTCAGATCACTACCCACTAATGCTAAGCCTGATAAAATCTTTTAATAAACCTACACCTGTTTTTCGATTTGAAACAATGTGGCTCAGGCAGTCACTTTTTCCAAACATTGTTAAACAACACTGGAACAACAATACAAACTATACCAATGTGATTACCTATTTTACAGATCACATGGAAAAATGGAATAAGTCCACATTCGGGAGTAACTTTAAAAATAAGATTTCTTTTAGCACGTATACGGGGGGCTCCAGAATATGGACCTACAACATAAGAAAAATTTCCACACCTCTCTTGAAGACAACCTTATTCATGATTATAACCTTATCCTCTAAAATAAACACGATTTTTGGAACTAAAATCAAGAGTCCAATAGATAAATAACGGGGATGCAAATAAGAAATTCTTCCACCTCCTCAGCTATCCAAAGAAGTAGAAAAAACAGAATACTAAGACTTAACGATAATGTTAGGAATTGGACTTTTGACACTAAGGGAATTAATGACATTATTATAAAGCATTTTAAAAACATCTACACTACTGACCTGGAATCATGTTCATTTTTTACTCAACCTAACCCAAGCAACATAAATACCTTTTCAGAGCAGGACAAAAAAAACTCTCCATCGGTCTCTCGCAATAACTGAAACCAAAGCTATTAATAGTTTCAAACCTCTTAAGGCTCCTAGTCCGGATGGTATACACCCAATCGTCTTCCAAAAATATTGGACAGACAAACAAGCAGCTATCACCCATACTTGTACTCAAGCTTTTGATACACTAACTATACCTCCTGACCTAAATAGGACCTATATCATTTCCAAGGTAAAACACCCCAAAATATCATCCAATATAGATCCATAAGTCTTTGTAACACTATTTACAAAACTATAACAAAAATTATCGTAAATCGTATTCTCCCTTTTCTTAACAATATTATCAATCCTAATCAATATAGTTTTATTCCAGGAAGAAGAGCAACTGACAATGCAATAATTGTCCAAGAAGCAATTCACTCTTTCAAGAATTGTAGGGGTCGGACTGGAAAAATGATGCTAAAAATTGACCTCGAAAAGGCTTTTGACCGACTTGAATGATCCTTCGTCAGAAGCTCACTGAATGCTCTAAATTTTCCACAGGATCTAATCACGCTTATTATGAATTGTATAAGCACCACTATAGCCTCAATCATTGTCAATGGTAAGCCTACTGATTTTTTTTAACCGTCAAGAGGTATCCGTCAAGGGAACCCGCTATCTCCTTACCTCTTCATCATCTGCATGCAATCACTAACATGATGCATTGGCCACCAATTAGATATCTTGAATTGGAAACCTATTATAATAAGCCACAATGGACCAGATATATCCCACCTCCTCTTTGCAGATGCCTTAATTCTATTTGCTGAGGCTGACAATTCCAACGCAACCTCTATCATTAGCATATTTAACTTTATTGCCACCAATCCGGCCAAAGAATAAATTTTTCAAAATCAAAAATCATTTTTTCATCAAATATACCACCTACAGAACAAGCAACGCTAGCTACAACACTAAACATTAAGATAAAAACAAATGTAGGTAAGTATCTGGGTTTCCCAATCACTAACATGCAACCAAAAAGCTCTAATTACCAATTTATTTAGACATGATGAATACTAGGCTAAAAGGTTAGAAAGCAAACTTACTAAGCTTATCTGGCAAAGTAACACTTATACAATCAACCCTATCAGTAATACATACACATTCCATGCAAATAAACCTTCTACCTACTGAGATTAGAAATAATATTGATCGCATTCAGTGCAACTTTCTATAGGGGTCAACAACAGACAAATGAAAAGTTCATCACATTAATTGGAATACAGTAATTGGAATACAGTAGCTTCCCCTAAAAAAGAGGGCGTTCTGGGACTATATAAAGCAACATGAAAGAATATTGCACTCTTTTGTAACCTGCTATGGAGATCACACACAAACCCTGACTCCTTCTGGGCAAATATTCTTCAAGTAAAATATACCAACACCCAAAGAAGAAATCAAACGATTTTAAAAAATAATGACTCCTACATCTAGAAAAGTGCTGCCAAAACATATTCTTTCTTCTCAAAAGGCATAGCTTGGAATATTGGAAATGGGAACAAAAGTACGACTTTGGGAAGATAGATGGGTTACAGGTAGTCACACACTAAGGGAACTAATTGAGGGACCACTTGACAAGGATGATTTTTCTAAAACAGTCAACAATATTATTACCAATAATAACTGGAATCTAGACGCACTAGCATATGACCTACCAAATACGATCTCTGACATCATACCACAAACCTATCCTCCTCTTCTCCAAACACCTAAATGACCCATTCTTCTAGAAAGAAACAAAGGATGGAAACTTCACTAAAAAATCAGCTTATAATCTCTTCACTAGACTAACAGGGAATACTAGAGAACAAGAGCATTTTTATCACTTCTGGATATGAAAAGCACACTGCCATAACAAATTAAAAACCTTCCTTCAAAGAAACATAATAGAAAATAACTATTGCAAACACTATGGAATAGAGGAAAATACATACCACCTTCTCTTTCAATGTCCCATCAACAGTAGCATATTGGGAGAACTAAACATTACTCTATCAACCAATTCAAACCATCTTGATAGGATAAAAGAAAATTGTACCTCTGATGCGTGCACCTTACTACCAAACAATCTCTCTATACCTTTGGCAATAATAACCCTTATTATCTTTTAGCATATTTGGCTAAACCGCAACCACAACCTTTTCAACAATGAGTCCCACCCCATTGATATCAGGAAAACAATTATGTATACAATTGAATATCTCTGTCTCACAAATCAGAAATTCAAACACCCTATAATGAACAAAACTCTGATAAAATGGAACCCCCACCACATAACATCTATAAACTCAATATAAATGGAGCACACCAAAAAAAATTTGACAAAGGAGGAGCAGGCGGAATCATCAGAGATTCCGAAGGTCAATGGATTGATGGATTCTCTTATTCATCGCCCAAGTGAAAGGATTGGAACTTGCGTTCACAAAAAATCGAATACCGCTTATAGTGAAAACAGATTGTCAGGTATTACTACAACTAACATAAAAATTCTCACACTAAAGTTAATTCTAATCTTCTCTATGATTACATGTTCTTGTTAAAAGTACTGGATCAACCGGAAGTTAGGCATGTCTACCGTGAAGGAAACCAAGTGGCGCACACTAGCAAAGTTTGGGGGCAACTGTTACTCACATACTAATGCCGAGTGTGGCGAACACTTCTGGAGTGAACCACCTTTATTTGTGTTTTCTACTTTCCGCAAAGACAAATTAGGGACTGTTACGATAAAATCAGTCCGGCACTATAATAAATCTATTTACATTTAATACTTAATAATAATCAACGCCCCCAGACGCCTTTATAAAAAAAATTAACATAGTGGTGATTGCTAGGCAAGTCTACTAAGATCATCTTTTTTATCTGTAAAACTCATAATTACCCTTTGGCTACTACTACACCAATGAATACTAACTGCGGTTATTCTTTACCAAAGAAACATAATAGAAAATAACTATTGCAAACACTATGGAACAGAGGAAAATACATACCACCTTCTCTTTCAATGTCCCATCAATAGCAGCATATTGGGAGAACTAAATATTACTTCACCAACCAATTCAAACCATCTTGACTGGATAAAAGAAAATTGTACCTCTAATGCATGCACCTTACTACCAAACAGTCTCTCCATACCTTTGGCAATAATAACCCCTATTATCCTTTAGCATATTTGGCTAAACCGCAACCACAACCTTTTCAACAATGAGTCCCATCCCATTGATATCAGGAAAATAATTATGAATGTAATGGAATATCTCTGTCTCACAAATCAAAAATTCAAACACCCTATAATGAACAAAACTCTGATAAAATGGAACCCCCACCACATAACATCTATAAACTCAATACAGATGGAGCACACCAAAAAAATCCAACAAAGGAGGAGCAGGTGGAATCATCAGAGATTCCGAAGGTCAATGGATTGATGGATTCTCTTATTTATCGCCCTACTGAAAGAATTGGAACTTGCGTTCACAAAAAATCGAATACCGCTTATAGTAAAAACATAATGCCAGGTATTACTACAACTACTACATGACAATTCTCACACTAAAGCTAATTCTAATCTTCTCTATGATTGCATGTTCCTGTTAAAAGCACTGGATCAACCGGAAGTTAGGCATGTCTACCGTGAAGGAAACCAAGAGGCACACACTAGCAAAGTTTGGGAGCAACTATTACTCACATACTAATGCCGAGTGTGGCGAACACTTTTGGAGTGAACTACCTTTATTTGTTTTTTCTACTTTCCACAAAAATAAATTAGGGATTGTTTCGATAAAATTAGTCCAGCACTATAATAACTCTATTTACGTTTAATGTTTAATAATAATAAATGCCCCTAGGCGCCTTTATCAAAAAAATCAACATAGTGGTGATTGCTGGGCAAGTCTACTGAGATCATCTTTTTTATCTGTAAAACTCATAATTACCCTTTAGTAGATATAGTAGCTGTTAGCTTCAGTTAATTATTAGGCTGGCTAAAATCAAATGTTTAGTTTAAATTAGAGGTTCATGAGTCGAGTAACACAATAATTAAAGGAATAAGGTAATAACTCGAGGATCAAAAATGTTATTTTCCAAACAAATAAGGCATTAATAATACACCAAAAGAGTAAGGGGCCACTTTACTCAAAGAATTCATTGGTGTTTTCCAAACTCTACCTGGAAAATACCTTTTTTTAATAGTTTCCTACCCAATTTCCGATACTGGTACTAAGGTTCAATTAGATTTGAATTCGTGCTTGGTAACCCCTGTTAGGAATAAAGTGCTCCCGAGAAAAGGTGAATTCATACCCAGAAAAACAACCTTGTTACTTATGCATTGTATAATGACAGGAAACTATCCCTAGCTAAAATTCCTAGAACAAGTTTAGGGCACCTAAAGCAGATAACTCATGTTACTAGTTTACATCACTAGATATCGGGTAAGGGCTCGAAATTACCTTGAGGGAAAGGTGTTAGGCACCTCTCGAGGTCCACAACGGTGGGTCCCGACCAAACTTAACTTATGAATCAGTCTAAAGAAGCGAGAGGAATATTTAATAGGGATGAGGGTCCTAAATTATTTAGCCTAAAGGATCACCCCATGCAACATAAATAATACTTCGTAGGCAGGATGTCTATATGAGAAAACAGAGTGCAGAGGCAATACGATTAAGGTAAGTATTAAAACTTGTTGTTTTCCTATTGATTTTTATTCAGCATGATCTGGGCAGTTCAGGCAGTAATACAGCACAATCATAAATCCAGAATTATTAAATCCTACAAGTATATTGCCTAAGTGATTTCCAAGGGAGATTGTATTCAGAATCAATTGATAGAATCCTATAGGCATGATTTCTACGAGTTTGATGATTACAGACCTATAGGCATGGTTTCTAGGTTTAAAGCCGGTTTTAGTCCTATAGGCATGGTATCTACTATTGAATTGATTTAAATCCTATAGGCACGATTTCTAACTGATTTTTGATCTTATAGGCATGATTTCTACGAGCTATGCATGGGCGAAAATTATGCAGATTGCCAGAAAATCGATCAAATCAAATCATATAGGCATGATTGCTAATGCACATTTGCTAGATTAATAGATCCTATGAGCAGGATTTCTAATATGCATTTTAATGTCAACCCTATAGGCAAGACTTCAAATATGCAAATACAGAATTAACATCATCAATGAAAATCCTATAGGCAGAATTTCTAAGAACAATATAGAACACATACAGTTTTTACCAAATGAACAGAATTGGCAGCATAACTAATTCCTATAGCCAGGATTTTTACCCAGTTTAGCAAAAGGAAATAAGAAAATCCCCCAGCTTTACTAAATATCCCCAGAATATGATATTACAAAGTTATTGCAGACCAAAATAGCAAATGAATTATACAATAGTAATGAGACACTATAGGGAGCCTTCATTAGGCCCAAATAAACCTGGGAACCAAGCCTTCCAACCATAACAACTTTGAGGCACAGCATAGTGATTCATCCATAGCATATTAGAACTAGGTTTTCAGTATGTCAAAGTTCCCAAGGGCCTCAAAGACCAAGGGCAATGCTCACACCAGAACCATACATTCAGAATATAGCTTATAAGAGATTAGAAAACCAGTCTCCAATGTGTCAGAGTTCACAGGAGTCTCATGTTGACCCTGAGCAGTGCTCACATTGGAGTGGCTGAAAACCTGAGGGACTAAGAGTGAGGGTTTTAGAATCAGTACATAAAAGAGGTAGGGGAGGTTTTGAAACAGTTTGAATTCAGAAGAAACCAAGTTTAGAACACAGGATTGCATTCAGAAAGAAAACAACAAAGTTTGCAAAGTACATAGTTTCAAACAGGTCAATTCAGATGAGAGACTTAATAACACTAGGGAGCATGCTAACATTTAAGACAACTATTGTTTAATCATAGAAGCAATGAGGCAAAAAACAATTAAGTTGGCCAGACACATACAAAAAATCTGTAGAGTCAGGATTAATGAACCAGTTTCATACTAATAGTATTATAGAGATACTAAGTTCAAAACAAGTGTAAGATTAACAGATAGTGCATGAAACAAATTTAGACACTAGGCTAATTTATAAGAGGATTCATATTATTCAAAACAACTTAATCCTAAATTATCAGTGTTACTCATAGGGCTAGAGGAGATCATAGAATCACATAAAAAGCGACAGAATCATACTTGGAATTAAAATATGCTAGTCGAACAAAGCATAGAGAATGAAATTACAAAGGATTAGGGCATACAAGTTAAGTAAGAAAGCAAGTAAATATGCCACAACAGTTAAGTTCCAGAATAACTTGGCCTTGGCTTTCAGCCAGCCAAAACCAAAAATAATGAGCACAGAATCAGAGTGAAAGAACCAAGTTTTTAGTGAGAGTGTGAGAGTTCGAGTCTATCCTAAAGGGGAAAGGAGAGAGGTTTATATAGTGTTCAATTAGGCAGACAAATAAGGGAATAAATCAAACACACAAAAAAAAGGAATGAAAATAATTCTAGAATCAATTTGAAGTCGAGTTCAATCAATTAGTAGAACATAAATGCGTGTAATCAGGCAAGTACTACTTAAACTAAGGTAAGTATTATACAGAATCAAGCAACAGTCAAATGACGGATCAACTAAGGTAAGGAAATAATGAGAACAGGGTAAATCGAGCAAAATCAGGAAACATCAACACCATACAAGAAAGGAAAGATTAAAATTTCAGTAAAAGATTTCAAAAGCCTAATTTTTAGGTAAACCATAAAATCAGCGAAGTGAAATAAGGTGACAAGAGAATATTCAAAGGGCAAACCATAAAATCAGTACAATATCACATAATGAACCTAGACAAGAATTTAAAAGATAACTGAATCGACTAAGATCTGAAAACCCTAATTTTAAGTAAACACAAATTGATAGAGCAATAAAGGCGAATGATCATTTGTTTTAATAAAAGAACATAGACAGAGAGTTATTAAAGAAAACATAAGATTTGAACCAAATCTGGTTCGGTTAAAGAAGGTTAAAACCCTAGTTTAGATAAGTAAAATATTTAATGGAAAATAGGTAGATTTATGAGTAACAAAGTAAATATAGACGAACAATAACATTAAAACGAACTAAAGCTGAACCAAATCTGGTTCAAATCAAAGATCTGAAAACCCTAACTTTAGGTTAAAATGAAGAATCAGGAGAATCTCACTGATTCATACCATAAGAGACGAAGAATAAACATAGAAGGAAAGAAAATGAAAGTTCAAACCAGATTTGGTTCAAAGTGAAGGAGATCGGCTTGTCATATTAGGCAATCTATTAGGTTATGCCATAATCGAGTAGCCGGTAGCGAGATGAGACCGATAAGGTAAGAAAATCACCAAGGGATTCCATATCTGGTTGGAATCAAAGGGGAATTTGATGGGATTTAGGTGGCGGTGCCTAGAATTTGATAGAGAGAAAAGAAGAGGTTGAGAGAGTTCAAGGGCGGCGGGTACAAGGAAATGGGGTTAGGGTTTCTGGGTTGGTATAATTAAAAGGGGTTGGGGGTATTGGGGAGCCGTTGATATTTTTAGATCAACGGCTGGGATTTTAAAGAGGAAATGGGTCGGGTTTTTAAATGGGTATGGGTCTGGGTTAATGGGTATTGGGCTGATGTATTGGACTGGGGTAATGGGTAGTGTGTTGGTCCGAAATTAATTTAAAAATAAAGGGCTAGATTTTAAATACCCAATTAAATCAGTAAATAATTTATAAAAAACAATTAATGGATAGAAAAAATATCATTTGTTCTTGAAAATGATTTAAAATAATTATTTAATATTATAAAAATATAAAAAGCTATTTTTATGTAAATAATGTAATTATGCATATATATGGGCTATTATTGCAAAATATGCAATTTTAGCCTAAGGATGCAAAAAATAAACATATATAAAATATTTAAAGCTTAATAAGGATATAAATGATGAAAATTTAGATAATAAATTATTATAAAATTATTTGTGATGCAATTAATAATTATTTATATAAATATGCAGGAATAAATTAATTAGAAGCCTTTAAAAAATTATAGAAAATTATGAAAAAATATTTGGTGATGCTCATACACTATTTTGAAGATATATATGCATATTTGAAATATCTGAGGGAAAAATTGGGTATCAACATATATCACCACAAATAGTCTCTTAAGCTTTTTATCTTAAACTGATATTGTACCTTTTTTTCTTCTAATCCACATCTACATAAATGTCTATTTTTCAAGAAAAGAAAAAAAGATTTTCTCAATAAGTGTTAATCATTTCACTATTATCAATAGGACATTTCCTTATTTCACAACATCGGCAATTTTTTCTTTTTAATAAATCATGTTTATGTCGCTTGTATATACGACCTTTTTATTGTTTTATTCCCATAAATAAAAAGGTTAATTAATGAACTAATAGCTTGTTCCAATAAATATCTACCAATAGATATTTTTCAACCTTTTTCGTGATGGTCATAAAAAGTTAAAATATGTGTTACATAGATGAGCCTATTTGAACTACATGATATGCCTAATTGAACTACATGACTTTTCATATTCCCCGCACAACTTCCTACACCCCATGCCCTTTGATAGTTGATTTACACAAATGTCTCTTTTTAGGTCACATTGAAATTTTATTCCTATTTTAAAAAATTATAAGTGCAAATATAGCCATTAAAATTACACTTTCAAATAAGATTAGATTCGGTTTAATGTTTGCTCGTATATTTTTAAATTTTCTTACAAAAATATTAGACTATGATCTAATGTTTGCATTAAGTTACAAAATATTAGACCATAGTTCAACACTTTCCCGTAAAAAATTTAATTTTCTAAAAATGAATCTTTAAACTGTAGCCTAAAAGATCCATCAATTTCAAGAGAAATAATAAGAAGTCATTTAGCAAAAAGCTGATTAAAAAAAAAACACAGGCAAAAATTTCAGGGCAAGTTACATATATTAGCTCCAGAGCGGTTAGAAAATCTTTATCTCGATAGCAAAATTTCCATGAGAAAAGTTAGTTTGCTATTGGGTAAATGTTACCTGATCATTCACGAGTGCAAACCACTAGAGGATTGTTAGATAGTCCTTTGCTCGATACCATAAATTCTTAAGGGGAAGTGACGTTTGTTACCGAGCTGAGGATTGTCCAGCAATTCATTAGTGGGGTCCTCAAAGGTGTAAAACTTCTAGTTTCCAATTCGCATTACTCGCATTTGAACACTAGGGGGGAATGATATGAGAATACGACAACAATGACTTCCATGAGCCAGGGCATGAAAATCGGGAACATAGTTGTATCATCAAGACCAGGGACTGCGCAGCCAGCCCCGCAAAAACAAGTTGTACAAGTTAGCCACAAGAAATAGTAATTTCTTTTTAGCAGAACGATTGCTTATGTACTTTTTGAAAACGAAAGGAATAAATAAATTCCTTTTATTTTGCATCTTGTTTCTTTTCTGATCGATGAATTGATTTTATCATTTGAAAGTTAAACAAGTACTTCAAATGCTAGTGCCTTAATGAGCAGGAGATGCCCTATTCAAGAGCACTGTAAACAGAAGAGGGCCCTCTCTTATAAAAACCCTCACGATAAATGGTTGATTTCGGAAGGGTTTGTGCCCGAAATCCAAATGCTTTCGGGAAGAAATACACCCAAGGCTTTATATAATAAGCCACAAACAGTAAAACTTGCGCAAACTTTTAAGCAAAAAGAGGAAGAGAATGCAAATGCTAAACTTGCGTAAATGTTCGAATGATAGAAAGACTCAAACAATACTTGAGCAAAAGGATATCTTTATTTACAATAACGTGCCAAAACGATACGGATGCAAAAGTTGGAAAAAGAAAAGAAAAGCTAAACTGCTGAATCTCCAGAGCCCGGAGGAAGAGATGTGTTCGCGCCCCCAGGGGAAGGGGGTAGATCCACCGATGACTCAACATTTTGGCCCTCATTAGTTTGACCTTCAAAATCTTCGCCTTCTGTTTCAGTTTTTGAAGTTTCAGAACCGGAGTCGAAAGAACTGGACGTATCAGGCTCTGCTGGGAGACCACTTTTAGCAGTTAACTGAAGCTCACGGTCCTTAGCAATTTCAATATCAAAGTTAATGATGCCTGGGCATTAGAGTCGACGTTCTTCTTCATCATTTGTTCAAACATCATCTCGATCCTCCCCATCTCATTATTTGATGAGCTAGGACCTTGGGACGGAAATGGAAGTGTGTTGTTTGGTTGTTGATACATCGGAGGCTTTTGAAAGTCTTGCCCCTGATTCCCTTGATTGCCATTATTCCAACCCCCTTAGTTGTTGTTTCCTCCCCAATTGTTGTTGTTGCCACTCCAGTTGCCCTGATTGTTCTGGTTGCCCCAATTTTGATTGTTGTTACCCCAATTGCTATTGCCTTGTTGGTTTTGATTCTCCCAATTTCCTGGGGATCTCCACTATTGTTGTTGGTTAGGAGCATTGCCCCTTTGTCCTTGTTAATCTTTCACGTACTGCACTTTTTTATTTTGCTCATCATAACCCTCATCTTGATTAAAACCCCCACTACCTTGGTCATATTGATCTGGACTACCTTAACCTTGTTGACTTCTTTGTCGCCTCTTGTTGACCAACATGTTAACACCTTCCATAGTATTTACTTGTCTCAACGCTTGAACTTGTTGCAGTTGAGCTTTTGCCAACTGGTTCATTGTTGTAGTTAACTCTGCTATTGCCTGACCATGATCATGGAGCTGTTTGTGCAAGTGGATGACAGTGGGGTTACCCTGTGGCACATTGGCTCGACTTTTCCAAGCTGAGGAAGTATCTGTCATCTCATCCAAGATCTCACACGCCTCATTGTAAGGTGTGTTCATAAAATTTCCCCCTACTAGCTGGTTCACTACACACTAATTGGTCATGTTAATGCCATGGTATAATGTCTATTGAATCATTGCGTCGCTCATGTCATTGTTCGGATATTCTTTCACCACTGTCTGATATCTCTCCCAGATCTCATGAAGTGGTTCATTAGGTTCCTATTTGAAGGGCAAGATCTCATATCTCAATGTCGCCATATGCCCCAGCGATAAAAACTTATCTATAAACTTGTCCTCCAACTCATCCCACGTAGTGATGGAATGGTTGGGAAGTCTTTCAAGTCAGTCCAAAGGTTTCCCTTTAAGTGAGAAAGGGAACAATCTCAACTGAAGTGTATCCTCCGACACATTTGATTGCTTGCTTCCCAAAAGGTATCCACAAAACCTTTAAGATGTTTATATGCATTCTGATGGAGAGCACCTGTGAAATACCCTTGCTGCTCCAATAAAGTTAATATCACGTTTGTAATTTGGAAATTGCCCGCCCGGATCCGGGGTGGGACAATTGCACTAGTATATCCTTCATTTGGAAGCACCTGAGGAGCCACTCTTGGAGGTAGCGGGGGAGGGTCTGGAACATTATCATTGGCCTGGCGGCCTCTTCTTTGAGCTTGAGGCACTATAGGTACCTTATCATCAATATTACCATCAACCTCTTCCCCCGGAATAGCATTTCTAAGAAGGTTGTTGTTCGTCATTTTGTACCTGAATTAGCGACACACACAAATTAGTATCATAGAAGGAAAGAAAAACAAGACACAAAACTATTTAGATAGATAGACAAAATCATTAGCTCCCCGACAACGGCGCCAAAAAGTGATCGGGTCCAACCCTATACCACTATAGATTGGCAAGAGCGGTCGATGCAACTTTTACCCGAGAAGGTCGGGATCGAATCCACAGGGAGCTAATATAATGTTTGGAGTTGGATTCTTATCTAATCTAGCAATGTGTAGTGCTCTTGATTGCACTTTCAATCATTCTTGTTTGTTTGTTACTTCTAATTTTAATACTAATGATGCACGAAATTAAACTAAGTGGATATTTTTGTAGGGTTTTCTAAATGGGAAAAGGCACTAGGAAAGTGACTTACTCCTAGGTGAGTATCTAACGAGATCTAAAACTTAGGGCAATAATGTTATGGTTGGGATCGTGATATAGCCAATGCACGAAGCTACTCACTCTACACTTCTCGGTAGTAAGAGTGACTTTGCCCTAATTGGCTTTCTCAAGCCCAATTGGGTGTTCAATTTGTGCAAGCAAAGTTGGCTCAAGTCAAGTATTACTATCTCTAGATTTATCCCTTTAATTAGAGCTATCAATATCTTAAATACACCCCAATTCCTTGTTGGCCTGAATTTCCTAGACTTAAAGCTCTCTTTCTCAAGAAGAGCCTAAGTCAAAAAGGTACAAATTTAGTGTATGCAACCACTAATTCAACATAGAAAGCATAAATCAAGCCAAATATCAATCATCCATAAACATCTAAGCCCTAAAATAAGAGACCCTTAAAATACCCACACTAGGGTTGAGCCACAACCCTAGCTAATGTGTTTAGCTAATCATAATTGAAGAAGAAATTATAGATTGAGATGAAGAATAATCCATAAATTGTAATTACAAGATAAGATTATAAGATTAATGGCTAAACAAGCTACAAAATTACTCAAAATAGGTAAAATACGGTGTTCACGTTCTCACTACTGATAAAATGACCTAAAAATATGAAAAATTAGTATTTATACACAACTAAATTTTTCGGACAAAAATGTCCCTGATGGAGGTACCGCCGACGGCGGAAAATGGACCGCTGCAGCGGTGAGGCTACCGCGAGCGCGTAAAATCAACAACGAACCGTGGTCTTCAACTTTAGCTCAATCTTCAGGCTCTCTGAACCTCCTCTCCACAGACCGTGGTAAACGAACCGATGTCGCGGTGGAGGCACTGCTGCTGCATAAAAGCACCGCGGTCAGCGGTGACTTGAAAAGCCCCAAATGACAACTCTCTGAATCTTGCCACCGCGGACCGCGATAAAAGGACCGCTGTCGCGGTAGGTCCTCCGCGTCCACGGTTGGTTTTCCGTTGTAGCGCTCAATAGGCTCAGCTTTGATTTGTGTAGGTTTCACTCCTTTTTGAGTTGATCTTGACTTTCTTGTCTCTTTTTGACCAAACACTGCAAACAAACACAACAAGTTAGCTTTTGGGAACACTTGTACACACTTTTAATCCAAAACTCAAGCAAAAAAGAGTATAAAATAGACTAGAATCCCTAGTTATCACAGTTCCAAAGGAGTATCCTCTTTTTGGGTACATTAGTTATACGTGAGCTCCCTCCGAAGCCAGTGACATACTCAAGTGTGAAACTGGCGGGTGATCCTCCCTATTGGGAGCTGACAATGGCAAGTTTTCCTCCGTCAGAATGGGGAGGATCAGTACTGCATCTTTGTGGAGAATCGAGAAGGGGTAGATACAGATGTTCACTGCTAGGCGAAGCATACATTTTGGAACTGTGATGAAATATCGTTTTTCTCTGTTTTCGTGTAGTGTTGTCGATAGTGATTCCTATAGATTGATGTGTAGTAACATTTGATCTAGGATGTTTGGTGCCTCGACTTCTTGGTTGTTCAGTAAGTTAATTAATCCGGATTCAAAGGGGATAAAGGCTCTGCTGGTATTTCAATTATTGATGCTACCACTGGTGGTGCCTCCACTGCAATGTTCAGATTCTCCAGTAGCTGAAGTTCCTCCGTGTCCGGTGATGAGGGAAACCAAGTATTTGGCAGGGGTGTAGGAATGTGCTGTTCCTCTTGAGCTTCCATGGTGATTTGCACCTATAGTTGTTACTGCGCCTGAGGTTGCTGGTAGGCTCCCTGCATTTGCTGTTGTCGTTAAGTGGCATCTGTGAGGTGGTTTTCCATCTCCAATGCTGACATCTCCATGTTCTGCAATGTTTTCATTCTCACTGCTGTGTGGGGTCTCCAATCCTGTAGTTGGTTGACCAGGTCTTGTGTGTTCTCTAGGAAGAACTATGCATGTTACTGTAAACCTACTACATCTAACCAAGGGGTCGGTGGTGGGTAGTGTAGTATAGGCACTGGTATTACTAAGACAACTGTTGTTTTGAAATAGTAATGTGCTTAGAAGTGGTTGTGTTGATATGGAGGATATTGGTGAATCTCTCTCATATGTGGTGGGAACTGGTGGCGTCAACGCTGGTGGTGACGTTGGTGGTTTTGGCGATACATGTTGTGTTTGAGGTAGAGAGGAGACTGGTGTTGAGGGAGGGAGTGATGGGGAATAGATAAGTTGACTGGGGGGGGGGGGGAAGGGTGTTGCTTGGGCTTGTGGGTTTTGTGGGTGGGGTAATTGATGGGAGGGGATTAGGTGAGTGATTGATGTGAGGGGTTTTGGCAGTGGCGTCAGTGAGGGGGTGAGGGCAGATAGTTTGGGTAGTAGGGAGGGAATAGGCTTCATAGGTAGAAATGATTTTATGTAGAGTAGTCTTGTTAGGGGGTGTATTTGTGGTGTTGTCATTTTTATTGAGAACGTTTCGGTTATTTGTATCACATGGTGTATTGCGTTTTTGTCTTTGAGTACTTTTCGATGCTCCTTTTTTTGTATTATTCCTATTTGCTCTAGTCGGTATTTTTGAGGGTGTAGTGGAGGTAGTAGTAGAAAAGGTGGCTTTTGTTTGTGTTACAGGTGGTGGGCAGTTAGGTGTTTGGGATGAAAACAGAAATAGGTAATTTTTTTGCTTTTGATTGTAGCCGTCAGGGGAAGGCATTGGTTAATATTGCTCGGAGCCTTCTCCCGAAGTACAACTCGCCTATTCAAGTTAATCTAACGCTTATATTCCTATGGAATTAGAATTAACAAGAACACATTAATAATTCCTGTATAGTAACCAAATAAGACGATTATGTATATTCCTATCCTAACCGCAATTCGCTCCCCTCCTCAGAGTTAGGATCTTGCTCTACTCAATCTAATATGCAATCTAGAATTCTCTCTTCCGAGTTCAATCGTAGATTCGTAGATAATATTTAATTGGTGATCAAGCAATCAAATAATTAAGTGCAAGATTAAATAAATAAACCAATATTATAAAATAATAAGAACAATTCAAGTTTCAAACTACAATGTTCATGCAGCACCCACCAACTCTAGAACTAATAAACTATGAAATTAAAAGAAGAGAGAGAAAAGCTAGTTAGAAGCCTCCTCCAAGCGTGGTGTGTGTTCCTCCACATGAATTCTCCTTCAAAGTATGTTAGATCTCCTCCAAATTAGGTTTAGAACTCCTTATTTACGAGTTGGAACCGTGAAGGACCGAAATAATATTGTCCCGGACGAAACAGGAAAACTCCCGCCTCCAACGTCCAGGACAACGCGGGAGGCAGTAAGTTCACGCCAATTCCTTCAAAATTTTCTTTGCTTTCCATCTCTTCTTTTCTTTTGTCTTCCATTTGGGGGGAGGGGGACAAAACCCAAATGGCGTACCCCTTTTTTATTCTTTTATTTTTCTTTCCTTTTTTTCTTGCGTTTTATTCAATTTTTCTCCAAATCTTTTTGTATTCACACCGCTTTATTCATACATAATTAAAATATAATATTAAGCACAAAATAATGTAATTAATACTCAAAAGACGATTAAAAGTACTAGAATATGTGGCAACAATAATTAAATATATGCATTTTTGGTCTAATATCACGATGTCTGATTGGGACGAAAACAAGGAAGGGATTATGAGGGAAAGCAACTGATCAAGCATGTCTAACTGCAATTTTAATTTCTTTATCGCAAAAATGGTTTGTAGGAAATAAAGTCCACCCATAAGGGTTACTCTTAGGCTAAGTACACATACGGTGTACTTCTAAGATACAAAAAATAATATTTTCCACTCTCTCACTCTCTTTCTCTCTCACTCTCTCTCTCTCTCTCAATCCGACCCCGGGTTTACTCTGTGGTATAGAAGGTTGCTCCGTCACAACGTAACAACTGCAATCGACTAGTAACTCCAGTTGCGGTTCCTTCCGCTTCTGCTAAGCGAACAAGTAAGTTCTCGTTTTATGGTTTACGTGCTATATAATGTGTTTAGATTAATGCGTTACTAAAAAGTTAAAAATATGCTCTCTAATAGATGAAATGTTTAATTTATTCTGTCATATTTATAATCGTTCATATGTTGAGTTGTGTCCCACATCGGTGGATAATGGGTGTCTTGGTCTCCTTATATTATCTTGGGCAATCCTCGCCTCATAAGCTAGCTTTTGGGGTTGAGTTAGACCCAAGGTCTATTCTTATTATGGTATCAGAGCTAGGCCCATCACAATTTATTGTTATCGATGCTGGGCCCCCATTTTATATTGTCCATGCTCCAGTTGCAAGCCTGGGCGTAAGCGGAGAGGGTGTTGAGTTGTATCCCATATCGGTGAGTAATGTGTATCTTGGTCTCCTTACGTGGTCTTGGCAAACATAACAAAAGTAGTGGGCAAGTCAAAAGTATTTAACACGTAAAATTCACCCGGTTTATGATGAAGCTACGTTAAATTTAAGTTCAGATATGAGACAATTGATAACGACGAAGGTACAAATTACTACAACAAAAAATTAAAGTTTCTGTATGATAAAAAAATGAAAGAAAGAACAAAGAGATTTTGTGAAGGCAGTCAAGCTCCATGGCCAAGGATGTGTCAATTTCGTGCCTAATGCATTTGATGTGTTGCAGTTACACATGCGCTCGTTGAAAAAGATACTCATGCACTCGTTAATCTGACTCATTCGTTGGTGCATTCTCATATAATGCAAATATGATCGTTGGGGACATGCAGCCACAAGCATCCAAGGAGGGCCAACGAGGATGTCTTGCTTTTGGATCTTGCTTAATAGACAAATTGTGGAAGATATTTTGTTCTCTCATGTAAGAAATTAACCATTTAAAGATCATTAGGTACCTAACAATGAATTAACGATTTTTGTATAACAATAACATGAAATTAAGAATAACAGTTCGATATGATATCAAAATAAATTGTGATTTTAGTTCAAGTCGCAATGGTGCCCATCTTTAAACTAAAAACAACACTTAACATGCATGAGTGGGGTGTGTCAAAATCATGAACAAATAATTAACTATATAGCTGATAACTAGCTTTTAAATTTTTAAATGAGGTGGGTCATATATGAAAGTACAGGAGGGGGTGAATTGTAATCGATTTAAAAATCTTAGTTGACTAAATATGAATTTAGTCGACTAGACTTTACGCGGTAATTGATTGCAGTAGAGATAAACTAAGGAAACAGAAAGGTAACGAAGACACAACAGTTTTTATACTGGTTCGGTACCAGTGTGGTACATATGTCCAGTTCCCTTGGGTCACAAGGGTTCTCTTAGATCTTTAATCAATGTTTACAACAGTGATGGTTTTAGTATGTTCACCACCAACGATATAAGGCAACCGTGATTCTTTTCAATGTTGACACAACTCTCGTTTTGTGTTCTAACTCTTCCTATCTTTTGTGAGACTTCTAGACTCAGGAATACAGTGTTCGTACAAAGAACTAGAAAGTCTTAGAAACAAATGATGTAGTTGCGTGCCTTTGGATGTTCTTCTACTTCTTCCTTTATAGCTTGATGAGTCTTTTATTTCTTTGTCTTATGTGATTGTATGACAACAATTTTAGGAGACCTTTCCTTGTGATGCATATATATCTAATAGAAAGACTCAAGGGTAGCCTCATGAATCTAGCTTGAAATGGTAGCTAGATTCATTCTTAATCTTGACGAATTGCTTCCTCTATTTCTCTTTGATTTGAGCTTCTGCAGATTCTTCTGTATTTGATCTCTAGCCGTGATTAGCTCTCTTCCCATTCTTGCGTGCTTGAGAATCTTTGACAAGGCTGACTAATTGACTTTCCTTCTTTGTTCTTTGATTGATTCATTCATTTTTCATGTAAAGCAAAGTTCAAAATATATAGCTGTTGAATAGGATTTTCTTTCCTTTTATCAACATCGCTGCTTACCAAATCTGCACACAAAGAGATGTCATTAGTCAAGGCTTCTTTTAGATTATTGATCATTATTAAAATTCAAAACTTCACAGTCTCCTCCTTTTTGATGATGACAATAAACTAAAAAGAGTTCGACTAATTTATGGGTACTTCCCTTTTACAAGTGTACTCCCCCTGTATTGGAGCTAGTTCTTATGTGTTTCTCCCCCTGTTTTCTCCCATGTCTTATACTTGTACTCTTTTTCTTTCTTCTCCCCCTTTGACATCAATCAAAAAGAGCAAGAAGAACAATTTGCAATAATAGTACTAATTAAGCAGGCAAAAAAATATATACAGCTAAGCAGTTATACTGAGCATAGTCGACTGACATGCTCATCCAAGACACAACCAAAAGAAATAGTTTTAACAACCACCACATAAAATAAAAAGATTTTTTAAGCATCCCAGGCACTTAATTCCTTCCATGGAAATATTTTACTGTGTTGATCGCTTTAGTGCGGAAACTGTCATAAGAAGCATCAATATCTTTGGTGACTTTGGTCAGCTTCTCAGTTACATCCTGCATAGCCCTGATCCTTTGCCTCCTTGCGGCTTGGAGAGTGATCCTTAGCTTAGCCACGTCTGCTCCAGTTTCCTTGGTTACTGCCCTGATCTTGTCCACCTGCTCCTGCATAGAGGTTAGTAATTCCTTGATACCTGCAATGTTTTGCTGCATTAGTAGCAACTGATCCGAGGAAAAGGATTTGCTAGTTTCAAATTTAACCCCCCCCCAGTGCTTTGATGAGGGATGAACTCTAGTGCTTTATCTTTCTTAAGCCATGTTCCCTCAATCAAGATATATCTCATCATGGCAAAGTCAGTCTTGTCATAGTTGCTGGATATAGTTTTAGGGGCATAGAGAGACAAATCAACTTTTATAACTTTCAAGATGTGAGAGATCAGTAAACCATAAAGTAAACTATTTGTAGAAAATGAGACATCCCAGATGCTTTCAAGCATGTACTGACATACCCAAGCAAACCAGCTGATAGCTTTCCCATTTACCAAGAAATACAAAACAAACACATCTCTGAGAAACAGAGCACTAAGTGAACCAGTACGAGGTAGCAAAGTGGTAGCGATAATGTGGGCTAGAACACGGTGTTCAAATTTCAAATTTTTTGGACCAATATTGGGGTTTTCAGACAACACACTTTTGGCTTCCTCAAACGACACTTCAAAATTATCTGGCCAAGAGTGTTGCACAAAAAAACTTTACCCAACAAATTTTTTTGCAAAGATTTCTCAAACTTATAAGAGTCAAGGATAATACGAGTTCCTAAAACCATAGATTCTAGATCATGTTTATTATTTACAAATAAATATGCATAAAACATACGCACATGCTCTTCGTAGATAGTATCACCAACAGTAGAAAATAGAGAGACAAGTTTTTGAGTTTCAAAAATAGACATGGCATCACAATGAGAGTTTTGCATAGTTTTTAAACTTACTGTGCGGCCAAAAACAATTGGCTTTCCTTTGAAAGCAACAAACCTAGCCTTCTCTTCAGGGCCATAGAAGTTCATCTTGTCTTCAAGGCCAAACTTTACACTTTCAATTTTCCCCCTTTTTGAGAAGATTGTTTGGGGATGGAATCCATTTGTTGTTTTCCCGCCCTCTTTTGGGAGATGAGAATGTATTCTTGAGAATCACTAAAATCTTCCTCGGTCAATAGATGGTCTGTGCTTTCTGAGGATTCTACATCAACATGATCATCTTTGGTTTTTTTGAAGCGATGACTTCTTCTAGGTATGGAGGAGGAAGGAGAGGGTTTGGTTTTGGCCATGAGTAAAAGATAATAGAGAGATAAAGATTGAATTTCTTTGAGAGAATGAGAGATATGATCGAGGGAGAAGGGGTTAAAAGGGTTTGAGAAGACGCCTCGATTCTCGAAGAGATGTGTGAAGGGCAACTAAAAAGTTGCCTTCTGCAAGCCCACCATCAGTTCACAATTAATGCATGTAAAGACTAATCAAGTACTAAAAGATTTTTGGGGCAACAATTATGAGAAAATATATGGACAAAAATTAAACTTAGACAATTATGGAAAACATTAAGCACAATTATACAAGAGTTGTACAAATACCAATTTTACTACAAAGGAAACAAAATCTTTCTTCAATGGTTTTGTAAAAATACGCTAACTGATTTTCAGTATTTCCAAATTCTAATACAATATTACCTTTAGCAATATGGTCACGTATAAAATAATTCTTAATCTCAATATGCTTAGCCCTAGAATGATGCATAGAATTTTTTGATAGAAAAATAGCACTAGTATTATCACAAATAATAGGAACACAGTTAAGACGTAAATCATAATCTAATAGTTGATGCATAATCCATAGTACTTGTGTGCAGCAGTTTCCTACTGCAAATATTCCACTTCAGTAGTGGATAGGGCTACACAACTTTGTTTCTTGTTGTGCTAGGATATAAGAGATTTTTCAAGTAATTGGCACGTTCCACTTGTACTATTCCTGTCAATTTTATCTCATACAAAATTTGCATCTGAAAAACCTTTGAGATCAAAGATATATAAACTTTCGTACCATAATCCATATTCAGCTGTACCTATCAAATATCTGATAATATGTTTAACAACAGTCAAGTGGGACTCTTTAGAAGATGACTGATATCTTGCACATTTGCAAACGCTGAACATAATATCTGGTCGACTAGCAGTGAGATAGAGTAGGGAGCCAATCATACCTGGATACATTATTTCATCGACACTCTTACCGTCTTTATCTTCGTCCAAGGTAGTTGACAGACTCATAGGTGTTCCTATGGCCTTTGTGTTAGACATGCCAAATTTTTTGATGAGTTCTTTTGAGTATTTTGTTTGACTTATGAAAATCCCTTTCTGTACTTGCTTGATATGAAACCCAAGGAAAAAGGTTAGTTCCCCCATCATACTCATTTAAAATTTCCCTTTCATGATGTTTGAAAAGTCCTTGAAAATAGGGTTAGTGCTGCCAAAAATAATATCATCTATGTATA
This sequence comes from Nicotiana tabacum, assembly GCF_000715075.1. Taxonomy (NCBI): domain Eukaryota; kingdom Viridiplantae; phylum Streptophyta; class Magnoliopsida; order Solanales; family Solanaceae; genus Nicotiana; species Nicotiana tabacum. Next base: position 47,852,476 of record NC_134090.1, on the reverse strand, counting down.
TTTGTACAATTAAATTACCTAGAGATGATCATTTGATAAAAAGAGTAGTATCAATATTACTGTCAAACCCATGTTCGACTAAAAATGAGCTCATCCTCTCATACCAAGCTCTAGGAGCTTGCTTTAGACCGTATAGTGCTTTGGACAATTTGTAGATATGATTTGAAAATGATTCATTTACAAATCCTAGAGGTTGCTTAGAAAATACTTCCTCAAAGATGAACCCATTTAAGAAAGCACTTTTCACATCCATCTGAAATAGTCTAAAACATTTGCGAGCAGCATATGCTAATAGAATGCGAATTGATTCTAACCTGACAACAAGGGCAAAGGTATCCTCGTAATCAATTCCTCTTGTTGTGAATAACCTTGATCGACCAGTCTAGCTTTATTTCATACAACTTGTCCAGGTTCATCCAACTTATTTCTGTACACCCATTTTGTTCTAATAATGGATGCATTTGGTGCTTTAGGAATGAGTTCTCATACCTTATTTTTCTCAAATTGATCAAGCTCTTCCTTCATTACAGTTTTTCAACTTTTGTCCCCAAGTGCCTCATCAGCCTTTTTTTGTTCGACCTGCGATATGAGAGCAACATTCGATGTCTGCTTTAGTGATCTTCTAGTTTTCATTCCTTTCTGAGGGTCTCCAACGATGTACTGATGTGGATATCCAGGCTCTGTTACATCCTGTACTTTAATATTAGGATAAGTCGTAGTAATCCATATGAGCTTGAAGGGATTAAGACTATTCATGAGGTTATAAAGAATTTTTGACTATGTCATTATAAGACCCCGTAAGTTTAACCACCTTGATACGGTTATATATATAATGATATGGAATTTTGAGTGGAATATTTTTGTAAAACAGTTTGAAAAATATATATATGATTTTATATAGTTATTGATATTACTACTTTCAATTATACACATAATATGAGAAAGTTTATGAGATTTCTTTATTGTAAAGATAGAAATTATTTTCTCACAAGAAAAGAAGGTTATCTTTTTACCATTTTATGAATTAAGCATACGAAAATTTTTACTCTTTATATGAGATTAGGAAAATTAGAAGTTGAGAAAATAAATGTATTTTTACATGGATATTTTAATGAAATAATAGTGTATGTATTGATTTTATATGGTACTCCATGACTACGATAATAAGGTACGTAAAATGTATTAAACATGAATAGAATATTAAGTAATTTGAGATCATTCTTAATTATATGGGTATTTGGTTAATTACCGAGTAATAGAAAAACCTAATTACTAATAAGTTTGGATAAAGATTAAAACCTCTCCCCCACCCCACGTGGCAGCAAGCCACCACCCAAACCAAATGACTCATTAGTCATGTTGGGTTAGGTGGCAACTAGTTAAAGTAAAAGCCTTGAAATTCAAGGAAGGCTACATAATCTTTAGCTAATTAAAGGATTCTGATATCCAACATTTGAGGGAATAAGAGAGAGCTCTTCATGAAGACCATCTGAAGCAAAAAACGTAAACTGAAGCCTACGTTGAAAGCAAATTGAAGCTATCATGGAAGGGTACGGATCTTTAATAGATCGAACATAGATTTTGCAATTTTAAGGGAGTATGGTGTAAACCCTCTCAAAAATATCACACGAATTTTTCCCTACTTCAGGTATGTTAAGACTATCACTTCTTTAGTTTTGGCATGATCTATATGATACAAATGAAACGAGCAACATAGTCCATTTTAATCCGTACTGCATTTTCAACAAAAGGTTATCTAATTGCACATGTGAAGACATTAGCTTGAAATTTATTCTGGTGTTCGTTTTCTCTTGGAGTTTCCACTATGTCTTATGGCCTTTGATACATGATTTGTTGTAAGAGCTTTCTGTAGAGTCTATTATGCTTGTCTTATGGGCACAGTTCAATAGCAATTTGTGTGGTCCCATCTATTTAGGATCATAGTTTAGCCCTGACAATGATTAAATACTAAGGTGTCTAATATATATTTGAAGATCGAGTCATTAACTTATGTTTCATTGTCTGTTATCTTCTGCTACTATATTTTCCTGATCTTCTGCTTCATTATATTTATTTTGCATCTACTACTCATATTGCATGATACATACTAATGATTTCAGGGTTCTTTCCTTAGTGCACTATTATTCCTCAATAAGTGGTTCTACTCTTAGCAGTTAAGGATGTCTATGTTATTTATTCCCGTAAAATGATATTCAAGCATGTCTAAGTATATATCTAGTTCCTTATTGAGTTATTTGATAAAGATGCTAATGTTCATAATATAGTAATACGTGCATTTTCATGCATATTCATTTACCACCATGCTACGGCCGGTTGGGTAGACATGCATTTACCACCGGGCTACGTGCGATCGGGTAGTTACCACCAGTTGGACAATTATTTATTATTATTTACCTTCGGTTGGGCATTCATACATTTAGCATCGTATGGCGGCCGGTCGGGCAGTTATCACTGATCAGTTGGGCAGTTAACTCCACGAGAATGACGTAACCAGAACTACTATATCGTAGTTTTATTTATATATATGAATGGGTTTTATTCTACATGTTACGACCCTCAGCGACAAGTCAGAAGTTATAAGTTGACTCTTATCTCTCCCTGAGATAGTATCTTATTATTATTTCATTTCATTTCTTCCTTACATACTTAGTACATTCTTCGTACTGACGTCCCTTTTCCTGGGCATTGTGTTTCATGCCACACAGGTGTAGATAGGCGAGGTGAGGACCATCCACTATAGGCTGCCTCCAGATATCAGCTTTTGGTTGGTGAGCTTCACATCTTCCTAGAGTATTGTCGAGTCACTTCTATATATGTTACTTTATTTTATGAAGATGTCGTGGACCCTGTCCCGACTTATACATTATGATCATGTTTTTAGAGATTTGCAAACAATGTCCTGTATATAGTTTTAGGTATGACATGTCAATAGCCTTGTCAGCCCATATGTATCTATATAAATCTTTTTTTGGATTAGTTATGTGAGTTAATTTCTAATATTCTCGATTATATATATAGATATGGCCTATCATGGCTCGTGACGAGTCTTATAGAAAAAAATAATGTACGTGGCGCTCGGTTGAGTAGGCACCGGGTGCCAGTCGTGGCCCTATAATTTGGGCCGTGACACACTTTTCCATTTATTTGTAATAACTGATACTGGATCCTTTTCAACAAAATTTATTTGATCAGTTGTAGAAGATCCCTGATTTTCTATAGGACTGTTGGTCGACTATCTGCTGATCAGTCACTTCATCAAGAATGTTCTCACCTGTATTGATAGACTTTGGAACTATGGAAATTTTCTCCTCTTCAAGAAGTTGTTCATTCCTTAAGCGAGGGTTAGTGTCCACAAAAACAACATGTATAGGTTCTTCAATAGAAAGTGTAGGCTTATTAAAAATCCTATATGCTATACTAGAGGGAGAGTATCCGAGTGTGACGACCCGATCGGTCGTCTTAAGAAATAACGCCCCGATCCCCTATTAATTGCTCTCCCCATATTTATTTCTGCTATTTTGATTTGCCGGGATGTTCGGTTTTGAGTTTCGGAGAGTTTTGGGATACTTAGTCCCTAAATGAGAGCTTAAGTTTTGGAAATTTAACCATAGTTGGAACAGTGTGAAGACGGCCTCGGAATGGAATTCCGATGGTTCTGTTAGCCCCGTTGTGTGATTTCAGGCTTAGGTGCGTGTTTGGATTGTGTTTTGGAGGTCCGTAGCTAATTTAGGCTTGAAATGCCGAAAGTTGAATTTTTAAAATTTCCGGTTAGATAGTGAGATTTTGATCCAAGGGACAGAATGGAATTCCGGAAGTTGGCGTAGCTCCATAGTGTTGAATGTGACATGTGTGCAAAAATTCAGATCATTCGGATGAGGTTTGATAGACTTTTTGATCGAAAGCGTATTTTGAGAGTTTTTGAAGTTCTTAGGCTTGAATCTGATGCTAATTGGTTGATTCGATGTTGTTTGAGGTGTTTTGGAGATTTGTATAAGTTTGGACAGTGGTATATGACTTGTCCGTGCTTTTGGTTGAGGTCCCGGGGTCTCGGGATGATTTTGGGTGGTTAACGGGAAGTTGGAAAGTTGGAGTTTGCAGCTGAAGTCTTTTGGGCTGCTGTCATAACCGCATCTGCGACTGAGAGGCCACAGATGCGACCCCCCGCAGATGCAGAGTCAAGCCGCAGAAGAGGGGCAAGAGAAAGTGTGCAGGAACCGTAGAAGCGGATGTCTTACCGCACCTGCGTGACCGCAGATGCGACATATGGGTCGTAGGTGCGTAAAAGGGGATTTTAAGTGAGAACCGCAGAAGTCGTTCCCCAACCGGAGATGCGATGGGTGGACCGCAAGAGCGGATTTGCTGGGCAGAAAAATTAGAGTTTCGAGGGTTTAGTTTCAAAAAGTTAGAAATTGAATTGGGAGCTCGGGATTGGCGATTTTGTGAGGAATTTTCACCTGGGTGTTTTGGGTAAGCAATTCATACTCGGTTTTGATTGTTTTCCATGAATCTATGGTTAAATTCATCCTTTAAAATTCGAATTTGGGGTGGAAAAATTGAAGAAAAGTTGGAAAAGTTCTTAGACCTAACATTTGAATTTAGATCATGATTTTGATGTCGGATTGGGATAATTTTGATATAGATGAACTCGTGAGAGTATGAGGATTCTAAAAATATAAATTTTACCCGATTTCGAGATGTGGGCCCGGAGGGCATTTTGGTAATTTTACCTAATTTAACGTAATAGCTTAGAATTTAATTGTAGAATTAGTTACTTGAAGTGTTATTTACATTATGCAATTGAATTGAATAGATTTGGGCCATTTGGAGTAGAGTAATCGTGGGGAGAGCGTAGTTTCGGGTTGATTTTGAGCTGGTTCGAGATAAGTGGCTTGCCTAATCTTGTGTGGGGGACTTTTCCCTTAGGATTGATATTATAATAATTGAAATGCCTTGTACGTGAAGTGACGAGTGCGTACTTGTGCTAATTGCTGAAAACCCTATTTTCTTTAAGTAACTTTAACTGAGTTTTCCCTTCCTATTTATTCTACTTGCAGTTTTAAACCCGCTGTTAGCTTAGAGAAGCATGTCTAATTGACTTAATTGCTTTATTTTCTTTAACTGCCTTATTTGAATTACGTGAAGCATGCTAGGTTAGAATTGCCTGTGTTACTTTGCTATGAAGTTGAGTTTATTTGAGTGTTCCTTGTGCCATTGTTGTGTGTTTTACTTTGGGACAATGGGTAGGCATCCCGGGAGATCCCCTGTACGCATTTATGATGTGAGCTGAAGTGTAGGATACCGATAGATCCCCGGCACGTATATTGAGAATACCAAAAGATTCCTAGCATATATTGAGAATACCGAGAGATCCTCGGGATACCAAGAGATCCCTAGCATACATTGAGGATACCAAGAGATCCTCGGGATACCAAGAGATCCCTAGCATACATTGAGGATACCAAGAGATTCTTGAGATACTAAGAGATCCCTAGCATACATTGAGGATACCAAGAGATCCTCGGGTACCAAGAGATCCCTGGCATATATTGAGGGTACTAAGAGATCCTCAGGATACTGAGAGATCCCCGGTTATTATCTTTGTGAAGAGTGATATTTCCTTGTGATTGTTTTTTCTCTGTTTCAATTGTTGTTATCCTTATTATCCTATATAAATTCTTAATGTTAGTTTTCAACTATATTGTTTGTCTTATTCTGTTATTGTGACAACCCAGCTAGTCGTCTCATGAGTTACCACTCTGTTTTCCCCATTTCTACTTCTTTATGCTTCGTTATCCATGTTTTATGGTATCAGGTTGGTCGGATCGAATCCGGAATAATTTTTGGTAAGGTTTGAGACACTTAGTCTCTTTTGAGGGATCTTAAGTTGGAAAAGTCAACCGAATGTTGACTTATGTATTAGCAGGCTCAGATGTGAGTTTCGATGGTTTGGTTAGCTTCGGGAGGTGATTTGTGACTTAGGAGCGTGATCGGAATAAATTTTGGAGGTTCGTAGTAGATTTAGGCTTGAATTGGCGAAGTTGATATTTTAACGATTTCCAGTTGATAGGCGAGATTTTGATATAGGGGTCGAAATGGAATTCCAAGAGTTGCAGTAGTTCCGTTGTGTCATTTGGGATATGTGTGCAAAATTTCAGGTCATTCGGACGTGGTTTGGTTGGGTTTTTGATCAATAGCGTAATTCGGAAGATTTTAGAAAGTTTGGCTTGAATCCAATGTGATTTGGTAGATTTGATGTTGTTTGAGGTGTTTTAATGATTGGAACAAGTTTGAATAAGGTATTGGGTTATGTTTGTGCTTTTGGTTGAGGTCCCAGGGGCCTCGGGATGATTTCGGGTGGTTAACGGAGAAGTTGAGATGTCATTGCAGCTGCTGAAGTTTTGCTGCTTCTGGTGTTTTCGCACCTGCGGTTTGGGGACCGCAGGTGCGGTGCCGCACGTGTGGGTGATCTATCGCAGAAGCGAAGAAGGGCCAGATGAGCAGAGACCGTAGAAGCGGTATGGGGACCGCATCTGCGATGTCGCAGATGCGGAAGTTGGGTCATAGATGCGATGTAGGCTGGGTAAGTGAATTCCGTAGAAGCGGAGGATTTGACCGTATATACGGTACCGCAGAAGCGGGTTTTGGATCGCAGATGCGGAAAAGCCTGGGCAGAACATATAAGTTATTTCATTTAGCGAGATTTAGCTATCTCACCATTTTTGACTTCGGCTTGGGAGCTTCTTGGGCGATTTGAGAGGGGGATTTCAAGAGAACTTCATTGAGGTAAGGAATTTGGACCTAAAACTCGTTCCTATGCTATTATTTCATGGATTAGGGCTAGAAATTATGGAAATCAAAGGTTACAATTGGGGAAACTAGGGCTTGAGAACTTATGCCTTTAATTGTGGATTTGAAGGACTATTTGGGGTGGGATTTGAGAACTTTTAATATGTATGAACTCGTGGGGAGATAAGGAACCTATTAATGTAAATGTTTTTGAATTTCGAGAAGTGGGCCCTGGGGGTCGGGTTTTGGTAATTTCGAGATTTGTGTCCTTTGTTGATTATTTTCGCTTGGGCTTTGTTCCCTTAGCATATGTTACTCGTTCTGATTTTTAGATAGATTTGACGCGCGTGGAGGCCGATTCGAGAGGCAAAGGCGTCGTGAGCTAGAGATTTAGCCGGTTCGAGGTGAGTAATGATTGTAAATGATGTTCTTAGGGTTTGAAACCCCGGATTGCACATCGTAGTGCTATATTAAGGTGAGGCACATGCTTGATGACGAGCGTGGGGTTGTGCACTATTGGGGATTGTTATTGGTCCGTCCCGATTAATGATTTTACCGCATATTTGATTGAAAACTATTTGCTATCATCATTATTTGGGCTGAATGCCATATTTGGGCCTAGTGCCAACTATTTGAACCCTTCAGAGCTTTTTATTGATATTTCCTCACTGTTTTGACTTTATACTTGAACTCAGTCATGTTATTTTCTACTGTTTTCATACTCAGCCATGTTTACTTAGTTTTATGACTTAAATGATGTTTTAAATGATGTTTAGGCTGAGAAATACTATTTTGCTATTGCCCGAGGGGCTTGTGAGTATTTTTGACTGAGTAAGGCCGAGGGCCTAAGTGGCGAGGAAACACTGATACTGATTTGAGGCTGAGGGCCTGAGATATGTATGCCACGAGGTGGCTTGATTGATATGAGACCGAGGGCCTAGTTTGATGCCACGAGATGGCTTGTTATTGCGCTTGGGCCGTAAGGGGCCCCTCCAGGAGTCTGCACACCCCCAGTGAGCGCGGGTACCCATTGTGATGTGAGATTGAGTCCGAGGGGCTGGTATTGTTCTATGTGACTGAGCCCGAGGGGCTGGTATTGTTCTATGCGATTGAGCCCGAGGGGATGGTATTGTTCTATGTGATTTCCCGAGGGGCTGGTACTGTTCTAAGATATTGCCCGAGGGACGAATTTGGTGATACTGTGCATGAGGGGCGAGCCTTTATATGTTTACTTTTCATAATTGACTGTCAATTACCTACTTAATCATTGAAACGGCTTTTTATGAAACTACATTTGAGTTAAAGAATTTTACCTATCTTTCACTGATTTAATGTTTTAAGTGGTTTTACTACTTCATTATAGATGCTTTGTGCCTTACTTGATTTCTTGCTTTCAGTCTTTATTTACATTTGTTACTCACTGAGTTGGAGTACTCACATTACTCCTTGCACCCCTGTATTCAGATTCAGGCATTGCTGATCTTGCCAATGCCAGTTGAGAGTTCCCGACGGACATTCAGAGTTTACAAGGTAGTTGTTGGCGTCCGCAGCCCCGTGTCACTACTCCTTTATCACTTCTATATCTTTTTAGATAGTTTTACTAGTTTATTGACTTAGCGGATTTGTATTATGACTTATAGATGCTCATGACTAGTGACACCCCGGTTAGGGCTGTGTATGCGCGTTCTTCTGCGTATTTATGTTATCATTGTCACTTTGGTTTATTTATTCATGTTTACACTGTTTATAAATGCTTAACTGTTAATAATTGGAAAATGGGAAGTGTCGGTTGGCCTTGTCTTCACGAGAGGCACCATCACGACCGGGTCCGGGTTTGGGTCATGACAATTATACTTAATATTTCATTTAATCTCAGTAGGGCCCTGACCTTCCTCGTCACTACCCAACCGAGGTTAGACTTGTCACTTACTGAGTACCATTGTGGTGTACTCATGCCCTTCATGTGCTTGTTTTTCATGTGCAGATCCAGGTACCTCCATTCAGGCTTATCATTCATGAGACAAGGCTCTTGTAGAGACTCCGAGGTATATCTGCCGCGTCCGCAAATTGAAGAGTCCCTTTCTACTCCCCCTTTTTAGTATTAGACCTTCTGTATTTTCCTTTCCTTTGTTAGATATTCTGGAGTTAGATACTAGTAGACATTCAAAGGCTTGTGATCATAAGATTCTGGGTTTTGGGGAATATATTTAGCTTTCGAGAGTTGATATTGTGTATGCCAAGCAGCAATTTAAATTACTGTTTTATTCCACTAATTCGGTTTTAAATTATTTCTTCCGCAAATTGGTTTATTTTCGGCATTGTTAGGCTTACCTAGTCGTAGAGACTAGGTGTCATCATGATGGTTAACAGAGGGCGAACCAGGGTCGTGAAAAGTTGGTATCAGAGCTCTAGGTTCATAGAAGTCATGAATCACAAACCGGTTTATTAGAGTCTCGTGGATCAGTACGGAGACGTCTGTACTTATCTACGGGAGGCTTTGTAACCATTAGGAAAAATTCCACTTCATTTGATTTCTCTGTCGTGCGAGGTTCTTGACATCACAATCCTAAACCTCTGTCTTCCATTCTCTCACAGATGGTGAGGACACATGCTACCAGAGAAGATCAGACACTCGCGCCCCCTGCGAAAGCTGTCAGAGGTCGGGGCCGGGGTAGAGGCCGAGGATGCGCACGCGGTGCAGCCAGAGCACCCGCGTGAGCTGCCACCGAGGAGCTACCAGTAGTTCCAACCAAATCCCAGGCATCAGATACACCTACTGATACTACTACTCCAGCACTTCAGGAGACATTAGCACAATTCCTGAGCATGTTTGGTACATTAGTTCCCAACTACTTCATAGATCGGGGAAGGGACCCAGACTTCTGCCACCCATACTCTAGAGCAGTGAGTTCTCATTGGTCGGGTTCTAGGTGTCATAGCGACCCAGCCTGTGGTCCCAGTTCAGTGGGTGGTGAGGACCTCTCGCCTAGTAGAGGACAAGTGGGTCTAGGAGAGAGAGGACAGACGAGGTCAGGAGAGAGAGTATAGGGAAGTGAGGAGACCTCGTAGACTGGAGAGATCCACTGGTCCTTATTTTGGAGGATGAGTACAGCATGGTAGAGGTTTTGTGGGTCAGCTAGCTCAGTTTGCATCTCAGATTTCACACAGTGTTTTAGGTGTTCGGGGGTCTTGGAGTACCCGTACCGCACAGTTCCCAATGCCATGTCCTCCTAGAGCTTGTTTTGAGTATTGTGACACACTCCATGTGGTGAGGGATTGCCCTAGACTTGGGAGGAGTGCACCTCCACAGACTTCTCAGCCACAGCACGCTCCGCAGAGTTCTCAAGCTATGATCACAACACCAGTTGCTACCCTACCTACTCAGCCAACTAGAGGGGAAGGCCAGGCCAGATATTATGCCCTTCCTGCCCCTACCGGGGTTGTTGCCTCCGATTCTATCATCACATGTATTGTACTGGTTTGTCAGAGAGGTGTATCGACTATATGCGATCCAGGCTCCACTTATTCTTATGTGTCTTCTTATTTTGCTGCGCATTTGGGTATATCTCGGGATTCTTTGAGTTCCCCTATTTATGTTTCTACTCCGGTGGGAGATTCTCTTGTTGTGGACCGCATTTATCGGTCGTGTTTGGTGCTCTTAGTGGTTTTGAGACCAAATCCGATTTATTGTTGCTCAGCATGGTAGATTTTGATATTATCATGGGCATGGACTGGTGGTCGCCCCATTATGCTATTCTTGATTGTCACGCCAAAACCGTGACGCTGGCTATGCCAAGTGTACTGCGTGTTAAGTGGAGGGGTACTTTAGATCATACTCCCAGTATAGTTATTTCTTTCCTTAAGGCTCAGCGAATGGTTGAGAAGGGGTGTGACACGTATTTAGCTTATGTGAGAGATGTCAGTATTGATACCCCTTCAGTTGATTCAGCCCCAGTAGTACGGGATTTTCCCGCTGTGTTTCCAGCTGATCTTTCGGGCATGCCGTCGGATAGAGATATTGATTTTGGCATTGATCCATTGCCGGGCACTCAACCCATTTCTATTCCTCCGTATCATATGGCTCCTCCTAAGTTGAAGGAGTTGAAGGATTAGTTACAGGAATTGCTTGATAAGGGTTTTATTCGGCCTAGTGTATCACCTTAGGGTGCTCCTGTCCTGTTTGTGAAGAAAAAACATGGTTCTATGCGTATGTGTATTGATTATCGCCAGTTGAACAAGGTTACAGTGAAGAACCGTTATCCTTTGCCTCGTATTGATGATCTGTTTGACTAGCTTCAGGGCGCACAGGTGTTTTCTAAGATTGACTTGTGCTCAAGTTACCATCAGTTGAAGATTCAGGAGCCATATCTCGAAGACTACTTTCAGGACTCGATATGGTCATTACGAGTTCCTTGTTATGTCATTTGGGCTGACCAATGCCCCGACAGCCTTTATGCATTTAATGCTTAGTGTGTTCCGGCCGTATCTTGACTCGTTCGTCATTGTTTTTATTGATGATATTCTGGTGTATTCTCGGAGTCGGGAAGATCATGAGCAGCACCTAAGGACAGTGCTTCAGACCTTGGGAGAAAATAAGTTACATGCAAAGTTCTCAAAATGTGAGTTTTGGTTGGATTCCATGGCTTTCTTGGGTCACGTGGTATCGAGTGAAGGTATATGAGTGGATCTGAGGAAAATAGAGGCGCTGCAGAGTTGGCCCAGACCATCCTCAGCTACAGAGATCCACATTTTCCTTGGCTTGGTGGGTTACTACCGTCGTTTTGTGGAGTGGTTTTCATCGATTGCAGCCCCTATGACCAGACTAACCCAGAAGGGGTGCTCTGTTCTAGTGGATGGAAGAGTGTGAGGTGAGCTTTCAGAAGCTCAAGATAGCTTTGACTACAACCCCAGTTTTGATATTGCCGACAGGTTTGGGGTCTTATACCGTTTATTATGATGCCTCGAGGATTGGCCTTGGGGCGGTTTTGATACAGGATGGTAGGGTGATTGCCTACGCAATCCAGACAGTTGAAGGTTCACGAAAAGAATTATCTTATCCACGACTTTGAGTTGGCTGCCATTGTTCACGCCTTGAAGATCTGGCGTCATTATTTGTACGGTGTGCCTTGTGAGATTTATACTGATCATCGGATCTTGCAGCACCTATTCAAGCAAAAGGATCTAAATTTGCGCTAGAGGAGATGGTTAGAGTTGCTGAAGGACTATGATATCACTATTTTGTATCATCCGGGCAAGGCCAATGTGGTGGCCGATGCCTTGAGTTGCCGAGTAGAGAGTTTGGGGAGTTTGGATTATTTACCAGCATTGGAGAGGCCTATGGCGATGGATGTCCAGGCCTTAACCAGCCAGTTTGTGAGATTGGATCTTTCGGAGCCCAGTCGGGTTCTAGCTTGCGTGGTTTCTCGGTCTTCCTTATTTGATCGTATCAGGGAGTGTCAGTATGATGACCCTCATTTTCTTGTCCTCAAGGACAAGGTTCAGCATGGTGATGCTAGAGATGTGACTACTATTGATGATGGGGTATTGAGGATGCATGGTCAGATTTGTGTACCCAATGTTGATGGACATTGGGAGTTGATTCTGGAGGAGGCCCATAGTTCGCAGTATTCCATTCATCCGGGTGCCGTGAAGAAGTATCAGGATTTGAGGCAACACTATTTATGGAGGCGGATGAAGAAAGATATAGTTAGATTTGTAGCTCGGTGCCTCAACTGTCAGCAGGTGAAGTATGAACACCAGAAATCGGGTGGGTTGCTTCAGTAGATAGAGATTCCACAGCGGAAGTGGGAGCGGATCACCATGGACTTTGTAGTTTAGCTCCCACGGACTATAAGAAAGTTTGATGCTATTTGGGTGATTGTGGATCGGCTGACCAAGTCCGCGCACTTCATTCCTGTGTGCACTACCTATTCTTCGGAGTGTCTAGCAGAGATTTATATCCGGGAGATTGTTCGTCTGCATGGTATTCCAATTTCCATAATTTTAGATAGAGGTACTCAGTTCACATCACGGTTCTGGAGGGCCGTTCAGCCTGAGTTGGGTACTCGGGTAGAGTTGAGTACAACATTTCACCTTCAGACGGACGGACAGTCCAAGTGCACTATTCAGATTCTTGTGGATATGCTCTGTGCGTGTGTGATTGAGTTTGGAGGGTCTTGGGATCAGTTCTTGCCATAGCGGAGTTTGCCTACAACAACAACTATCATTGCAACATTCAGATGGCACCATATGAGGCTTTATATGGTAGGCAGTGTAGATCCCCGGTGGGTTGGTTTGAGCCGGGTGAGGCTAGATTATTGGGCACAGACTTTGTTCAGGATGCTTTGGAGAAGGTTAAGGTGATTCAGCATAGACTCCGTACAGCCTAGTCCAAACAGAAGAGTTACGCGGATCGGAAGGTTCGTGATGTTTTCTATATGGTTGGAGAGCGGGTTCTGCTTCGGGTATCGCCTATAAAGGGCTTTATGAGATTCGAGAAGAAAGGAAAGTTGAGTCCGAGGTTTATTGACCCTTTTGAGATATTGAGGCGTGTTGGGGAGGTTGCTTATGAGCTTGCCCTACCTCCCAGCTTGGCAGGAGTTCATCCTGTATTTTATGTTTCGATGCTCCGGAGGTATCACGGTGATCCGTCGCACGTGTTGGATTTCAGTTCAGTCCAGTTGGATAGGGATCTATCCTATGTAGAGGAGCCAGTGGCAATATTGGATAGGTAGGTTAGAAAGCTGATGTCAAATAACATTGTGTCAGTAAAGGTTCAGTGGGGGGTCAGCCGGTTGAGGACGTGACCTAAGAGACCGAGCAGGATATGCGCAGTCGTTACCCTCATCTATTTACTACTTCACGTATGTCTCTATGCTCGTTCGAGGACGAACGAATGTTTAAGTGTGGGAGGATGTGACGACCAGGCCAGTCTCCTTAAGAATTAACACCCTGATCACTTATTAACTGCTCTCCCGGTGTTTATTTCTTCTATTTTGATTTACCGAGATGTTCGGTTTTGAGTTTCGGAGAGTTTTGGGACACTTAGTCCCTAAATGAGAGCTTAAGTTTTGGAAATTTAACAGTAGTCAGAACAGTGTGAAGACAGCCTCGGAATGGAATTCCGATGGTTCCGTTAGCTCCGTTGGGTGATTTCAGGCTTAGGTGCGTGTTCGGATTGTGTTTTGGAGGTCCATAGCTAATTTAGGCTTGAAATGTCGAAAGTTGAATTTTTGAAGTTTCCGGTTCGATAGTGAGATTTTGATCCGAGGATCAGAGTGGAATTACGGAAGTTAGAGTAGCTCCGTAGTGTTTAATGTGACGTGTGTGCAATATTTCAGGCCGTTCAGACAAGATTTGATAGACTTTTTGATCGAAAGAGTATTTTAAGAGTTTTTCAAGTTCTTAGGCTTGAATCCGCTGCTAATTGGTTGATTTGATGTTGTTTGAGGTGTTTTGGAGATTTGTATAAGTTTGGATAGTGGTATATGACTTGTCCGTGCTTTTGGTTGAGGTCCCGGGGCCTCAGGATGATTTCGGGTGGTTAACGGAACGTTGGAAAGTTGGAATTTGCAGCTGAAGTCTTTTGAGCTGCTGTCATAACCGCATCTGCGGTTGAGAGGCCGCAGATGTGACCTCCGCAGATGCGGAGTCAAGCCGCAGAAGCGGCCAAGAGGAAAGTGTGCAGGAACCGCAGAAGCGGATGTCTTACCGCACCTGTGTGACCGCAAATGCGGCATATGGGCCGTAAGTGCGTAAAAGGGGATTTTAATTGAGGACCGTAGAAGCGGTTCCCCAACTGCAGAAGCGGTATCGCACATGCGATGGGTGGAACGCACGAGCGGATTTGCTGGGCAGAAAAATCAGAGTTTCGAGGGTTTAGTTTCGAAAAGTTAGAAATAGATTTGGGAGCTCGGGATTGGCGATTTTGAGAGGGATTTTCACCTTGGTGTTTTTGGTAAGCAATTCTTACTCGGTTTTGATTGTTTTCCACGAATCTATGTTTAAATTCATCCTTTAAATTCGAATTTGGGGTGAAAAATTTGAAGAAAAGTTGGAAAAGTTCTTAGACCTAACATTTGAATTTGGATTACGATTTTGATGTCGGATTGGGATAATTTTGATATAGATGAACTCGTGAGAGTATGAGGATTCTAAAAATATAAATTTTACCCGATTTCGAGACGTGGCCCCAAGGGCATTTTGGTCATTTTACCTAATTTCGTGTATTAGCTTAGAATTTAATTGTAGAATCAGTTACTTGAAGTGTTATTTACATTATGCAATTGAATTGAATAGATTTGGGCCATTTGGAGTCGAGTACTCGTGGCAAGAACGTGGTTTCAGGTTGATTTTGAGCTGGTTCGAGGTAAGTGGCTTGCCTAACCTTGTGTGGGGGACTTTCCCCTTAGGATTGGTATTGTGATAATTGATATGCCTTGTACGTGAGGTGACAAGTGAGTACTTGTGCTAATTGTTGAAAACCCTGTTTTCATAAAGTAACTTTAATTGTGTTTTCCCTTCCTATTTGTTCTACTTGCACTTTTAAACCTACTGTTAGCTTAGAGAAGCATGTCTAATTGACTTAATTGCTTTATTTGCTTTAACTACCTTATTTGGATTACGTGAAGCATGCTAGGTTAGAATTGCCTATGTTTCTTTGGTATGAAGTTGAGTTTATTTGAGTGTTCCTTGTGCCATTGTTGTGTGTTTTACTTTGGGACTACGGGACGACATCCCGGGAGATCCCGCGTACGCATTTATGATGTGAGCTGAAGTGCGGGATACCGAGAGATCCCTAGCACGTATATTGAGGATACCAAGAGATGCTCAGGATACCAAGAGATCCCTAGAATATATTGAGGATACTGAGATATCCTCGGGATACCAAGAGATCCCTAGCATACATTGAGGATACCAAGAGATCCCTATCATACATTGAGGATACCAAGAGATCACTGGTATACACTGAGGGTACTAAGAGATCCTCAGGATAGTAAGAGATCCCCGGTTATTATCTTTATGAAGAGTGGTATTTTCTTGTGATTGTTTTGTCTCTATTTCAGTTATTGTTATCCTTATTATCCTGTAATAATTCTTAATGTTAGTTTTCAACTATACTATTTGTCTTATTCTGTTATACCTAATATTTCATTTAATCTCAGTAGGGCCCTGACCTTCCTCGTCACTACCCGACCGAGGTTAGACTTGACACTTACTGAGTATCGTTGTGGTGTACTCATGCCCTTTTTGTGCATGTTTTTCCTGTGGAGATCCAGGTACCTCATTCAGACTTATTACTCGTGAAACGAGGCTCTTGTAGAGACTCCGAGGTATATCTACCGCGTCCGCAGACCGAAGAGTCCCTTTTTACTCCCCCTTTTTAGTATTAGCCCTTCTGTATTTTCCTCTCCTTTATTAGAGATTCTGGAGTTAGATACTAGTAGACATTTAAAGGCTTGTGATCATGAGATTCCGGGTTTTGGGGAATGTATTTAGCTTTTGAGAGTTGATATTGTGTATGCCAAGTGGTACTTTAAATTACTCTTTTGTTCCGATACTTTGGTTTTAAATTATTTCTTCCGCAAATTGGTTTATTTTTCGTATTGTTAGGCTTACCTAGTCATAGAAACTAGGTGCTATCACGATGGTTCACAGAGGGAAAACCGGGGTTGTGACACCGAGAAAAATGCCTTCATCGCTTTTGGGATCAAACTTACCAAGACTGTCTTTTCCATTATTGTGTATGAAGCATTTGCTGCCAAAAGGATGAAAATAACTGATGTTGGGTCTTTTTCCTCTCCATATTTCATATGGAGTCTTCTTGAGAATAGGTCGAATTAGACATCTGTTGATGATGTGACATGCTGTGTTTACAGTTTCTGCCCAAAAGTGGTGTGGAAGAGAATTTTCTACAATCATAGTTCTTGCCATATCTTGCAAGGTTCTATTTTTACGTTCTACCACTCCATTTTGTTGTGGTTCTCTTGGAGTTGAAAAATTGTGAGAGATCCCTTGATTATTGTTTAAGTTCTCAAATGCTTTGCTTTCAAATTCTACTCCATGATCACTTCTTATGGAGGATATGTAGTAACCTTTTTTCCTGCTGCAACTTCTTGAAAAAGACTTCAACCACCTATGCTAGCAATTCTAGTTGGACTTAGAAACATAACCTAGGTAAATCGAGAAAAATCATCTGCTATAACAAAGACATATTTTCTACTACCTATGCTAGCAGTTCTAATTTGACAAAAAGGTCCATATGCAGGAGTTGAAGAGGCTTTGTAGTAGAAACAATATTTTTAACTTAAAAAGAGGACCTGATTTGTTTTACTAGTTGACATGCATCACAAATTTGATCTTTTGAAAAATCTAGTTTTGGAAGACCAATAACAAGATCATTTTTAGAAAGTTTATGAATAGTTTGTATGCTGGCATGACCAAATTTTCTATGCCATACCCAAGGATTATCAATCATAGAAGCTAGACAGATTTGAATACCAAGACTATCTAAGTTACTGATGGTATAAACATTCCTGTCCCTATTTCCAGAGAGAATAACTTTACTTGATTCATCTTCAATGAACCAACCATATTTCTTGAAACGAACATCATAGTCATTATTACATAGTTGACTGGTACTGAGAATATTGTAACCAAGTTCATCAACCAGGTACACTTCGTGTACATCACATGTTGAGCTAAGGGGAACTCTTCCAACTCCAATTACATTTCCATTTGATTTATCTCCACATGTGACTGTTCCTCCATCTAGTTTGGTGACCATTTTGAATAGTTTTTTGTCACCAGTCATATGTCTGGAACACGCACTATCAAGGTACCATTTCCCTTTTAGATTCTTTTTGCAGTGTTCATGCAAAAAAGAGATTACTTGTTTTTAGGTACCCAAGCCTGCTTGGGTCCTGAATGGTTAGAGCTCTGAGTATTATCTTGACTAGAGGGCTTGGGTCGCCAGACCCATCTCCTGTTGTTCCTGAATCTGTAATGGTTAGAGGTATGACCGAGTTTTCCGCAATAAAAACAGGATGGGTTATTGGGATTTTCAGAGCCTTTTTCTCATATTTTAATCCTGCAAGGTTTGTGTTGTGACCATTTTTGCCACAATGATTACATGCAGAAAGATTTCTAGTTCTATTCGAAGATGTATGAGGAGCAATCTGATTCGATCTAACTAAACTATGACTGGTGAATTTTTACAATCCATTCAGTTAAAGTTAAAGTTCATTAACTTCATCTTTGTAACGACCCGACCAGTCATTTTGAGTAATTGCACTTCGCTCAATTGTTTGAGGGCATGAGTAGTTCCGTATGAAGTATTATGACTTATGTGAATCGTCGGTTTTTATTTTTAGGTTAATCGAAATTGATTTGGAAGAATGATTCTCAACTAGAAGCTTTAAATTTGAAAGGTTTAGCCAAGTTTTGACTTTTTAGAATTTTGTATGCGGCGAAATCAGAAAACTTGATTTCTCGCTATCGGGACATTTCAGAAGCATGCCTTGGGACCCCGAGGGTGGGAAGCCACGATCAAGTTCCAGACCTCGGGCTCGTCGGAGCCCGACTCGGAAGAAACGAATACCGAAGCCAGGACGGAGGGGGAAGCCCCCAAGGCACATGGCTACGTCTGACAGGCCCAGCCTATCCAGAGCCTATGTTGAGGCATCACGTCAAACCATCCCATCTCCATATTTTGTGTTTAATCTCCACATATTTTTACCATACCGTGTTCCCTTGCCTATATAAGGGGAACCCATACCACTTTGTAAATGGCTGATGTTGCTCCATTTCTCCACAAAAGCAATAATATCTCTCTCTCTTTCTCCTATTTTGTTCGTTCGCACTGGCTCGAGGCCGCTTTAACATCTATTGTCTTCTTACCTATTTCATGCTATATTGCGCAACTTTGGCCGTAAAGAGCCTTTCTTGATTGTATCCTTAATTGTTATCCTATTCCCGGTTGCCCCCGATAGCTCGAGCTCGATTCGAGTCCCGACTTCGAGGTCCTTATCGACCGGCTTTGCATCCGAGAAACAGGCCCCTTCGGTTTGATTACTATCTTGTTTTAGCTCGCATTTCATCGTTAAGCTTCACGTTTTTAGCATCAACTGCTCTAACAACTAGCTCGAGAATAGATCACGTATTTTTAGAATCCCATTTACAAATTTAATTGTTGTAACCATTTTCATGGTAAAAAGTTTGGCGCCCACTGTGGGGCTAAAAATAATAGTGATTATTTTCTTGCTAGTTTCGTCACACAAACGCACATTATCTTTCACACTTTTTCTTGCCCAAGATCTTTTGATTTCAGGTTAATGTCCGGCTTGGTAAGCGAAACTGAGAACGACTACCCGAAAACCACGACGAAAATAGTATTGCTGATCCAGAGGTTGGTGCGACACCGCAGAACCTAGATAACACATTTGGATCAATTTAAGCGGACGCGGGCTTGCAAGGCGCGCAACAGGTCGACAAAGCCTCGCGCACCGATGACAGCATACAGCGCATTGACCGACTGGAAGCTAAAAAAACCCCGGCCCGGGTAGAACAGGAAGTTAATCTTCAAGTTATTTTTGAAAGTTACAGGCACGATATTTGGCTATCGCTCAGCTGCAAAGTTGCACGGAGACTCCCAACGCAGTAGCGCCGGAGACACCTCCTTACGTCAAGCTGGTACCCGAGAGATCAAGTAACGACGGATCGGTAACCGGCCCCGCCGTAGTGAGGATGCTTGGGAATCTCTTTGAATGGATTGAATCTAGATCGTGGAAGCTCTTACAGCAACCGTCTCCCAAGGAAACGCTCCCGGAACTCGCTTCACAAAAATCCGGAAGGCCGAAACCCCTAGGTGTGACAGGACCTCAGATCCCTACGGGCGCACCACCACTTACGTGAGCTCATTCAAAGGCAGTGACCTCCAAGATGATGAGTTCGAGCCCGTCTCATTGAGGAAGTTCGAAGAAACTCTCTCGAAAGAAACCATGACGCAGCGCCATCGCCTGGCACTTGACCTTACAGACTCGCTTACCATACCAGCGTGGTCCTCCGTGGAAGCACGCACCGACACCATCAAAGCAGTACTGAGAGGGCCCGATATACCTGAGGCCAAATGAAGAAGAAATTAAATACCGTGGGAAGCCTCACCCCATTCCTTGATAGGACGAATGAGATCGCTCCCAATTTCGGACGATCAGGCAACACAGGCCTTCACTAGAGGCCTGAACGAAGCATGCCCGACGACTCCAGGACATTTCAAGTGAAGCCTGATTAGATACCCAGCCAAAATCTAGTTGGATGCCCACACCCGGCACCAACCACGAATTGGGGCCGTGGACAACCATCCGAAAACCTCCTCGGGTTCAGTATATCCATGCAGACTCCCGCCAAAGAAGCTAATGCCAAACGGATGGAGGTATCATCCATGTTGCGAATGGAAGGAACGACTCAAGATGCAACCTACCTCACAACAATAGGGAAATAGCCCGAGGACAACACCCTCGAAGAACCTCCAATGGAACCATATTCAACAAGGCACAACTGGCAGGGAAACCCCGCCCAGCCGAGTATGATTTTAGTGTTGCTATACCAAACATCGTGATTAATATAAGCGAAACCGGGAACGCTAGGCGGCTTAGACCTATTTAACCAAGACCCCTTCAAGAGAACCACAGCCCGACGTAGGAACTGCAAGGAGCGTGCGGTCACCGGCTCAAAAGAACGACAACTGCGCTATTCAATAGGGATTGCCACCAAGTATCATCGAGAGGTCAGGCTCAGATCCAGCTCCAAGGGAGGAAGGAGATCGGTAAAAATGAAACTGACAAGCCACGACGTATTGCCACGACAGTAAAGGGGCAGCAACACCCTTCAAAGATCCATAAAATGCAAAGTGAAAGGGCTCTTCGCCGGGGAATGACGGGTCCAGGGAATATACCTAAAGGACACCCTTGCATCTAAGGAAAGGGACGCCGAGACTTCTCCTCGGCCTTTTACTAACGCGATTGGTAACCCCCTCCCTCATTTGACCTATTTCAAATAAAACATGTGTTCATGAGTGCAGATGGTTCGATCAATTATACCGACGATGTCAGGCCAAAGCTAATGGGGAGGTTCGGACTAACGAACCAAATCACTCCCACACCTCGAATCTTTGATAGATTCCAGATGCCAATCGCCACAACAATCAGGAAGGCCGCTCCCTCTATACAGCCCGTCTGAGCTTGCACTGGAACGCCAAGCCTGCGAAACACGGACATTTCATTCAAATGACAACGGGCACACCGTCCGGAGGCAACTTCGACCACTCTCCACCAAAGGGATGAAACTCCACGACAGAGGTGGGACTAAAGTATTCGACAAGGAGCTACACGCGACGAGAGGAAATCCCTCACCATATGACCCATTTCCGGCATCAATGCCTCCGCCCTCGAAGGGATCAAAGGGTGAGCAGAACCACATCTTTGGCCAAGCCTAGTTGAACACAGCAGAAGGCTGTATTAAGGACTCGCGCCTCGAAATGGCAAAAACATACCAGACCTCGAAACGTCGCCTACACATCCCGCAGCAGGGAAGAACTACTTCGCTCCCTTGTTGTTTTTTTGTTTTGCTAACCTATATGCAGGCAGTCAGCCGAGGCATTCATAAGTTATAACTCCAGACGGAGATCCGAGGCCTCTGCGAGGCCCGCCGTGCTGTCATCCTTCGACCGGACTTCCAACCTAAAGAGGGTCCCGCCAGCAAGATTATTAGCAGAGCAACACACCCCCCAAAAAAGGATCCGACGAAATTGCGGGCCTTTTTTCTATAGTCAGACGACGTGCAATGGCCTTCTCTTAAGGACACCGTCCCCTCGGAAGGGCCAATAAATGGCAGGCTATGTTTCAAAACGGAATC
The DNA here is from genome assembly GCF_000715075.1 of Nicotiana tabacum. Classification (NCBI taxonomy): domain Eukaryota; kingdom Viridiplantae; phylum Streptophyta; class Magnoliopsida; order Solanales; family Solanaceae; genus Nicotiana; species Nicotiana tabacum. Next base: position 47,830,759 of record NC_134090.1, on the reverse strand, counting down.
ATGTAAACGGATCAAATGATCAAAGGAGCTGCACCCACGTGGGACAAGCTCACTACAACGAGACGACATGTATTTACAGCCTATATTTATGCCAAGCAATAAAGAATGTCTTTTCGACATTTCATACTTCGAAAAAGGCTATTTCGGCATATTCACAGCAAAGGCCTCTCCGCTGAATACGTCCCGAGATATTCAGAGACTTAAACGGTTCAATGCCCACACGTCCCCAAGGTCAGAACCCCGGGCTCACAAAGCCCTAACAATGCAACTCCGAGTTCACGAGAAGCGGTCTTCAAGCTTAAACAAACTCGATGACTCGGAGACTATTGCCAAACGCTGAGCACTGGATAATCCGAAACTATAAGACCCCTAACGGGCAGACTAGGCATAAACAGATCTATTCTACATCATACAAACTGTAAGACCTCAATATGCATGACAAACTGTAAGACCTAAATAGACATGACAAAATGTAAGACCTCAACATGCATGAAAACCCCGAAGTTTAGGCTATACATCGCATTTGTAAGAATCCATAAAGGGCATACCCTCGGTGTAGACGCCTAAACTATCGTTTGGGATCAAAAATGGCTACGGCCAAACGCACATGACTACGGTCAAAATGGCTGATACAACCAAAATAACGCGACTCGGGGATGCCTGACTGTCGCTAAAAATCGCAGGCCACTACTTCGAATATATTTCAGAAAGAACCGGTTAAAACAGGCTTCCCTCAATAGGCAAAAACGAGCTCCGACCACGTCAGCTCCAAACCACAAGAGCATCGATCTACTCGACCTACGAGCTATGAACCTTATAAGGTGCTCAAAACATCGCCGACAACGACTTGAAATTGAGGTTCCTCTGGAACCGACAACGAGTCAGGCAAAAATACTCTAAAAAAACCTTAACGAGCGAAAACAAAACCTACAAAAAAGCCCACAGGCAAAAACAGCGTAAGAGCCATTGTCGCCAGCTAAAAAGTTTTGACAACTTAAGGATTAAAATGAGCTCGAATTGTAACCCGATTCAGAGACCGGATCCAAAATAGTTAACTATGCAAGTCTTCGGGCCACATACTGAAAGGTCTCAACGACCAAATGGCATAAGTGCCACTATCACCGGCCAGAAAATCGAGGATATTTAAGGGTCGATTACAGCTCGAATCGCAACGCAACTCAGAGACTGGACCCGAAAACTGCAATACGCCTAAGGGCACGGCATAAGAACCACTGTCGCCAGCTGGAAAATCAAGGAAATTTAAGGGTCGATCATAGCTCGAATCGCAACATGACTCGGAGACTGGGCCATGTGCCCGTAAGGTCACGACGACCCAGCGCACAAAGGGCCATCATCATCCGCCAATGTAGGCAGGAAAGAGCTTGAGGGTCAATTGAAGCTCGAGTCACAATGTGACTCGAACATTGGACCCAAAACAGTTGGAACGGTAAATGCCCAAGGGCAAGAGATAAAAACGATTGCTACCTGCCCGCACAGACACAAAAAATTCGAGGACAAGAAGGCTCGAGCCCGAGCCCGACTCGAAGACTAAGCCTAAATAGCAGGGCCAAGCACGGAGGCCCCAGCACCTGCTCGCGCCAAGTATCGCACTTAAGAGCCTCCGGGTCTGTCTGATCCGTTCCGGGACTATGAGGACCTCGCCAAACACCAAAACCAATCGGCCCGATCAAAAGCAACAACAGAAAAAAGGTACAGGAGAAATAAATCTTCAAGTTTCTTCTTATATATTACATGCGCGAAAAAAGCCAATTCTCCATCTATAGGTATGCCCTACGTATATCAGAGACAAAGCGACAAAATGGCAAAGTCTGGAGTGACAAAATGGCAAAGTCTACACTCTGTTCTAAAGGGCTACAACTTGTCGAGTTCGCCCTCCGTAACTTCAGAAAGAACTGACCAAGCGCCACGATTACTCCCCCTTACTCGAGCCAATTCCTTCGGGAAAATGGAGGCCCTTGCATCGACCTCCTCGAGTTCTTCTGTTTGGGATCTACAATGAACATATTCATTGATCCTCTTCTCCCGGTCGAGGGCTCACTTCAGCTCAGTTTGGGAATCAGCAACATCCTTCATACGAATCGCCATCTCACGATCGGCCTTGGTTCGGCTTAGTGCCGCTTCTACCCGACCATCAATTATCTCAGCTCTGACCTTCGAGAGATCAGATTTGAGTTTCCCAATCATATCCGCTTGAACTTTGGTGTTGTCATGAGTCAAGCGGAGTTGGACCTCGAAGGTAGAAACCTTAGCTGAGGCACTCATCTCCTCCAAAGTTCGAGCCTGTACTTGAGCTTTTAGCTCCTGCAAGTAACTCTGACATGGTTGACGTCACCTTTGAGGTGCTCCAAGGCCTCCGCCTTCCTCTGCAACTGATACGACAAAAGGGGTTAGCCTTAAAGTTAGAAAGGAGCGAAGAACCTACTACAGGAAGTTACTTTCTCCATCAAATAACTCTCATAGTTTGAGCTCCGGCACGCCTCATATCACCAATGCTGCAGCTCAACTTCCTTCTCCTCGCTAGGGAATATAAGGGATTCACCCTCATCCAGAATTTTCTGAAGCTTGGCCCCTTGATGGAGCAGCTCAGACCTAAGCCTATCACAGGCCTACACAAGGAAGGTTCCATAGAGGGAGGAGGACAGGGGGCATAGGGAAACTGTACATAAACTCACCACAAAGTGAAGCCGACAGACTTCCTCGAAGTCAGAACACACTCTTGTTGATCTTGCCCCTGCGGCCCCAGAAGAACCGACCTCGAGCACGGCGTATTCGCTCAAAGGAACCGTCGGTCGGGTATTAGGCACTCCGGGAGCAGTAGACCCGGGCGACGCCCCTTCCTCAGAAATGTGAGCCCGACCAATACCACTAAAGGCTCCATCACACCACGGGTGCCTCATCCCAAAGAACCGCCCGATATCTACAAATGGTGAATCCAGCACAAATAGAAGGGGAAAATATTACCTCGGGTATGCGAAGGCAAGGCAAAGGCAGCATACGCACATACCTTGGTATTGCGCTCCCCATCCAGTACGAAGTACGGCTTGCTACCTGCGCTCGTCGCAGAATGAATGGGTCACCAGTTTCCGGACCCAGCCAGGCAGATCATGGACTTCACCTGGCATCCACGAAGTTGATGCAACAGGGGAGACAACATTATTACTCAACTGATTTTCGCTATAGGCGAAACCTGAAAAAGCACCAAACTCCTCACTGACGTGCATAATTCCACCCTTCAGGAAATGGCAAAAACTCCATAGGGATAATGTCGGTCATTCGAATCCGGATAAACCAAATGGCCCACTCTCGATCCCCGCTTTCCTCATCATCAATAACAAAGGGTGTAGACAAATGTCACCTCAGAGTTAGCATGCCTCGATGATGGAAGGGCCGATATAGCCTGACAAGGTGATCAAGCGTGAATTCAAGCCCGACCTTCTCCACGAAGAACCTCATCATCAACGCCGTTCGCCAAAATGACGGATGAATATGTGCCAGGGTAACCCGATACTTCAAGCAAAAATCAAGCACAACCCTATTAGGGGGGCCAAATGCGAAAGGGTATAGGTATACGCTCAAGAATCCATCGGTGGAGTCCACAATGCCCTCATCTGGGGAAGGCACCTGTAGTGTTATCCCCTCTCTCCACCCGCTGTATGTCCTCTCCATCTCTAGGTGTTCCTCTCTAATCAAGGACGCCGTCTCCAGAGCGAACTCCCTCAGTTCCTCAGCACCAGGAGCAACACCCCCTGTCCCCTGTCGGATCGGCCCCGAAATGGTTTTCATGACTATGGTGAAACTAACATGTCAAAGCAAGGGCGCACACCAACACTTTTTGTGCCTGAAGAGATGAAGTACCCCGTGCCAAAGTAGAAAGGTGGCTGTCTAAAAATAGTAAGTCTTGCAAAAAAGCCAAAGCCACCCCACATATATGCGAGAAGCAGTGACGACTTGCCTGCCTGAGGCAAGCCCTGGGAAGCCAACAACCTCGATACAGATTGACGGGTCAATACCCGATCCAGAAAGCATCCTTTGACGAGAAGTCAAGACTTAAGGGGCTGTTCGTATTATCTCCGAGCTTAAGATAGCACTCTACGTCAAGAACCCCCGACCCAAAGAAGTTGGACTTCGAGAAGCCTTAAACGCCAACATTTGATGCAAGGCAAGTACCTGGTCTCACGATCCCCTCTTTCTGAAAAGAGGAATAAATAAAGGAAGCTCCGATCGCGAAAGCTCCATGAAGGTCCGAGGAAGCGTCTGAATACAGGCAAACGCCTTAGCAGAAGTCTATCCTATACATTCTAAAGGGGCTATCTACATCAAGATCAATAGGGACCCCTGGATACCCAAAGATGACCTTCATCCAGGGTAGCATTCCTGAAGGCCCTAGAATTCGACGCATGATCTCCATACAACTCGGAGGTTCTCGATAGCCCGGACCTATCAGATCGATCCAAGATTGGTCCGAAGTACGATGATGGGTTCGGAAGAGAGCCATGTCGATCAGCAGAAGACAGGGACGGACGCCCGCGCCCAAGCCTGATATCAGCGGCCAACAAACAAAAGAAAGCATCCAAAGGGCTTCAGAGGGTACAAAAGCATATAGAAGTAAGGAAAGCAGAAATCAACGGGGTATATTCTTATTCATAAAATTTTGTATATAATCAGCCCTCGAGGGGTCGTTACATACAAATTGCAAAAGTCTACAGGAGTCTATGCCTAAAGGAAGAGACAAAGGGATGCACACGCAAGGTGAAAGCCCGAAGACCGTTCCACCTTTGAAAGTTCACAACAGGCACCTCCGGACACACCCCCTCGGGAGTTTTATCCCAACTTTCCACACTGACATCCCCTGGGGACAAGGTGAGTAGCAGGGAGGGATGAAAAAATTCCATAACTCTCCGAAGCTCGAGGACCCTTTTTGGCGAAAGAAGCCTCAGAGAGACAACGGACCGAACAATCCTCAGTCCCACTTGCACGGCTACTTTGAATCCACTTCTTGGAATGTCTAGCCATGCAAGCCCCCAACTCGAAGCAGAGCACCACGTCGAGCCGGGGTATGAAGGTGAGCGACGGTGTATAATCCGAGCCCCCTTTTGAGGAGCGGTGCACAATCTAAATGGCTATCTGCATAAAGGAGAAACCGACTCCCCGTCCCCCATTGACTCGGGCCAGCTTGATGTTCAGAGGTGAAAGAAGATGATGGAAAGGGAAAGGCAAGCGAGCCAATGGATTCACTAAGATGGGAAGAGCAAAGCCAAGGCACCCCATTTATAGGAGATTACGACACGGTCATCTAGGCTTTGGAAGATTGACCGACGGGCGTAGTTAATGCATCCATGGAAAATCGAACCAACGGCGGTACCTTCACATTGAAAAATGAGAATCAGGAGCGTAATGAATGAAGTTGAAAAGCACGGGCACGTGGATGTCCAATCACCGCGAAGCTCAGGCCAGGAGTCGCATCATCGATGTGTCGTCGCTGAAAGAAGCTCGAGGAGTCTAGTGTCATAATCATTTCCCATCTCTTCATTATGGGAAACATGGAGACTATCTGTATGCGACAAAGCAAAAGACTTGATTTCTCGCTGTCAGGACATTTCGGAAGCATGCCTTGGGACCCCGAGGGCGGGAGGCTACGACCAAGTTCTTGACCTCGGGGCTTGTCAGAGCCCGAATCGGAGGAAACAAAGACCAAAGCCAGGACGGAGGGGGAAGCCCCCAAGGCACATGGCTACGTCTGACAGGCCCCACCTATCCAGAGCCTATGTTGAGGCATCACGTCAAACTATCCCAACTCCGTACTTTGTGTTTAATCTCCACATATTTGTACCATACCGTGTTCCCTCGCTTATATAAGGGGAACCCATACCACTTTGTAAATGGCTGATGTTGCTCCATTTCTTCACAAAAGTAATAATATCTCTCTCTCTCTTTCTCCTATTTTGTTCGTTCTGACTGGCTCGAGGCCGCTTTAACATTTATTGTATTCTTACCTATTTCATGCTATATTGCGCAACTTTGGCCGTAAAGAGCCTTGCTTGATCGTATCCATAATTGTTATCCTATTCCGGGTTGCCCCCGATAGCTCGAGCTCGATTTGAGTCCCGACCCCGAGGTCCTTATCGACCGGCTTTGCATCCGGGCAACAGGCCCATTCGGTTTGATTACTGTCTTGTTTTAGCTCGAATTTCATCGTTAAGTTTCACGTTCTTAGCATCAACTGCTCTAACAACTAGCTTGGGAATAGATCACGTATTTTTAGAATCCCATTTACAAATTTAATTATTGTTACCATTTTCACGGTAAACAAATTTGATATCAGATTGGATTTATGATGGTTTCGTTAGCTTCGTTGGGTGATTTTGGATTTGGGAGCGCATTCGAATTATGATTTGGAGGTATGTAGTAGAATTTGGCTTGAAATAGCGAAAGTTGAAATTTTGGAAAGTTTGACCGGGAGTGGACTTTTGATATTGGGGTCAGATTCCGATTTCAGAAGTTGGGGATGGTTCATAATGTCAAATGAGACTTATGTGCAAATTTGAAGTCAATCGGACATGATTTGATAGGTTTCGGCATCGGTTGTGGAAGTTTAAAGTTCATTGATTTCGAATTGAGGTGTGATTCATCGTTTTGATGTTGTTATGTTGTTTTGAGGCTTCAAGTTGGTCTGTGTTATGATACGGGACTTGTTCGTATGTTCGAACTGGGTCCCAAGGGGCTCAGGTGAGTTTCGGATAGGTTTGAGTTCTGTTGCGCTAGTTTTTGATGTTTCGACATCGTTTTTCTAGCATAAATGGTACTACATTAAGCAAATGAGCTTCGATTTCTATTTTTATTGAAGCATTAGATCCGTATCATAATTACAGAGCCATACCATAATGAATTATCGAATTTTTATATCGTATGAGGAATTTATGGTCATTTTACTAAGAATTGGATTGCCAGATTTATTTCAGATTAATTATGAAATTGCAACTGAATTCGTGTTTAAAAATCTGCACTATTTTCAAATATTAAAACCAACATATCTCCTTTAATATAAGGTCAATTAAAGAAATTCAAGAGCCTAACTTGACTAAAATTTTACAAGAAATCCATGGGAGAAATCAAAAGCGAGTTTTGGGATTGTTTTGCACGAGAAACGAGGCAGAATAGCTGGCAGAAAAATATATAAAACAAGAGTTTGTTCATTTGGTCATATTTTGAGTTGGGGAGCTCGGATTTGGGCAATTTTGGAGGTGATTTTCACCATATGTATTGGGTATGTATTCTTTAATCGATTTTTGTTTTATTTCATGATTCCGTCGTTATTTTTGGCATTTGATTGATGATTTCAACGTGAAATTTGGGGGTTTTTGCCTAATGTTTCATAAAGTGAAATTTTAAGTTTTAAGCATCGATTCGGAGTTGGAATTAGATGAAACTAGTATGGTTGGACTCATAATTGAATGAGTTATCGGATTATATGTGTTTTGTAGAGTTCCAAGATGCGGACCCGGGTTGGACTTTTTTGCCGATTTTGGGCTTTTAATTAAAGATTTGACCTTTTTCTATTGGGATTGGTTGATTTAGCGTTGTTTGATGTATGTGAGTTGTTTTTGGTTAGTTTTGAGCCGTTCAGAGGTCGGAATGCGCGAGATGGATTTTTTGGAGCATCGCTTGCTTGCTCGGTATTGGAATTGGCTTGTATGAGGTAAGTAATGATTGTAAATCTAGTCCTGATGGTATGAAACCCCGAATTTCACATTGTTTTACTACTTTGAGGTGACACACATGCTAGGTGACGGGCGTGTAGGCATGCACTGTTGGGGATTGTGACTTGATCCGTCCCATAGAAACTATAAGTTGCGTATTTGGTTGAAACTATATGATACTTATGTATTTTGGAAAGAGTTTCTGTAAATTGGGCTGAATGCCATGTTTGAGCCTTGTGCCAGAGCTGTTTGGACCATTAGGGGCCTTTACTATCCTCTCAATGTTTTTGATTGAAAATCTACACTCACCCATATTATACTTACTGATTTAATGACTAAATCTTTATTACTCCGTTTTGATGCATAAAATGTTATTTTGTGCTGAGCACCCTATTTTATTGATAGCTGGAGTGACATGAGAGGTTTATGACTAAGTGAGGCCGAGGGCCTATTTTGTGAGGATATTTATGGGATCGGGTTGCATGTCGCAGTATGTTTTTACTGATTCATGATTTTGTGAGGATGAGGGCTTGATTGATTTATGCCATGAGGTGGCTTATTATGAGGCCGAGATCCTGATTGATTTATGCGCGAGGTGGCTTATTATAGCGCTTGGGTAGTAAGAGCCCCTCCGAAGTCTGTACACCCATAGTGAGCGCGGGTACCCTGAGTGAGTGATATGATGTTTTGTCTGAGGGGTTGTTCTTGATTTATCTTATGCCCGAGGGGCTGTTTACGAGTGATTGTGAGTTATTCCCGAGGGGTTGTATATGAGTGACAGTGATGTTTTCCCGAGGGGAAATTTATGATTCATGATTGAACGAGGAGCTATATACGAGTGATGCTTGTCCGAGGGGCTATTTATAATTTATGTTGCCCAAGGGGATGTATACGAGTGACTTTTGCCCGAGGGGCTGATTATGTTTTCATCATTTTTACTCACTGTTTTATCACTTCGTTTGAAACTGTTGAAAGATGTTTTAAATGGTTTTACTGAAATTGGGTTTAAATGAGCTGAGTTGAAAATCCTGTTTAAAAGCCTGCTATATTCTACTGAGATTTCATGATATGAACTGTATATATTTTATTGCTCGTACTCACATTACTCCCTACACCTTGTGTGCAGATCCAGGGGATGCTGGACGTGATTTTCATCCGTCGCAGATCTGTTGGAGTTAGCAAGGTAGTTGCATGGCGATCGCAGCCCTGCTCTTCGTCCTCTTATCTTCCTATAAATGTTATTAGTTGGTTTCCAGATTGTAGTAGTCTTAGTATTATCGGACAGTTCTTAGTAGATGCTCATGACTAGTGACACCCCGATGTCGGACTTTTATTTCTGCACTATTGTTTGATTTAAACATTTTATGAGGGTTTATTCTTAAATAGATTTGATTTATCTTAAGAATGAGAATATTGATTGGTTTTGGTAATGTGTCGGCTTGCCTAGTACCACGATAGGCGCCATTACGACATAGTAGATTTGGGATCGTGACAAGTTGGTATCATAGCCTAGGTTACATAGGTCTCATGAGTCATGAGCAGGTTTAGTAGAGTCTCACAGATTGGTATAGAGACGTTTGTATTTATCTTCGAGAGGCTGCAGAACCTTTAAGAAATCCCACATTCTTGAATTCTTATCGTGCGACATTAATTCAGCTTGAAATGTAACTCTTTGAATTCCTTCTAGAGTTCAGAATCAGATGTGTATCCACGGCTTGTGATTCCCTGAACAAGGGGTGAGATGTGATTTCTGTGTGTTGATATTGGGCCAGTCTGGAGGACTTGAGGCTGGGCTTTGCCTGTAGCTGAGCACTGAGGTTTTGATTATGTGAGTGCATGCTTATGGATTTATATGTTTGGTAGTGTCCCTATTAGAGGAAGTGATGTCTGGATGGCTACGTGATGAGTATGATGTGTTTGCGAGATGTGTTCATATGATTTGAATGTGATGAGAAGGGTCTTCTTGAGGGTAGAAAGAACTATTTGGTGCTTGTTTCCATCTTGATTTGATGAATAGCCCCGAGTTATGGGTGTGTTGAAGGATCTTTTCATGTTGTTTAGTTACGGAGTGAAGTAGATTTCATGTCATGATATGAGTTCAAACTCAGGAAGATTAAGTGATTGCGTGATGTTTATCACAGTGGAAGGGTATGAAGAGATGTTAGTTTGAGGCGAAGCAGGTGGGTTATCTCCTGTGGAGTGTCTTGAGGGTGTGTGATCCCTATGTTGTTTGTTGGAAGTCCTCTTTTACCAGTGAAATATGTGTATTGCAACTTGAGTTCGGATCACTTATGAGAGTGGGCTTGACTATTACAAGTGTGAATGCAAGAATCATGAGTTTAGTTTAATCTCACTATGGTATTATAACAGTAATAGAGTATGAGCAATATGAGTTTTTGTGTGTTTTGATCTATGGCTTTGAGCCAAGTGGAGGAGTTTGCTATTGATAAGTTGATTACATGGCTAAGTGTCGTATTAGTTTCAGTTTGAGGTATACTGGTGAATCAGTTATGAGTTTTAGAGGTTGAGATTAAGGATGACTCGAGTAAAGAGAATTTCCGAATACGAGTTGTATTAGGTTTTATGAGTATATGAGAATCATGAAATGATTTGAGTTGTTATTGGTGAAGGATGTAATGTGTGTGGAGCAAAAATTTATCTGGTTGCATTAAGGTGGGGTTACATCCTTGGGTGCTAGAGTGCTAATGGGGCACAGGTCGATCAACCCATTTGATTAGTCTAATTGATATTTGAGCAGAGTGGATAACTCTCGAGAATGATTCTAATGAATTCAAGATTTATATGTGAAAATTGAGAAATTTTGCGGGTTTGTATGTGGTTAGAAGATGAGAGTTACATTGGATGGTGTCGAGGCTTGTAGTATTTCTATGTCATTGTGGATTCTACATATCAGTATCATAAAAGTAAGATGAACAACTTGAAATTCACAGAAGGTCGCTTCTGAGTGGGTATTTCGATTGTGGTACTTTTGGGGTGCTTAAGAGAGCATTCAACGGCTTATGATCCTTAGGGCAGTGTGGTTTATGTTAGGGTCTCGTATGGTGAGTATGGGTTGGGGATTGAGGTATTATAGCGAGGAGAAGTATCAATGTGAATGCAATTAAGAAGGAACTCAGATAGATAGGACAACTTGGTAGTAGGTTGGATCGACATGGTAATGGGTATGATTAGTTCTTTGGGTGTTTATGAGGTAATGGGTTTCTACATTTATTTCGTGGCAATGCTCTTGAGTTTCGATGACCTGCGTGGCTTGGTTAGGTTAGAAGGATTCAGTTCTAGCGGTTGGAGAGGTATATCTTCTACTGGCGTGAGGAGCATGTGATGTATAGTAATTTTCTCCTAGATAGGATCAAATGGAAAGTTCTTGGCTAGTTGAGTACGTACTTTCTTGTGACTCGGAGTGGATTATGAAGTTCTCATATTTATCATGGGATGGAATGGTATATGCGTGTGACGACCCAGACAGTTGTCTCATGAGTTACCGCTTTATTTCTCCCATTTTTGCTTCTTATTGCTTTGTCTATCGGTTCTATGAGTGATTGGGTTGGCTGGCTCGAATTCGGAAAGGTTTTGAAACACTTAGTCTCTTTTTAGGAAGTTTAAGTTGGAAAAGTCAACCGAATATTGACATATGTGTTAAAGGGCTCGGATGTGAATTCCGATGATTTGGATAGCTTCGGGAGGTGATTTGGGACTTAGGAGCATGGTCAGAATGTATTTTGGAGGTTCGGAGTAGATTTAGGCTTGAATTGGCGAAATTGGATTTTTGGCGTTTTCCGGTTGATAGGTGAGATTTTGATATAGGGGACGGAATGGAATTCTGAGAGTTGCAATAGTTCTGTGGTGTCATTTGGGATGTGTGTGCAAAATTTCAGGTCATTCGGATGTGGTTTGGTTGGGTTTTTGATCAAAAGCGGAATTCAGAAGATTTTGGAAACTTAGGCTTGAATCCAATGAGTTTTCGTTGATTTGATGTTGTTTGAGGTGTTTTAAAGATTGGTATAAGTTTGAATAAGGTTATGGGGTATGTTTTTGTTTTTGGTTGAGGTCCCAGGGGCCTCGGGCGTGATTTCGGATGGTTGACGGAGAGTTTGGGAGTTTGGAGGAGCTGCATATTTTTGCTGCTTCTGTTGTTTCCGCACATGCGGATTGGGGACCGCAGGTGCAACGCCGCAAATGCAGAAGATTGGTCGCATAAGTGGAAGATGGTGATGTTGGCACGAACCGCAGAAGCAGTTATGGGACCGCACCTGTGGTGGCGCAGGTGCAGACTGTTCATCGCAAATGCGGAAGCTGGGGAATAAGTGAATAACTGCATAAGCGGCTCTTGGACCGCAAAAGCGGTACCGTCGATGCGGTGGATTGACCGCAGGTGCGACAATGCCTGTGTCAGAATGTATATATTCCTTCCTCCGTGATTTTCAGAGGGTTTCACCATTTTAAACGCGAATTCTCGAGTTTTGGGCGATTTTGAAGAGAGATTTCAAAGAGACTTCATTGAGGTAAGGATTTTGGATCTAAAACTCGTTCCTATGGTATTATCTCACGGATTAGAGCTATAATTAATGGAATTTAAGGGTTAAAAATTGGGGAAACTAGGGCTTGGTATTGGATACCTAGACTTGAGGATTTGAGGGACCATTTGTGGTCGGATTTTTGTGCTTTTTGATATGTATAAACTTGTGGGGAGATAAGGAATCCATTGATGTGAATTTTATCGATTTTCGAGACGTGGGCCCGGGGGTCGGGTTTTGGTATTTTCGGGATTTAAGTTGTAAATTGATTATTTTCGCTTGGGATTCGTTCCCTTAGCATATTTTGATGTCGTGATTCTGATTTTGGATAGATTCGACACGAGTGGAGGACAATTCGAAGGGCAAAGGCATCGCAGGCTAGAGTTTGGACCGGATTGAGGTGAGTAATAATTGTAAATGATGTTCTGAGGGTATGAAACCCCGGATTGCACATTGTTGTGCTATATTGAGGTGACGCACATACTAGATGACGAGTGTGGGGTCATGCACTGTTGGGGATTGTGACTTAGTCCATTTCGAATGACTATTTTACCACGTATTTGACTGAAAACTATTTGCTATCATCATGTTTTGGGCTGAACGCCATATTTGGGCTTCGTTCCAACTATTTGAACCCTTAGGGGATTTTTATTGATATTTCCTCACTGTTTTGATTTTGTACTTGAACTCAGTCATGCTATATTCTACCATTTCCAAAACTCCGCCATGTTTACTTTGCTTTAACACTTAAATGACATTCCAAATGATAATTTGGGCTGAGCATCATGTTTTACTATTGCCCGAGTGGCTTTTGAGATTCTGACTGAGTAGGGCTGATAGCCTATGTTGTGAGGAACATCTGATTATTATTATCAGGCTGAGGGCCTGAGATTTGTACACCACGAGGTGGCTTGTTGATATGAGGCCGAGAGCCTAGTAATGATGCCACGAGATGGCTTGATATTGCACTTGGGCCGTAAGGGGCCCCTCTAGGAGTTTGCACATACTCAGTGAGTGTGGGTACCTAGTGTGATGTGAGAGATTGCCCGAGGGGCTGGTGTTGTTCTATGATCTTGCCCGAGGGGCGATCCTTTATGTGTTTATCTTTCCTATTTGCTTGTCAGTTGCTTGCTTAACTGTTAAAAAGGTATTTTATGATGTTTTAAACTGAACTCAGTAATTTTACACATCTTTACAACTTCCTTATAGCCTATAATGTGCCTTACGTGATTTCTTGCTTTCAGTCTTTATTTATGATTATTACTAACTGAGTTGGAGTACTCACTTTACTCTCTACACCCCGTGTGCAGATTCAGGCATTGCTGATCCTGCTAGCAAGAGTTGAGAGCTCCCGACAGATTTTAGAGTTCATGAGGTAGTTGTTTGGTGTCTGCAGTCCCGTGTTTCTCCCCCCCCCCTTTTATCTCATTTCTTTTCCCTTATTAGTGAGTTTGTAATAGTTTCGTAGACTTTTCAGACTTGTACTAGAATTGATAGATGCTCATGACTAGTGATAGCCCGATATCGGGCTGTGTTGGTTTTTATTTTTGTAAACTATAATGTTCACTACTTACTTTTGGATTATTTATTACTTTTTAGACTTAATTTTTAATGTTTAACTACTCAAAACTGAAATGGGAAAGTATCGGCTGGCCTTGTCTTCACGAGAGGCGCCATCACGACCGAGTCCGGGTTTAGGGTCATGACAAGTTGGTATCTGAGCCTAGGTTACATAGGTTTCGCTAGTCATGAGCAGGTTTAGTAGAGTCTTGCGGATCGGTACGGAGATGTCTGTATTTATCCTCGAGAGGCTGCAGAACCTTTAGGAAAAAACTTCATATTCTTGAATTTTTTGTCGTGCGAATTGGTTGATCCGGGTACTAAACATCTGTTATTTTATTCTCTCACAAATGGTGAGGACACGTGCTACCAGTCAGGATAGACGACCACCAGTACCACCAGTGGTGGCCACTAGAGGCCGAGGATGCAGTCGTGGTCGCGGTTGGGGCAGAGGTGTGGCCCGCACAGCAGCTAGGGCAGCACTTGCAGATCCTCCAGCCGCCCCAGTTCAGGATCAGTTCCCAGTTGTGGACACTTCAACAGCACCAGCTCAGGCACTAGTTGTGCCCATTGTGATTCCGGGTCTTCAGGAGGGCTTGGCTAAGTTCTTATCAGTTTGCACGGGCCTAGCTCAGGCGGTTTCAGTCACTACAGCCGCAACTACTTCTCAGGCCAGGGGAGGCAATTAGACTCCCACCACTCGCACACCTGAGCAGGTCATGCAGGGACTTCAGATGCCGGGGGCACATCTAGTCCAGCCGGTTGCAGCTGCTCAGGACTATGTAGTTCTTGCCATACAAGAGGACGAGCAGCGTAGGTTGGAGAGGTTTGGTAGACTTCAGCCTCTGACCTTTAGTGGTGCAGAGGGCGAGAATGCCTAGGGTTTCTTAGATAAGTGTCAGAGGATGCTTCATACAACGGGTATTCTGGAGACCAGTGGGGTCGCTTTCACTACTTATCAGTTTTATGGAGCTGCTTTCACTTGGTGGGAGGCATTTGAGAGGCGTAGGCCTATTGGTGCAGCACCCCTTACCTGGCAATAGTTCTGAGAACTGAGAAGTATGTTCTGCAGTCTTGTAGAGAGGAGCAACACCGGCAGTTTGAGTGGTTGCATTAGGGAGAGATGACTGTGATGCTATATGAAATGAGGTTCTCAGAGTAAGCTCTTCATGCGATTTGGTTGCTTCCGATAGATAGAGAGAGGATAAGGATGTTTGTTGATGGCCTCACTTATTAGCTTCATATTCTCATGACCAGAGAGAGGGTGACTGATGCTACTTTCGAGGAGGTTATGGACATTGCTCGTGAGATTGAGTCTGTTCGTTGCTAGGAGCGAGAGGAGAGGGAAGCCAAGAGGCCTCGAGGATCTGGTAGTTATAGTGGTGCTCCTTCGAGATGCCAGTTTCAGCACAGCAGAGGTCGTCCATTCAGGCATGCTCAACCAACTTGCCCAAGTTATCGTGGGGCGTCATTAGGTCATGGTTCTCACAGTTCTCATCAGGGACAGTTATCACTTAGTGCCCTTCCAACTTAGAGTTTGTCCCGTGCTCCATCGGTTCAGGGCTCTTCTATGCCAGGTGCATCAGCTAGTCATTCCGGTGCTAGGGGTTCCCTTCAGTCCCCTTCTCCAACACCTGGGAGCTGCTATGAGTGTGGAGAGATGGGTCGCATATGGAGGCAGTATCCTTGTCGTCTTGCGGGTCCATCTCAGCAGAGGGGTCAGTCATCAGCTTCAGCACCAGTTACTTCATCATCACCCACCCAGTCAACTAGGGGTGGAGGTCAGTCAGCTAGGGGTCGCCCTAGAGGGGGAGGTCGATCAAGTTCCGGTCAGGCCCGTTTCTATGCACTTCCAGCTAGACCCGATGTTATTGCTTTCAATGCTGTTATCTCAGGTATTGTTTCAGTCTGTCACAGAGATGGCTCTGTATTATTTGATACCGGTTCCACCTTTTTTTATGTGTCATCATACTTTTCTCGTTATTTGGGTACACCCCGTGAGTCTCTTGCTTCACCTGTTCATGTATCTACCTCGGTGGGCGATACTGTTGTTGTATACTGTATGCACCAGTTGTGTATGGTGACTATTGGGGGTCTGGAGATCCGAGTGGATCTTTTATTATTGTGTATGGTGGATTTCGATGTCATTTTGGACATGGATTGGTTATCTTCGTGTCGTGCTATTCTGGATTGTCATGCCAAGACAGTCACATTGGCTATACCGAGTGTGCCATAGATTGAGTGGCGAGGTTAGTAGAGTGATCTCATTCTTGAAAGCCTAGCATATGGTTGGGAAGGGTTGTCTTTCGTATCTAGCCTTTGTGAGGGATGTCAGTGCAGAGACTCCTAGTATTGATTCTGTTCCAGTTGTAAGGGATTTTCCCGATGTGTTTCCTGCAGACTTGCCGGGCATGCCATCAGACATGGATATTAACTTTGGTATTGATCTGGTGCCGGGCACTCAGCCCATTTCTATTCCACTATATTGTATGGCATCAACGAAGTTGAAGGAGTTAAAGGAGTAGCTTCAGGAAGTCCTTGATAAGGGGTTCATTCGGCCTATTGTGTCACCTTGGGGTGTACTAGTTCTATTTGTGAAGAAGAAGGATGGAACTATGAGGATGTTCATTGATTATAGGCAATTGAACAAAGTAACAATTAAGAAAAAGTATCCTTTGCCTCGCATTGATGATTATTCGACCATCTTCAGGGAGCGAGAGTATTCTCCAAGATTGATCTCCGTTCAAGTTATCACTAGTTGAAGATCAGGGACTCGAATATTCTTAAGACAACTTTTAGGACCCGATATGGTCATTATGAGTTCTTGGTGATGTCTTTTGGGTTGACCAATGCCCCAACAGCGTTCATGCATTTGATGAACAACGTGTTCTGGCCTTATTTCGACTTGTCTGTCGTAGTCTTCATTGATGATATTCTGGTGTATTTGCGTAGTCAGGAGGAGCACGTGGAGCATTTGAGAGTTGTGTTGCAGAGATTGAGGAAGGAGAAGCTTTATGCAAAATTCTCCAAGTGTGAGTTTTGGTTCAGTTCAGTGGCTTTCTTGGTGCATGTGGTGTCCGCCAAGGGTATTCAAGTTGATCCGAAAAAGATAGAAGCGGTTTAGAGTTGGCCTAGACTGTCCTCAGCCATAGAGATTCATAGCTTTCTTGGTTTGGAGGGTTATTATTACCAGTTTGTTTAGGGTTTCTCATCTATCACATCGCCCTTGACCAAGTTGACTCAAAAGGGTGCTTCATTTGTGTGGTCAGATGAATGTGAGGAGAGCTTTCAGAAGCTCAAGACAACCTTGACCTCAACTACAGTGTTAGTTTTGCCACCAGCTTCAGGTTCATATACCGTGTATTGTGGTGCTTCGAGAGTTGGTATTGGGTGTGTGTTGATGTAGGAGGGTAGAGTTATTGCTTATGATTCTCATTAGTTGAAACCCCATGAGAAGAACTACCCCGTTCATAATTTGGAGTTGGCTGCCATAGTTCACACATTGAAGATTTGGAGGCATTACTTGTATGGTGTGTCTTGTGAGGTGTTTACTGATCATCGTAGCCTCCAGCACTTGTTCAAGCAAAAGGATCTCAATTTGAGGTAGCGGAGATGGTTGGAGTTGCTAAAGGATTATGATATTACTATATTGTACCATCCGTGGAAGGCCAATATGGTGGTCGATGCTTTGAGCCGAAAGACGGTAAGTATGGGAAGCTTGGCATATATTCTAGTGGGGGAGAGACCTCTTGCAGTTGATGTTCAGGCCTTGGCCAACGGTTCGTGAGGTTGGATATTTTGGAGCCCAGTCGGGTATTGGCTTGTGCGATTTCTCGGTCTTCCTTATATGATCGCATCTGAGAGCGCTAGTATGATGATCCATATTTGCTTGTCCTTAAGGATAGAGTTCAGCACGATGATACCACAGATGTGACTATTGGCGATGATGGGGTGTTGAGGATGCAGGGTCGGATATGTGTGCAAAATGTAGATGGGCTTCGGGAGTTGATTTTGGAAGAAGCCCATAGCTCGCGGTATTCCATTCATTCATATGTCGTGAAGATGTATCGGGATCTGAGATAATATTATTGGTGGAGGAGAATGAAGAAAGACATTGTGGGATTTGCAGCTCGGTGTCTCAATTGTCAGTAGGTGAAATATGAGCATCAGAAACCGGGTAGCTTGCTTCAGCGGATGGATATTCCAGAGTGGAAGTGGGAGAGGATCACTATGGGTTTTGTAGTTGGACTTCCATGGACTTTGAAGAAGTTCGATGCTATTTGGGTGATTGTGGATTGGCTGACCAAGTCCGCGCACTTCATTACTGTGTGTACTACCTTTTCTTCAGAGCGGTTGGCAGAGATCTATATCCGGAAAATTGTTCGTTTGCATGGTGTCCCAGTTTCCATCATTTCAGATAGGGGCAGTCAGTTTACTTCACAGTTTTGGAGGTCTGTGCAACGAGAGTTGGGTACTCAGGTTGAGTTGAGCACAACTTTTCACCCTCATACGGACGAGCAGTCTGAGCACACTATTCACATATTGGAGGACATGTTGCGTGCTTGTGTCATTGATTTTGGAGGGTCATGGGATCATTTTCTGCCGCTTGCAGAGTTTGCTTATAACAACAACTACCAGTCGAGTATTTAGATGGCTCCATATGAGGCGTTGTATGGGAGGCAGTATAGATCTCCCATTGGTTGGTTTGAGCCAGGTGGGGCTAGGCTATTGGGGACAGACTTGGTGCAGGATGCTTTAGACAAGGTGAAGGTGATTTAGGAGAGACTTTGTACAGCACATTCGAGACTTTGTACAGTATATTCGAGTTATGCTGACAGGAAGGTTCGGGATGTATCCGTCATGGTTGGTGAG
This sequence comes from Nicotiana tabacum, assembly GCF_000715075.1. NCBI lineage: Eukaryota > Viridiplantae > Streptophyta > Magnoliopsida > Solanales > Solanaceae > Nicotiana > Nicotiana tabacum. Next base: position 47,812,074 of record NC_134090.1, on the reverse strand, counting down.
AAGGATCTGTTGAAGGTTTCACCCATGAAGGGTGTTATGAGATTTGGGAAGAAAGGTAAATAGAGTCCTCGGTTCATTGGGCCTTTTGAGGTGCTTTCGAGGATTGGGGAGGTGGCATATGAGCTTGCTTTGCCACCCAGCTTGTCGAGTGTGCATCCAGTATTTCATGTTTCCATGCTTCGGAAGTATATTAGGGATCCGTCTCATGTTCTGGATTTCAGCACGGTTCAGTTGGATGGTGATTTAACCTATGATGTGGAGCTAGTAGCTATTTTGGGTCGTCAGGTTCGAAAGTTGAGGTGAAAAGATATAGCTTCAATGAAAGTGCAGTGGAGAGGTCGGACCGTGAAGGAGGCTGCCTGGGAGACCTAAAGGGAGATGCGAAGCAGATATCCTCACCTGTTTGCAGCTTCAGGTATGTTTCTTGACTCATTCGAGGACGAATGTTTATTTAAGTTGGGGAGGATGTGAAAAGTCGGCCAGTTGTATCATGAGTTACTGCTCTGTTTCCCCCATTTCTGCTTCTAATTGCTTTGTCTATTGGTTCTATGAGTGATCGGGTTGGTTGGCTCGGGTTCGGAAAGGTTTTGAGAAGGTTTGAGACACCGGTATCTTTTGAAGAAGTTTAAGTTGGAAAAGTCAATTGGATGTTGGCTTATGTGTTAGAGGTCTAGGATGTGAATTCCGATGATTAGGATTGCTTCGAGAGGTGATTTGGGACTTAGAAGCGTGATCAGAATGTGTTTTGGAGGTCCGGAGTAGATTTAGGCTTGAATTGCGAAATTGGATTTTTGGCATTTTTCGGTTGATAGGTGAGATCGGAATGTGTCATTCGGGACGTGTGTGTAAAATTTCAGGTCATTCGGACATGGTTTGGTTGGGTTTTTGATCAAAAGCGGAATTCGGAAGATTTTGGAAACTTAGGCTTGAATCCGATGAGTTTTGGTTGATTTGATGTTGTTTGAGGTGTTTTGAAGATTGATATAAGTTTGAATAAGGTTATGGGGTATGTTTGTGTTTTTGGTTGGGGTCCCGGGTGCATCAGGGTGATTTCAGATGGTTGACAAAGAGTTTGGGAGTTTGAAGGAGCTGCAGATTTTTGCTGCTTCTGTTGTTTCCGCACCTGCGGATTGGGGACCGCAGGTGTGACACCGCAAATGTGGAAGATTTGTTAGAGAATCGGAAGATGGTGAAGTTTGCAGGAACCGCAGAAGCGGTTGTGGGACCGCACCTGCGGTGGCATAGGTGCGGACTGTTCATCGCAGATGCGGAAGTTGGGGAATAAGTGAATAACCGCAGAAGCGGCTCTTGGACCGCAAAAGCGGTACCGCAGATGCGGTGGATAGACCGCAAGTGCGAAAATGCCTAGGTCAGAATGTATATATTCCTTCCTTCACAATTTTCAGAGGGTTTCACCATTTTTTAATACGAATTCTGGAGTTTAGGGCGATTTTGGACCTAATTATATCATGGATTAGAGCTATAATTAATGGAATTTAAGGGTTAAAAATTGGGGAAACTAGGGCTTGGTATTGGAGACCTAGACTTGAGGATTTGAGGGACCATTTGTGGTCGGATTTTGGTACTTTTTGATATGTATGAACTCGTGGGGGAGATAAGGAATCCATTGATGTGAATTTTATCGAATTTCGAGATGTGAGCCCGGGGGTCGAATTTTGATAATTTCGGGATTTAAGTTGTAAATTGAGTATTTTCGCTTGAGCTTCGTTCCCTTAGCATATTTTGACACCGTGATTCTGATTTTGGATAGATTCGACACGAGTGGAGGCCGATTCGAGGGGCAAAGGCATCGCGGGCTAGAGTTTGGACCGGATTGAGGTGAGTAATGATTGTAAATGATGTTCTGAGGGTATGAAACCCCGGATTGTACATCGTTGTGCTATATTGAGGTGACGCACACGCTAGATGACAAACGTGCGGTCGTACACTGTTGGGGATTGTGACTTAGTCCATCCCGAATGACTATTTTACCGCGTATTTGACTGAAAACTATTTGCTATCATCATGTTTTGGGCTGAACGCCATAGTTGGACTTGGTGCCAATTATTTGAACCCTTAAGGGATTTTAATTGATATTTCCTCACTGTTTTGATTTTGTACTTGAACTCAATCATGCTATATTCTACTATTTCCAAAACTCAGCCATGTTTACTCTACTTTAACACTTAAAATGACATTCAAAATGATATTTTAGGCAGAGCATCATGTTTTACTATTGCCCAAATGGCTTTTGAGTTTCTGACTGAGTAAGGTCGAGGGCCTATGTTGTGAGGAACATCTGATTATTATTATGAGGCCGAGGACCTGAGATTTGTATGGCACGAGAGCCTAGTAATAATGCCACAAGATGGCTTGATATTGCTCTTGGGCCGTAAGGGGCCCCTCTAGGAGTCTGCACACCCCCAGTGAGCGCAGGTACCCAGTGTGATGTGAGAAATAGCCCGAGGGGCTAGTGTTGTTCTATGATCTTTCCCGAAGGGCAATCCATTATGTGTTTATCTTTCCTATTTGCCTGTCATTTGCTTGCTTAACTGTTAAAAAGGCATTTTATGAAGTTTTAAACTGAACTCAGTAATTTTACACATCTTTACTGCTTCCTTATAGCCTATAATGTGCCTTACGTGATTTCTTGCTTTTAGTCTTTATTTATGATTATTACTCACTGAGTTGGAGTACTCACTTTACTCCCTGCACCCCGTGTGCAGATACAGGCATTGCTGATCCTGCTAGCGAGAGTTGAGAGGTCCCGATAGATTTCGAAGTTCACGAGGCAGCTGCTTGGCGTCCATAGTCTCATTTTTCTCCCCCCCCATCTCATTTCTTTTCCCTTATTAGTGACTTTGTAATAGTTTCGTAGACTTTTCATACTTGTATTAGAATTGATAGATGCTCATGACTAGTGACACCCCGGTATCGGGCTGTGTTGGGTTTTATTTCCGCAAACTGTAATGTTCATTGCTTACTTTTGAATTATTTATTACGTTTTAGACTTAATTCTTAATGTTTAACTGCTTAAAACTGAAATGGGAAAGTGTCGGCTGGCCTTGTCTTAACGATAGGGTCAAGTTTCAGGGTCGTGACAATGCGACATGTTGTGTAGGGTTGAGATTTGCATGTGTAAGGTCACGGTTCAGCTCTAAAAAGAAGGTCATAAATTGTTATGCAGCATGGACAATTTCAGATGACTAGGTAAATGATATTACTAACTGGTATGGCTTGATGAGAGTATACATCTTAGAAAGGGCGATGTGTGGGAGTTATGGATACTTCATTGGTATTGCAGCACTTTCTTGTTTGATTGACTGTTGGAGTTCAAATTTTGCTTTGTGGCATAAAAGAATTTTAGAAGTATTCCTCGTGGGGTGAATGTGTAATTGGAGAAGTATGGGCCTTCAAACGGTGGATTTGAGATCAGATATGGTGATTTATATGTTCTATGGATTTGGAGAATAGGAATTCTCGTGAGTAGATTATTTCGTGGTTTTGGACTGTAAAAAGTAGCCAAGGTTAGTCAGAGGTTAGTATGTGTTATGATTCAGTTATTGTAGACTTTCGAAGGGTTATTTATCTATCGTGGGGGACCAAAGCTGATTTGGGGTTCATTGGTACGCCCAATATGGAGGTGTGTTCTGCACCGGGTTGGATTTGTTGACTCCGAACTGCTATTGTTGAAGGATGTGCCATTCGATTGTTGTTGAGCTTATTCGTGTTTTGGAGTGATCTACGAGCTACGCTTCTGTGTTACGAGGGGTTATGATTTGTTGGTTATATGCACATATGGTGCAGTTCTATTGGAATCTTATAGCGAAATTTGAGCGGGAAAAGTATTGGGTATTGCTTGGTGGATGGCATATTGGTTATGCTCTTTTGGGTTTTGTGTGGCGTTATGTCATTTGCTTCTCCGTGGTTATAGTAATACACTTTGAGTACTTGATGTCGAATCACGTGGTTATTGATTTTGAGCAAGGTGGCTTGAGGTATATGCCATGGATTATTATTTGGATGGGGCACCTTTGTGTTAGATTCGTGTAATGGTCCTACCGGGTGTGATGGATTTTCAGTATTTCGTTTTGGCAGTACTTGTTAAGATTGTAGGACAGTCCTCTCGTTTGAGTCATTTTTTCATGATTTGAGTACATTTTTTTTTGGCAATCCGCTAGGCAAGCGCCTAGGGCTAGTTTTTTATTAATAAAAGAAAAACAAAATTACAACAATTAGAAAAAGTATAAATAAGGGGGACAATAGCACCGGTATTGTTACCGATATGCCTTGGCTATATAATCACTCCTCTGCGCCTCACATTGCCTTATGATGGCAGCCTCAAGTAGAGGATTCATGGTGTAGCTGCCGGCAAAGTCTCATGAGGGCATATAATCTCATAGCCGTGTGGATATTTTTCTAAAGGCATAGGACCAAGGCAACACTAACCGTGCTAAACCTTACCATACCAATCCTATTGAGGCAAAGAGAAAGCCTCATCTTTTAGCAAGCATGTAAAAAATAGGAACTTGAAAGTACCAAGTACTCTATGATCATCATAGAGTTTATAACACACTCTATGACGCTATTACAAGTGATGATACTTTGAAAATGATAAACTAAGACAATGTAGAAATTAAAATCTTGCCCCTCATTTATCAAACTTGTGAGTTCTTCAATTGGAACTTCCTTAAAATCCTCTTTAACTGTCTTCAAATAATCTTCAAAGTTCTTCATTTTTTGTCGTATCTATTGGACTTCGTAGATTTGGAGGGGGCAACCCCTTTTTTCTTTGCAGCTCTTATTGGGAGCTGCCTGAGTGTTATTTCTTGAGTCACCTTCTTTTTTTCAGTTTTGTTAGGAGCGAAATCTCCAGTTGTAGCCGCCTCTTCTGGACAAGATTCAATCAAGTCATCCTCTTTTGCTTCTTTGGAGATGGCAGCGCGTAAGTTGGCCTCAAGTTTTTGATTAGCTTCATCTTGTATAACCATCCACAATGGTTCATGCCTCTTCAGTGTCTTTGCACTACATGGTTTATACGTTTGTCACTGAAAATTTTAGCTTCAGTCCGATCATTTTTGAGAATGATGAGTATGCACTTTTGTGTGGTTTTGGACTGCCTAAAGCATCCAGCAACTTTCTGTCCTCCAACGAAATTGCAGTTATATCAGTTACCATTACTACAGCTCCAGTCATGTTCGCATTAGACTGCTGCTGCCCAGTCTTGTTTGCATTGGACTGCTTCTGCCCAGTCGTGTTTGCATTGGACTGTTGCTGCCCAGGATTAGTATTAACATCAGCTGCAGTTGTTGTATGTTGCTGTTTCTGCCCAGTCGTTGTAACTGTTACTATTTTACTATCACCAGGATGATTGCTAGTTAAAATATTTGGATCCTTTCGCTGCTGCTGCACAGTCTTCGTAGGAGTTATTACCATTTGAGTTGAAATAGCTTGAGTCGCCTGCTTGAGAGATGTTTTTGCAGCTTGTACTGCCCTTCCAGATTCTGAATTTGTAGTACCAACAGTAGGAGTGTTTCTTGGAAATGCAGGAGCTTGAAAGTTTAATTTCTTTTGCTTCACTGGAGGATCAAACTTCTCCCCTGCACTATACTGATCCACCTCCTACTCTCGTTCTTCAGAAGAGTAGCCAGCAAATCCATCGCCCAAGTCCTCTTCATCGTCTTCCTTACGTTGCTCTTTCCATAAATTAGCTTTAACAACCATGTTTCTCACATTTGCTTGTATTAACTCGTTGTTATTTCTAGTTGATAACATGAGCTGCCCAAATTCCCCTTCAAACTCACCACAGGATTCCACTGATTGCGAGGGGACATCATATACAGATTTGTTCAGCGTAACTAACGGTTGTTTGAACATAATATCCTTCATCATCATCTCATTCTGAGCATCCTTAATGATTTGTTCTACTTGAGGGTTGGAAAAATGCAGAGTAGAATTCAGATTCCCATTCTTATTTTCCATCAAAATGCTCGTAGTCCCAATGTTTTCATTCCCAGAAAATTGGGCAGAAACTATTTTGTCAGTGATTTGCGCTGCATTTTTCTGCTGATCATCTGCAAGTGTTTGTGCAGCTGGTTGTAGCCCAGTCCTCTGACCTCTTTGGTGCTCCTCTCTTCCTTGTTTTTCAATTGAATCAACTACTGCAGCACTTGATTTATAGTTCTTAGCATTAGCTAGATCAACACTTGCACCCAATGTAACAGTTTCCTCCAAATTCGAGCATACAGTAGCAACTTTCATTTCAGATTCCTCATTTCCCACAAACACATTTGTTGCATTATTCACGTTATTGGTCGGTTGAGTAGCATTAGGTTCAGCAAACCCAGCAGCTTCTCGATCCCCATCTCCCTTCAATACAACAGTAGCCCCCCATCTCTCTGGTACTGCTGCATTATTTTTGGCAACAAAAGCTCAAACAATTGCAGCTAATGCCCTATCATCTATCAGTTGGCCAGATTCAGTTGTAAGAGTTTGTAAGAGTGCATTCACATCCATATGTAACCTTGACAATGTTGTAGTAGCTTGAAAATCATTTGCATATTTTACAGTATCACTAACTGCTGCTCGATCCACTTTAGTTAGCTTGTCACATTTAGTTTGATTCACATGTAGCTGCCCTTTTCCATCAAACACTGATGTGATTGTAGCATTACCATCCTGCACACCAACAATCCTAGAGGCATCAGTTGAACCTACCTTGGCAGGTCGATCAATAGTAGCAGTCAATGGAACAGTAGGTTCCGAATTTGACACCACAATAGCTGAGTGTTTTCCAGGTACAGAAATCTCAGCTCGATCACCTTTTGGTCTTAAATCAGTTACAGGTTCCAACCCTTTTTTCTTTCCCTGTTGTTCCACACTTTCACCATTATGACCAAAATGATCCTGGCCAGTTGTATCTTTATCAGCAAACTCAACAGTCCTTTTAGAACCTGCAGCAGTTACCATAAGAGCTGCAACAGTTGTAAGTTTATCATACGCTTGCACTACTGGATTGACAGCATTGGCAATCCTTGCTAGGGCAATCCTAGTAGGCACATCACGAGAGGGTAGAGCTGGACCCTTATGAACCTGTGAAACATCACCAACAATGTTATCATTAACAACTCGATTTGTTGCATTCTCTTTATTCTGAAGAGCACTTTGTATTTCCTTTTCACTTTGTGAATCCTGCTGCTCGACCAATCTTTCCTTTGTTGTTTCCCCTTCCAAATGCCCAGATCTTTTTGCATTTAGATAGGCTCTAGCATCACCTTGCAATTTATCCAAGCTGCCCAGACCTTCTCTTTCATCCACAACTTCAACCTCTCCCTGATTATTCTCGATACTCCAACGACAAGATTTTTCATCATGTCCCTGGTGTTTACAACAAGTATAGAATTTTGGGAGATTATCATATTTAATATCTTGATAATGTTCCACTAGTTTCCCAGATTTATAATCAACAATATGAATCTTAACTTTCTTGGGATGCTTATCCAACAGATCAAGCAAGACTTTTACCCTTGTCGTACTTGGTCGCGTTCTATCTTGAGTAGCTTTATCCACAACTAGAGGTTTTCCAACAGCTGAAGCTATGGACATCAATGACTTCCTTGCAAAGAAATTTGCAGGCAGTTCAGGTAGAGAAATTCACACAACTGCTTTAGACGTCTCTTCTCTTGGATTAAATCCAATCGTCCATGGAAAAGTTCTAAAAAAGAACCCAGTGCCTTTCGACTTAACATAGCTTGTTGATCTTGATAATACTTGAACAAAATAATCAAACAAATCAAGTCTTACTAGTACATGTCGAAATTCCAGTTGTCCAATATTACAATTGCCTTTAATATCGAACTGTTCTGGCAGAACTTGACGCAGCTCATGAAGCTCAGGTTTTCCATACGAAAATTTCAGTATGACTGCTTGATGAAGACCTTCTTCCATGGTGAATGCATTCACTTCATCTATGGTGAATTCTATAGTAGGTATTCCATGCTCAAATGTAACAGGACAAAGTTCCAGTTTTGCGATTTTTGCGGCAGATTGTTTTGACAGTAGTTGCGATGCATAGGACTGTTTGATATTAGGATTTGGATGAGTTTCTATGGTGTTTTGGATTGCCTCTCCCACAGCCAAAGACTGGGGAGAGGTCGCAGCAGTCATGATGATCTTCAAAACTCCATTTACGTGAAGGAGAAGCTGAAAATTCTGCGTGCTACAGTAACTCGTTCTTTAAAACTAAGATCTGGAAAAATTGCCTATGATTTTGACTATGAAACCAATTGGGGATTGTGCGCGATGAGTAGATGTTTCTTTTGATACCAAATTTGCGATAATCCACCGCCGGATTCCGGAGTTATGGCTCGTGAATAGTAACAGAATTACTATTCACCTTCTTCCTTTATTCAACCCTTTAATTCATTAAGCCTTTAAACTTTCAAAATTCGACCTGACACTTGAGTACATTTAGGATGTTGCTATTGTGTGCACGAATTGCGCATGTTATGACTTTGGATTGTATTGATGTGTCATGTCATCAGGGTGGTTGTGTTGGATGAGATGAGGTCATTAGACCTAGAATGAATACAATTAGATTGGTTACAATATGGTTGGAAGGATAATATCGGAAATCAACTTAAAAATCTGCTATAGTTCATGTCGAATAAGAAGGAGCTCTATGACGTGTTGATCTTATAAAATGGTTATGAGTTTCTGCGTGTTTCTTTCATCATTGGAAGTATATGAATGTGTTTGAATGAGGCTTCGTTTGTTAAGAGGTGTATTACCTGTATTGGGTTGTTTTGAGCAGCTACTGTGATTAGGAGTTATCACCATGAGTGTTTGAGTTATGTGGTATATAATGTGATTACATCTTAGGTTACAGATATGATTTGATGCAGCTTGTTTAGACTTTATACAGTGTGTAGATGCGAGGTTCTGATCTTATAGAAAATTTCGGATGTTGGAAATTGGGCCCTAAGACATATAGACTAGGTTGGATTAAGAAATTTCAGTCATGTTGTGTTATCAGACCTATATGGGATAGGGTGACATGGGATCACCCCCGGGTATGTGCATAGTTAGATTATACTATGCGTTGATGGCTTTTGGAGCAACTCTAGGCACGTTCGAGGACGAACACATGTTTAAGTGGGGGAGGATGTAATGACCCGACCGGTCATTTTGAGCAATTAATTGCACTTCGCTTGATTGTTTGAGGGCATGAGTAGCTCCGTATGAAGTATTATGACTTATGTGAATTGTCGATTTTGGTTTTCAGATTATTCGGAATTGATTTGGAAGAATGATTCTCAGCTAGAACCTTTAAATTTGAAAGGTTTGACCAAGTTTTGACTTTTTAGAATTTGACCTCTGATTGGATTTTTGATGGTTCCATTAGCTCCGTTGGGTGATTTTGGACTTAGAAGCGCGTCCAGATTGTGATTTGGAGGTCCGTAGTAGAATTTGACTTGAAATAGCGAAAGTTGGAATTTTGGAAAGTTTGACCGGGAGTGGACTTTTTGACATCGGGGTCAGATTCCATTTTCGGAAGTTGGAGCAGGTCCATAATGTCAAATGTGACTTGTGTGCAAAATTTGAGGTCAATCGGACGTGATTTGATAGGTTTCGGTATCAGTTGTGGAAGTTTGAAGTTTGAAGTTCATTAATTTCGAATTAAAGTGTGATTCGTCATTTCGATGTTGTTATGTGTGTTTTGAGTCCTCAAGTAGGTTCGCGTTATGATGTGATACTTGTTGGTATATTCAAATAGGGTCCCAAGGGGCTCGGGTGAGTTTCGGATAGGTTTGCGTTGTGTTGCACTCGTTTTTGATGTTTCGACGTGGTTTTTAAAACATAAATGGTACCACATTAAAAATGAGCTCCGATTTTTGTTTTTATTAAAGCATTAGATATGTATCGTAATTACGGATCCATTTCAAAAAGAATCGTTGAATTTGGACATTGTATGAGAATTTTATGACCATTTTACTAAGAATAGGGTTGCCAGATTTTTTTCAAATTAATTACGAAATTGCCACTGAATTCGTATTTAAAAATCTGCACTATTTTTAAATATTAAAACCAACATATCTCCTTAAATATAAGGTCAAATAGAGTGACTCAAGAGCCTAACTTGACTAAAATTTCACAAGAAATCTATTGGAGGAATCAAAAGCGAGTTTTGGGATCGTTTGGCATGAGAAACAAGGCAGAATAGCTGGCAGAAAAATATATAAAATAAGAGTTTGTTCATTTAGTCATATTTTGAGTTGGGGAGCTCGGATTTTGGCGATTTTGGAGGCGATTTTCACCATATGTATTGTGGTAAGTGTTCTATACTCGATTTTAGTTTTATTTTCATGATTCTATCTTCGATTTTTGCATTTGATTGATGATTTTGAAAGAGATTTTGGGGATTTTTGTTTAAACTTTCCTAAAGTGAATCTTTGAGTTTTGAACATCGACTCAGAGTCGTATTTGAGTGAAACTAGTATGGTTGGACTTATAATTGAATGGGTTATCGGAATTTGTATGTTTTGTCAGGTTCCGAGGTGCGGGCCCGGGTTTGAACTTTTGGTTGACTTTGAGTATTTGATTAAAGATTTGACCTTTATCGATACTAGGATTAGTTGCTTTAGCATTATTTGATGTATTTGAGTTGTTTTTGTTTAGTTTCGAGCTGTTTGGAGATTGGAACGCGCGAGATGGCATTTTTGGAGCATCGCTTGGCTTGCTCGGTATGGAATTGGCTTGTTTAAGGTAAGTAATGATAGTAAATCTACTCCTGAGGGTATGAAACCCCGGATTTCATATTGTTTTTCTGCTTTAAGGTGACGCACATACTAGGTGATAGGTGTGTGGGTGTGCACCGTTGAGGATTGTGACTTGATCCATCCCATAGCAACTATAAGTTGCATATTTCGTTGAAACTATATGATACTTATGTGTTTTAGAAAGTGTTTTTGTAAATTGTGCTGAATGCCATGTTTGGGCCATGTGTCAGAGCTGATTGGACCCTTAGGGGCCTTTTTCTTACTATCCTCTCACTGCTTTTGATTGAAAATCTATACTCAGTCATGTTATACTTACCGATTTCATAACTCAGTCTTTATTACTCCGTTTTGATGCATAAAATGTTATTTTGGGCTGAGCACTATGTTTTATTAATAGCCCGAGTGGCTTGAGAGGTTTATGACTAAGTGAGGCCGGGGGCCTATTTTGTGAGGATATTTATGGGATCGGACTGCACGCTGCAACATGTTTTTGTTGATTCATGATTTTGTAAGGCCGAGGGCCTGATTGATTTATGCCACGAGGTTGCTTGTTATGAGGCAGAGGGCCAATTGATTTATGACGCGAGGTAGCTTGTTATAGCTCTTGGGATGTAGGAGCCCCTCCAGAGTCTATACACCCCTAGAGAGCGTAGTCGACTATAAGTGATATGATGTTTTTCCAGAGGGGTTGTTCTTGATTCATGTTGTGCCCGAGGGGCTATTTATAAGTGATTGTGAGGTATGCCCGAGGGGCTCTATAAGAGTGACAGTGATGTTTGCCCGAGGGGCTATTTATAATTTATGTTGCCCTAGGGGCTGTATACGAGTGGCTTTTGCCCGTGGGGCTGATTATGTTTTCATCATTTTTTACTCACTTTTTTATCACTTCGTTTGAAACTATTGAAGGATGTTTTAAATAGTTTTACTGAAACTGGATTTAAATGAGCTGAGTTGATTCAAAATACTGATTTTAAAAGCCTGCTATATTCTACTAAGATTTCATGATATGAACTGTATATATTTTATTGCTCGTCACTATTGCTCAGTATTTATTTAACTTTATTACTTGCTGAGTTAGCGTACTCACATTACTCCCTATACCTTTTGTGCAGATCCAGGGGTTGCTGGACGTGATTTTTATCCGTCGCGGATCTGTTAGAGTTATCAAGGTAGCTGCATGGCGATTGCAGCCCTGCTCTTCTCCCTCTTATCTTCCTATAGATGTTATTAGTTGGTTTTCAGATTGTAGTAGTCTTAGTATTATCGGATAGTTCTTAGTAGATGCTCATGACTAGTGACACCCCGATGTCGGGCTTTTCTTTTCGCACTGGTATTTGATTTAAACACTTTATGAAGGTTTATTGTTAAATAGCTTTGATTTTATCTTAAGAATGAGAATATTGGTTGGTTTCGGTAATATGTCGGCTTTCCTAGTACCACGATAGGCGCCATCACGACATGGTAGATTTGGGTCATGGCAATCTTAAAGTATATCTCTCTCAATTTCACACACTTCCAACTTCAAAGCCCAGTCTTTCTTTTCTCTTTTGGTTTTTCTACGTTCATTTAGAACTCTTTCAATATATGCAAGAGTAATATCAATAAATTCTTGGAGTTTATAACAGTTAGGACATGTAGGAAGACGTACCTCACTTGTTCCTTCGTCTGCCATGAGACTAAGTTCACCTAAGTCCTTATTGCTATCTTCATTCATAGCCATGAAACACATATTGGCAATTCCCTCTTGATTAGATTCTTCTTCATCACTCCAAGTCCAAAGGACTTCTTCTTTTGAAAGTTCCTGCTTAGTTTCTTTTTTCAGTTCGGGGCATTCAGCTTGAATGTGTCCATGTTTTCCACACTCGTAGCATCTTCCATCATTTTTATCATTATCATTGTTCATTTTCCCTTTTCTGAAGTTTGATTTACCTCTTTTGTTGTTTTTGTTTTTCCTTATCATTCTTGTTACAACTTTGGATAGCATAGCTATGTTTTCATCTTGTTCTCCTCCTCCTTCTTCTTCTTTATTTTTTGATTCAGTCATAGTTGCTTTGAATGCAACTGTATTATTCTTTTCTTGTTGAACTTGCCTGTCTAAGTGTGTTTTCTCAAACACAATTAGATCACCTCTATGTTCATCATAGGACATTTTGTCAAGATCCTGGCATTCCAGTGCAATGACTTTAGGTTGCCAAATTGTGGAAAGACTTCTTAGAATTTTTCCGACTTGTTCCCCACTCTTGATTGGTCCACCAAATAATTTTAAGTCTCCAATGATTTTTGTCACGACCAAAAATCCACCTTGTCGTGATGGCACCTAACCCACCCTGCTAGGTAAGCCAATTAACAACTATCAAATTCTAATGAATTTTAATAAGACAATTAAGTAAAAGAAAATATCTGAATTTTATACAGTTCCCAAGGACTGGTAGTACAAATCATGAGCGTCTAAGATTTAGAATTTACAAAGCTGGTATGAAATAAAGTACATCATCTGTTTGAAATATACATAAACAGATCTTTCATAAGTCTAGAGCTACCATGAACAAGAGGCAACTATAATCGGAATGCAGGTACATCTTCAAATCTAGCTTCCATCGAACACAACAACATCAATATCCAACATTTGCACGTAAGGTGCAGAAATATAGCATGAGTACAACCGACTCCATGTACTCAATAAGTAACAAACCTAACCTTAGGTTTAAAATAGTGATGAGCTAGAACATAGGTCGTAATCCAACACCAATAGCCAACAACAGTTCATAACAACATAATAAAATTAATAAAAGAAGCAACTTAGAGATAGAATTCTCAGCTCGTCCTCAGTTCCAGAAAATAGGTATGCTTTTCAAGTATATCAGTAAAAAGTAAAAACCCAAATCTTGTACCGAAATCGCCAAAAATTGAGTAAGTTTAAAAACTATAATTTTTCCCAAAGCTTTCAACATGTAAATGTTTCATTTTTAAATGACATGAGGAGAATACATCTATATGCCTATATTTCAATATATGTGAGAAGTCATGAATGTCGTGATACCGTACAACATGAGGAAAATATATCTCTATGCATGTATGCCAAGTGTGCATGTCAAATGCAATGTATCTCAGAGATGAACTCATGTACTCACACTCTTAGAGTACTCAATCTCACTGTCTCACACTTTCCACTCATCATGCTCAATCACTCGACATGCTCAGTCACTAAGTATTGTATATGGCCAATCCAGCCCAAGGAAGATCCATCCTGAATATATACGCAGCAACTGACAGTCAGTCTCTTAGTATTATATAAGGCCAACGCAGCCAGGGGAAAATCCATCCTCAAATATAAATGCTTTGGGAAAGATCCATACCCAGAGAAGATCTATACCTCAATATAAATCAACCACGCTCACAGGGGTGTATACAGACTCTAGAGGGGCTTCTTCAGTCCAGGCGCTATAATTCGCACGGACAACTCACGTGTTGCACGGATAACTCACTTGACATAGTGTCAATATCTGGATCCACACAGACAACTCACGTTCTACATGGATAACTCACGTGTTATAGTATCAATAACCTCACAATCAGGCTCTCAGTCTCACTCAATCATCAAACTCTCCAGTCTCTCGGGCTCACAATGTCATGAACCTAGGCCAAAAATGATGATATGATGTATTAATAAATAACAAGAGAGACTAAGTTATAATATGAAATGAATGAACATGGTTGAGTAAGAAATTGCAATTTAAACAAATAATTCAACAGCAATATTGCCTCAGTGGGTCCCAACGGAAAAACATGTAGCCTAAACATGATTTCTAACATGGATCACAATTCAATAGCTCTAGTACGTAGTGATTTCATGTTTACAGATAAGATCAAGTAACTATATAGTACCACAGGAATTATAGAGTCACAATTCACACGGCACACACCCACACGCCCATCACCTAGCATGTGCGTCACCTCAACACCAAACACATAACATGTAATTCGGGTTTTCATACCGTCAGCACCAAGTTTAGAAGTGTTACTTACCTCGAAGAAGCCAATTTATATATCAAGCAAGCCAAGCGATGCTCTAAAAATGCCATTCCATGCGTACCGACTTGAAACTAGCCCAAAGCAACTCAAATACATCAAAAAATGCCAAAGGAACCAAACCCAATCGATAAAGGTCAAAGCTTTAATCAAAAGCCCAAAATTATCCCAAAAGTTCAACTACAGCCCGCACCTCAGTACCCGACAAAACTCATAAAATTAGATAACCCATTCAATTACAAGTTCAACCATACTAGTTTCACTCAAATCCGACTTCGAATCGATGATCAAAACCCAATAATTCACTCTATGAAACTTTAGTCAAAAACCCCCAAGTTCTCTTTTGAAATCATCAACCAATGCAAAAAATTAATATAGATTTATGAAAAATAACTAAAATTGAGTAGAGAACACTTACCCCAATCCATATGGTGAAAATCGCTTCAAAAATCATCTCAATCCGAGCTCCATAGCACAAAATATGCGAAAATATCTGAAACCTTCAAATTAGCGTACTATATACACCGCTCCAGGGGTACCCTTCATGATCACCATAAAAAACATCATGATCGCGGTTATAAAATTTTGCAGAACAATTTTTACCCTAAGCGATCGTGGCCATTTCCCCGCGATCGCTAAGAACAAACTTCCATTTAACCCTTCCCAACTCTTCTCAGATTGCCTGTAGTATATTGGCTATAACCTTTTGTACAAAACTCTAAATGACAAAAGGTTTGATTTTCTAAAAACTAAACACAAAGGTGTACAACTTTTATTTTTGGATCATCTCCAAATTCGTTGTAGATTGCAAGATATAAGCTTCCAAAGTTGGGTCAGCGCAGCAAAGATTTTCTTCTTTGCAATCGTGAGAAGGCTTCTGCGATCGCGGTTCATAGCTCCATTTTTCCTATTTTTCACTTCGCTAATGCACCAAATCCACGCGATCGCAATGTACACCCCAGTAGCCAAAAACCAGCAGCTAAAAATGGCCTAGAAATGGTCTGAAATCACCCGAAAACTCACTCGAGCCATCGGGGCTCCACGCTAAGCATCCACACAAGTCTAGAAATATTAAGCGAACTTGCTCGCGTGATCAAATCACCAAAACAACACCCGAAACCATGAATTAGACATCAACATGCATGAAATCTGAAAGGAGAACTCAAGAACTTCTAGAATTGCAACCAAGCGTCCGAATGCTATCAAACCTACTCCGAACGACCCCGAATTTTGCAAGCAAGTTCCAAATCATAACCCAGACATACTCAATGTTTCAAATCTCACTTAACAATATCAAAATCACAAATCGCACCTCAAATTAACTTAATGAAGTTAATGAACTTTTAACTTCCGAAACTCGCGCCAAAACATACCAAATCAACTCGGAATGGACTTAAATTTTGCACATAAGTCCCAAGTGACATAACAAAGCTATTCCAATTCCCGGAACCACAATCCGAATCCGATATCTCCAAAGTCAACTCTCGCTCAAACTTATGAACTTTCCCAAACCTTCAATTTCCAATTTTTGCCAATTTGTGCTGAAACCTTCTAGAAACATCCAAATGTAAATCCGGGTATATGCCCAAGTCCAATCACTATCCAGACCTAACAGAACCATCAAAACTCCAGTCCGAGACCAAATACTAAAAGGTCAAATTTGGTCAACTCTTCCAACTTAAAGCTTAACTCATGAAATTCATTCTTCCAAATCGATTCTGAATAACCTGAAAACCAAAACCGATGATTCACATAAGTCATAATACATCACACGGAACTACTCACGCCCTCAAACTACTGAGCAAACTGCAAATGTTCAAAGCGACTGGTCGGTTCATCACATCCTCCCCCTTTTAAACATAGGTTCATCCTCAAACATGCCAAGAGTCGTTCTAAAGCCATCAAATCGCCGTGTAGCCTTACCATGCACATACCGGGGGTGATCCCACATCACCCTATTCCATATAGGCCCAAAAACACAACATACTGAAGATCATTACTTCAACCTTAGCCCGTAAACCACAGAATCCTATTTCCAGCATTTGGAATTTACTATAAGTCTCGAACTTCGCATCTACACACTGTATAAGTCAGAACAAGTTGTATCAAGCCATAACCACAACCCAATATGTATTCGCATGACGTACCACATAACTCAAATACTCATAGAAATACCTTTCGACCATAATAGTTGATCGATAACCAACTTAACATCGGTAAAAAACTCTATATCAACTAAAATTTTGTTCTGAACCTTTGTACACTGCCGATGATGAAAGAAACATGCAAAAACTGTTAACCACTCATAAGATCAACAAGTCATGTAACTCTCTCTCGTCCGACAAGAAATATACACCTCGAACTGTGGTAGAAACCATTGAGAACACTTCGTAACCCATTTCCACATGACCAAACCATCAAAACTAAATCTCTCTAGCTCAACCAAGCCACGCAAGTCACCAAATCTAAGAGTATCACCACAAAACACCCTGTAGAAACTCACTACATCATAAGTACCCAAAGAACCGATCATATCCATTATGGTGCTGATTCAATCTACTATTAATTGTCCTATTTCTACGCTTCCAAATTGCTTTCAAATTGATATTTCTCCTTTCTAGAACACCACGATCCTTAACCAAAACTCACCTCATAAACTCTAGCATAGAACTACACCGCCCTAAGGCCCATAAGCTGTTGAATTCCCTCTTAAGTACCCTAAAGTACCACAGCCGAGATACCCACTCTGAAGAGATCTTATGTGAATCTAAAGTCATTTCATTCACCTTCCTAATACTGAAATGTAGAATCCATATGGATATAGAAATACCGCAAGTCTCAACACCATCTAATGTAAATCTCAAATCTAGCTATATACAAATCCTGGAAATTCCCAATTGCTACATATAACTCCTGAATCCCTTAGAATCTTATCAAGAGTCATCCACTCTACTCAAATCTCAATTGCATCGCCCAAACGGGACGAACGACCTGTGCCCCATTAGCTCAATAACACCCAAAGAAGTAGTCCACACCTATAAATAACCGAGTAAATTCATACTTCATCTACACTACATCCTTCACAAATCATTGCTCAATCATTCCATGATTCTCATATACCCATAGAGTGTAATACAACCCATGTTTAGAAATCCTCTTACTCGAGTCATCATCGATCTCAACCTCTACAAGTCATAACTGATTCACAAGTATACCTCAAACCGAAACCAATACAACACAAATCCGTATAGTAAACTCGTCGATAGCAGACTCCCCTACTTGGCTCAAAGCCATAGAATAAAACATCTGATAACTTACAATAACCATACTCCATTACAGCCATAATACCATAGTGAGATTCAACTAAATCTTTTATAAGCTCATGTAACACAAACCATCTAATACCTCAATTCATCCTCATAATGGTCAGGTCAATTATTACAACCGATCCAAACTCAAATCGTACAAATATAACTGACTGGTAGATAAGAAAGCCTTCATACAACATCATTAAGAAAACACATCCGTAGATTACCTCGCAGGTTATAACCCACCTCCTTAGCCTCAAACTAACATCTCTTTATACCCCTTCATAGACACAACTACTACGCAATCACTTAATCTTCCCGAGTCTAAACCCATCAACAAACCCATGAGAATCTAATTCGTTCCACAATTAAGCAACATGAAATATCATTCAATACACTCATGACTCGAGACTATACGTCATATCAAGATAGAAATCAAGCACCCAATGGTCCTTTTACATCTCAAGCAAACTCTTCTCAACACATTCAAACTATGCGAACACATCCCGCAGTCACATCATACTCATTATATAGCCATCCAATCACTCATCAAACCACAAATTCCACTAATAGGGACACTACCGGACTTATAAGTCTAAAATCACATGCTCACACAATTGAAATCTTCGTGCTCAAGCTATAGTCAAAATCTGGCCTCAAGCCCTCCAGACTGGCCCATCATCAGCACACAGAAATCACATCTTGTACCTCAACCAAGGATCACAAGTCGTTGATGTAGAGCTGATACCGAGCGCTCACATGTGCATACAAGTGCGTGGAAGGAATTCAAAGAGTTAAGCTTCAAGATGAATAAATGCAACACGATAAGGAAAGAAATATGGGAAGTTTATCCTAAATGCCTTGTAGCCTCTCGAAGATAGGTATGAACGTCATCATACCAATTCACACGACTTTACTAGACAATTGCTAATGACTTGTAGAACCTGTGAACCTAGAGCTTTGGCAACAACTTGTCACGACCCAAAATCCAACTTGTCGTGATGGCACCTAACCCAACCCTCTAGGTAAGCCAATTAACAACTATCAAATTCTAATAAATTTTAATAAGACAATTAAGTAAAAGAAAATATCTAAATCTTATATAGTTCCCAAGGACTGGTAGTACAAATCATGAGCGTCTAAGATTTATATTTTACAAAGCTGGTATGAAATAAAGTACATTATATGTTTAAAATATACATGAACAGATCTTTCATAAGTCTAGAGCTACCATGAACAAGCGGTATCTATAACCGGAACGCAAGTACATCTTCAAATCTAGCTCTCATTGAACACATCAACATCAACATCCAACATCTACACGCAAGGTGCAAAAGTGTAGTATGAGTACAAACGACCTCATATACTCAATAAGTAACAAACCTAACCTTAGATTGAAAGTAGTGACGAGCTGAAACATAGGTCAGAGTCCAACACCAATAGCTAACAACAGTTCATAGCAATATAATGAAAGTAATAAAAGAAGTAACTAGAGATAGATTTCTCAGTTCGTTCATAATTCCAGAAAGTAGGTCTGCTTTTCAAGTATATTTGTGAAAACCCAAAACTTTTACCAAAATCACAAAAAATATGAGTAATTTTGAAAATTGTAATTTTCCCCAAAGCTTTCAGCATGTAAACGTTTCATTTTTAAAAGACATAAGAAAAAATCATCTCTATACCTATATGTCAATATGTGTGAGAAGCCATGAATGTCGTGATACTATACAACAAGAGGAAAATACATCTCTATGCATGTATGCCAAGTGTGCATGTCAAATGCAATGTATCTCAGAGATAAATTCATGTACTCACACTCTTAGAGTACTCAATCTAACTGTCTCACACTTTTCACTCATCATGCTCAACCACTCGACATGCTCAGTCACTCAGTATTGTATATAGCCAATCCAGCCCAGGGAAGATCCATCCTGAATGTATACATAGCAAGTGACAGTCAGTCACTCAGTATTGTATAAGACCAACGCAGCCCGAGGAAGATCTATCCCCAAATATAAATGCTTCGGGCAAGATCCATGCCTAGGGAAGATCCATCCCTCAATATAAATCAACCTCAGTCACTGGGGGTGTGTACAGACTTCGAAAGGGATCCTTCAACCCAAGCGCTATAATCTGCACGGGCAACTCACGTGCTATAGTATCAATATCTGAATCTACACGGATAACTCACGTGTTGCATGGATAACTCACGTGATATAGTATCAATAATATCATAATCAGGCCCTCGATCTCACTCAGTCATCAAACTCTCTAGTCTCTGGGGCTCACAATCTCATGAAACTAGCCCAAAAATGATGACATGATTTATCAATAAAATAACAACAGACACTGAGTTATGATATGAAATGAATGAACATGACTGAGTATGAATTTGCAATTTAAACAAATAATTCAACAACAATATGACCTCACTGAGTCTAACGTAATAAGCATGTAGCCTACACATGGTTTCTAACAAGGATCACAACTCAATAGCTCTAGTATGTAGAGATTTCATGGTTACAGATAATATCAGGTAACTACACAGTACCACAAGAATTAAGGAGTCACAATTCACACGGCGCAGGTTTTCATAACCTCAGCACATAATTCACCTCAACACCAATCACATAACACATAATTCAGGTTTTCATAACCTCAGCACCATGTTTTGTAATTGTTACATACCTTGAAGAAGCAAATTTCAATACCGAGCAATCCAAGTGATGCTCCAAAAATGTCATTTCGTGCGTACCGACCTCCGAAATACTCAAAACTAGCCAAAAGCAACTCAAATAAATCAAACAATGCCAAATGAACCAAACCCAATCAATAAAAGTCAAATCTATAATCAAAAGCCCAAAATCATCCCAAAAGTCCAACTTGGGCCCAAACCTCGGAACCCGACAAAACTCACAAAATCCGACAGCCCATTCAATTAAGAGTCCAACCATACTAGTTTCACTCAAATCCGACTTCGAATTGATGTTCAAAATCCAAGAATTTGCTCTATGAATCTTTAATAAAAAAATCCCCAATTTCTCTTTTGAAATCATCAACCAAATGCCAAAAACCAAAGAACGATTCATGAAATATAACAAAAAATGAGTAAAGAACACTTACCCCGATATATTTGGTGAAAGTCGCTTCAAAAATTGTCTCAATGAAGTTAATGAGCTTTCAGCTTTCGAAACCTGTGCGGAAACATACCAAATCAATCCGGAATGGACTCAAAGTTTGCACACAAGTTCCAAGTGACATAACGAAGCTATTTGTAAGCACGTAATTTTTGACCCGCACATTAAAATTATCTTTAGTAGTCTTAGTATTTTTTGTCAATTATTTGAGTTTATAGGATTTCATTCTATTATTAATTTTAATTCAAGTTTTTAAAGCATAAAAATTGAAAACTACAAATCTTTTCCTTTATTTAAGCTAATTGATACTTTATCTAGTTATTTTAGTTTATTTCACTTTTCATAGAACTGAAAAATACAAAAAAAAAATAGTATTGATATTTTATTTTTCCAAAAAGATAAGAAGTAAATTTTAAAAATATATATTTAATTAGTTTAGTTTTAAAGTTATAGGTTTTAGTATATGTTGAGTAGTATTTAAACAAGTAACTCTATGTCTCCGCCTAATATTTTCTGTTATCCTAGATAAATTAGTATTTTTGTGAAGTTTTTATTTTATTTCATTTTATTATCTAACATTAGAAGAAAAGAAGAAAAATGAAGTGAAAAAAAGGAAAGAAACGTAAATAGGGGAAACAGATTTTTGCCCAACTTTGAAATTTAATTCAAGTGATTCCCTGCCCATTTTGTCCTCTTTTATTTTTCTTATATAAATAATTATTGGTTTTTTTATTTTCTAATGGGGTCCACCTCCTTAAATGGATTTCTTCCATATCCTCAAAGAAAGAGAAGCCAAAACTCCTTTTCCTCATTCTCATACTTTGCATTATGGGAGATTACCACAATAATAATTTATGACTTTGTCCATTCCACTCACAAAAAGGGACACAATATTTTCTTATGGGGTGGGGACCGCACGCTAGCAAAAAGAAATTCTTTCTTCTTCTACAATCACAAAAGAATAGATAAGATCGCGCACACACATAGAGAGGAGGAACGAACAGAGGGAACAAAAACAGAGCAAAAGTGCAAAAAAGAGCCACGGCAGACACCAAAATCAGGAGTTTTCCACTTTCTTCTTCTTCCATATCTCCACCATGAAACCTCCATGATAACACCTGATTTTCATCCATTAATATCAGATCTCAAGTTACCTATGAACACCCCAAACCCACCTCTAACTTACCGTGAAAAGCTGTCAAAAACAATGCCAAAATTGAGCTCTGAAACTCAGCTCCAAAGAAGGTGAAAATTGCCTTTAAACCAGCCTCAAAACCCATGAGAGTCAGCCCCAAAATTCAGCTGTCAACAACCACCAAGAACCATCCAAAAATGGACTAAAACAACACCCGGAATGACCCGAAATAGCTGCTAAAAATCTGCTCAACTCTATCCGCAAAACAGTCCTTAAACTCGCCCCAAACTTCAGCAAAATCTAGCCGCGAAACCCACGTAAGAGCAACTTCAAAATAGTTCCAAAGTTGTCGCGTTTCCGCTGTAAAGAAAGTGCTTAGCTCATTTTTTCACTTTTGAATTTTCGACGAGTTTCGAGTTGCCGGAGGGGTTGTTCTCTGTTCTGGTAGAGGCACCTGTTTGAGGTCTTCGTCCGATTTTTCGATCTAGGTCCTGTTCTCCAGTTTCCTGTGGAGATTCTTGCTTGAGGTTCTATTGCGTCGCGCCTCAGAATTGTCAAATAGTTGCATTTCAGATTTATTTGAGGTTTATTTCTCCCTTTCCTCTACTTTTTATTCGCTTAATGTCATGCTTTTGTTTATTTTCATAATCTCATTAAATAGTCTTTTCTTTGTATTTGTTGCTCGTATGTGTTAGTGTTTTGTTCCTCTGTTTTGGGGTGTCTTAGTTGTATTTGTTTATTCAGTTTTGTTCTGTTGATTACTGTTTGCATATTGTTTGGTTTAATTTTCTTAGATGAATCTTCATGCCTAAAATGAGCTTTTGATTTTCCTGTTCCATTGCTTCATTAAGGTATAAATGCTTAAGGTTTCACAACTAATATTTTGATGACAAAAGAATTAAATCAATAAAAATTCAATAGCTCGGTTGGTAGCTCAAGTGGTTGAAAATCTTGAGTTGCGAGATTGGTCTCTAAAGAAATAAACATGGGATTTTGTAACGATCCGGCCGGTCATTTCATGAGTTACTGCTCCGTTTTCCCTATTTCTACTTCTTTATGTCCTGTTCAGCTATATTATGTGGTATCGAGTTAGTTGGTTCGAGTTCTGAGTGGTTTTGGAGAGGTTTGGAACAATTAGTCTCTTTTGAATAAGCTTTAGTTGGAAAAGTCAACCGGACGTTGACTTATGTGAAAAAGGGCTCAGATGTGAATTTTGATGATTCAGATAACTTCATTAGGTGATTCGGGACTTACGAGTGTGATCGGAATATAACTTGGAGGTCAGTGGTAGATTTAAGCTTGAATAGGTGAAGTTGGAATTTTTGCGCTTTCCGATTGGTAGTGAAATTTTTTATATCGGGGTCGGAATGGAATTCTAGAGATTGAAGTAGGTCCGTTGTGTCATTTGTGACGCGTGTGCAAAATTTCAGGCCATTCGAAGGTGGTTTGATAAACTTTTTGATCGTTTTGCGGAATTCGGAAGTTTTGGGAATCTTAGGCTTGAATTCGAGGGTGTTTTGACTATTCGATGTTGTTTGGAGTGTTCTGAAGGTTGGTATAAGTTTGAATAGTGTAACGTGATTTGTTCATACTTTTGGTTGACGTCCTGGGGGCCTCGGGGTGATGTCATAACCGCATATGCGGTTATGGGTCCGCAGGTGCGATAACCGCAGAAGCGAGATCAAGCCGCAGTTGCAGCCATAAGTGCGAAGGCAGAAGCCACAGATGCAGAGAGTGGAGTGCACCTGCGAAGGAGCAGGTGCGGATATTTGAGTGCAGGTGCAGTAAGGGCAATTAAATGAAAAACTGCAGAAGCGGTTGGTTATGCGCAGATGTGGTCCCGCAGGTACGGGAATTGGACCGCAAATGCGGTATCGCTGGTCAGAACATATAAATAGATGCCTTCGCGAAATTTTGCTAAGTTTCACCATTTTTGATGACGGAAAGAGATCTAGGGCTGTGATATTTCAAGGAAATCGAGGGGTTTCTATTGGGTAAGCTTCTTAAGCCTTATTATTTGTGTTTATGGCCATTTTCTCATTGTTTAATCATGGTATTAGTGGAAAATTAAGGAGGAAAGTTAGGAGATTAGGGCATGGAATTGGAGACCTTGATTTGGGGATTTAAGAGGTCGTTTGTGGTCGAATATTGGTGTATTTGGTATGTATGAACTCGTGAGAGTGTGAGGATTCTAGTTTTGTATTTTTTATCGGAATCCGATATGTGGTCCCGAGGGTCGGATTTGGCCAATTTTAGGATTTTTGAGTTAAATTGATTATTTTATATGGGTTTAATTCCTTTAGCGTATATTGATGGTTGTATGCTGATTTTGGTTAGATTCGGGGCACTTGGACGCCGAATCGAGAGGAAAAGGCATCGAGGGCTAGAGTTTGGCTTGGCTTAAGGTAAGTAACGCTTCCAAACTTGGTTCTGAGGGTTCTAAACCCCGAACTGTGTTCTATGATTACTATTGAGGTGACACAATGCCAAGTGACGGGCGAGTGGGTGTGCATCGTGAGGAATGCAGCCTGCATCATTTCGTGCCACCGCTTAGTGACTCTTTTTTGCTGATATCTGTGTTGTGGTTATGTGATCAAGTTAATGAGCAACAAATCATGCTAATCATCATGTTAAGGCTTCATGCTAACATTGTTGAGACCTGAGAGGTCGTTTCTTGCTGTCATGTCATTTGCTTCACTTATATTCTATACTCAGTCGTGTTCATGCATATTATATCATGCCTCAGTCTCGATTATTGCTATTTGACATATCATATCATTGTTTGGGCTTGTATCATGACATCTTAGCCTATGTGTGTGAGACTGGAGAGTATTGACTGAGTGAGGCCGAGAGCCTGATATTGATTGACAGTATGGGATTGGGCTGCACGTTGCAGCGAGATATTGATCATGCCTTCGCTGGAATTGATATAGCGCTTGGGCTAAGAGAAGCCCCTCCAGAGTCTTTACACCCCCAGTGAGCGCAGTTGATGATATTGAGGGATGGATCTTCCCTGGACATGGATCTTGTCCGAAGTATTGGTATGAAGATGGATCTTCTCCATGAGGCTAGATTGGCCTGTTTCCTCGGAACTGGGTGACTTATAGTGTGTAATGTATATATATTCCGGGATGGATCTTCTCGGGGCCCAATGGGCCATATACAATACCGAGTGGTTGAAAATTGTGATTTGAAGTATTATACGTAACATTGATCATGCTATCTGTGCATTGGTACTTAGAGGTTCCTGAGCTTTATACTCTATATCGTTCATACTATGTTTAATTACTACTGAGAAAATACATGAACTGTAAGCATGTCTACTTTTCCGTACAATTAACTGTTGCAACCTGTTGAGGTTTGGTTCGTCACTACCGTCAGTCCATAGTTTGGACTTGTTACTTACTGAGCTGGTGTACTCACGTTACTCACTACACCCCTGTGTGCAGATCCAGGTATCTCGGGGTACGACAACGGTTGTTGACCATACCAGTTGGAGACTTTCTATGGAGATTGCGAGGTAGCTGCTTGGCGACCGCAGTTCTGCCTTCTCCTTTCCTTATCTTCCATTAGTGTATTTATTTGGATATTCTCAGACCATGTTGGTCATGTTATTTCGAATAGATGTAATAGTTTTAGCTCATGACTTAGTGACACCCGAGGCCGGGATTGTATTTCTTATCGCTGGATATTGATTTCTACTTTTATCTTATTGAATTTCTATTAAATTATGATTTTCTTAAGTTTTTATTTGAAAAATGGAGTATTTGGAAATAAGTGGCCAGCCTAATATCATGATAGGCGCCATCATGACATGGTTAAATTTTGGGTCGTGACATGTTGATATCAGAGCTTAGGTTACATAGGTCTCACGATTCATAAGAAGGTTTAGTAGAGTCTCGCGGATCGGTACAGAGACATTTGTATTTATCCTCGGGAGGCTGCAAAACCTCTATGAACACTTCATATTCTTGAATTCTTGTCGTGCGAATCTGTTGATCCTCTTACTAAACTTCTGTTATTCTACTCTCTCACATATGGTGAGGACATGTGCTACTGGTCAGGATGGATGACTACCAGTACCACAAGTTGGGGCCGAGGTCGTGGTAGGGGAAGGGGTGTGTCCTGCACAGTAGCTAGGGCAACACTTGCAGATCCACCCGCCACCACAGTTCATGATCATTCTCCAATGAGGGATGCTCCAACAACACCAGCTCAGGCACCGACTGTGCCTATTCTTATTCTGAGTCTCCAAGAGACTTTGGCTTAGATTCTGACTGTGTGCACCAGTCTTGCTCAGGCAGTCACAGTTCCTACTACAGTAGCTACCTCTCAGGCTGGGGGAGGCACTCAGACTCTTGCCGCCCATACACCTGAGTAGGTTGTTTAGGGACTCCAGACACAGGAGGCACCACCAGCCCAGCCGGTTGCACCTATTCAGGATTTTGTGGTTCCAATTATGCCTGATGACGAGCAGCGTCGATTGGAGAGGTTTGGTAGACTTCAGCCTCCGACTTTCAGCAGCGCAGAGGGGCCTAGGGTTTCTTGGATAAGTGTCAGAGGATGTTGCGTACAACGGGTATTCTGGATATTAGTGGAGTCTCATTTACTACTTTTCAGTTTTCTGGAGCTACCTTCACTTGGTGGGAGGCTTATGAGAGGTGTAGGCCTATTGGTGCACCACCCCTTACCTGACATCAGTTCTCCATTCTTTTCCTAGAGAAATATGTACCGCATTCCCGCAGAGAGGAGCTGCGCAGGCAGTTCGAGCAGCTGCGTCAGGGGTATATGACCGTATCGCAATATGAAATGAGGTTCTCCGAGTTGGCCCATCATGCTATCTGGCTAGTTCCCACAGATAGGGAGAGGATTAGGAGGTTTGTTGAGTGCCTCAACTATCAGTTACAAGTTTTTCTGACTAGAGAGCGAGTATCTGGCACTTCTTTTGAGAAGGTAATTGACATTGCTAGAGAGATGGAGTTAGTTCGCTGCCAAGAGCGGGATGACAGGGAGGCTAAGAGGTCCTAGGGATCTAGTAGCTTCAGTGGTATTCCTTCGGGAGGTCAGTCTCAGCACGGCAGAGGCCGTCCATTAGACATGCTCAGCCAGCCCCTTCAGGTCACCGTGGTAGGTCATCTAGCCATTGTTCTCACAATTCACATCAGGGTCACTCGTCTCTCAGTGCCCTTCTAGGTCAGAGTTTGACTCAGGCACCATCAGTTTAGGGTTCATCTATGCCTGGTTCTTTTAGTGGGCATTTCGGTACGTGGGGCTCCCTTTAGTCCCCACCGCCACTTGCTGCGAGGGGCTGCTTTGAGTGTGGAGATTTAGTCATATCAAGAGGTTTTGTCCCCATCTTATGGGAGGTTCATCCCAGTAGAGGAGTCAGCTTTCGGCTTCAGCACCAATTACCTCCCTACCCGCTCAATCAGCTCTAGGTGGTGGTCAGGCCCATTTTTATGGCCTCCCGGCCAGACCAGATGCTATTGCTTCAGATGTTGTGTCATCATATTTTTCCCATTATTTGGATATGCCCTGCGAGTCTCTTGTTTCATCTGTTCATGTATCTACTCTGGTGGGCGATACTATCATTGTGGACCATGTATATCAATCATGTGTAGTAACTATTGGGAGTTTGGATACCCGAGTGGACCTCTTGTTGCTTAGTATGGTTGGTTTTGACGTGATATTGGGCATAGATTGGTTATCTCCGTGTCATGCTATTTTAGATTGTCATGCTAAGACAGTGATGTTGGCTATGCCGGGGTTGCCACGGATTGAGTGGCGAGGTTCGACTGAGTATGATCCCAGTAGGGTGATTTCATTTATGAAGGCCCAGTAGATGGTTGGGAATGGTTGTCTTTCATACTTGGCCTTTGTGAGGGATGTCAGTGCAGAGACTCCTAGTATTAATTCTATTCCTGTAGTGAGGGATTTTCTAGATGTGTTTCCTGCAGACCTGTCGAGCATGCCGCCGGACAGGGATATTGACTTTGGTATTCATTTGGTGC
Source organism: Nicotiana tabacum (assembly GCF_000715075.1). Lineage (NCBI taxonomy): Eukaryota > Viridiplantae > Streptophyta > Magnoliopsida > Solanales > Solanaceae > Nicotiana > Nicotiana tabacum. The sequence continues at coordinate 47,783,676 of NC_134090.1, read as the reverse complement.
TGGGCACGCAGCCCATTTCTATTCCACTGTATCCTATGGCACCGACGGAGTTGAAAGAATTGAAGGAGAAACTTTAGGAACTCCTTGATAAGGGGTTTATTCGGCCTAGTGTGTCACCGTGGGGTGCGTCTATCCTATTTGTGAAAAAGAAGGATGGATCTATAAGGATGTGCATTGATTACAGGCAGTTGAACAAGGTCACAATCAAGAACAAGTATCCTTTGCCTCGTATTGATGATTTATTTGACCAGCTTCAGGGAGTGAGGGTGTTCTCTAAGATTGATCTATGTTCAAGGTATCACCAGCTGAAGATCAGGGATTCAGATATTCTTAAAACAACTTTCAGGACCCGATATGGTCATTATGAGTTCCTTGTGATGTCTTTTGGGCAGACCAATGCCCCAGCAGCTTTCATGCATTTGATGAACAGCGTGTTTCGGCCCTATCTCGACTCGTTCGTGATTGTTTTCATTGATGATATTCTGGTATATTCATGTAGTCAGGAGGACCACGCAGAGCATTTCAGGGTTGTGTTGCAGAGATTGAGGGAGGAGAAACTTTATGCAAAGTTCTCCAAATGTGAGTTTTGGCTCAGTTTAGTGGCTTTTTTGGGGCACGTGGTGTCCAGTGACAATATTCAGGTTGATTCGAAGAAGATAGAAGCGGTTCAGAGTTGGCCCAGACCGTCCTCAGCCACAGAGATTCGTTGATTTCTTGGTTTGGCGGGTTATTGCTGCTAGTTCATTCAGGGATTTTCATCTATAGCAAAACCTTTGACCAAGTTGACTTAGAAGGGTGCTCCATTCACGTGGTTGGATGAGTGTGAGGCGAGCTTTCAGAAGCTCAAGACCGCCTTGACCATAGCTCCAGTGTTAGTGTTGCCATCAGCTTCAGGTTCTTATTTAGTGTATTGTGATGCTTCGAGAGTTTGTATTGGGTGTGTTGATGCAAGAGGGTAGAGTTATTGTTTATGCTTCTCGTCAGTTGAGGCCCCATGAGAGGAACTACCCCATTCATTATTTGGAGTGTGCTGCCATTGTTCATGCGTTCAAGATTTGGAGACATTATTTGTATGGTGTGTCTTGTGAGGCGTTTACTGATCATCGTACCCTCCAATACTTGTTCAAATAGAAGGATATCAATTTGAGGCAGCACAGATGGTTGGAGTTGCTAAAGCACTATGATATCATTATCTTGTACCATCCGGGGAAAGCAAATGTAGTGGCCGATGCCTTGAGTAAGAAAGCGGTGAGTATGGGTAGTCTTGCATTTATTCCTGTTGGGGAGAGACCTCTTGCAGTTGATGTTCAGGCCTTGGTCAATCGGTTCATGAGGTTGGATATTTCGGATCCTAGTCGGGTATTGGCTTGTGTGATTTCTCGGTCTTCCTTATTTGATCGCATTAGAGAGCACCAGTATGATGATCCTCATTTGCTTGTCCTTAAGGACATAGTTCAGCACGACGATTTTAGAGATGTGACTATTGGTGATGATGGGGTGTTGAGGATGCAGGGGCGAATATGCGTGCCCAATATGGATGAGCTTCGGGAGTTGATCTTCGTAGAGGCCTATAGCTCGCGGTATTCCATCCATCTGAGTGCCGCGAAGATGTATCAGGATTTGAGACAACATTACTGGTAAAGAAGAGTGAAGAAGGATATTGTGGAATTTGTAGCTTGGTATCTCAATTCTCAGCATGTGAAATATGAGCATCAGAGATCGGGTGGCTTGCTTCAGCAGATTGATACCGGAGTGGAAGTGGGAGCGGATCACCATGGACTTTGTAGTTAGATCCCTTCAAACCTTGAAGAAGTTTGATGCTATTTGGGTGATTATGGATCGACTGACCAAGTTCGTGCACTTCATTCATATGATATTACCTATTCTTCAAAGCGGCTGGCAGATATCTATATTCGACAGATGTTCGCTTTCATTGTGTCCAGTTTCCATCATTTCAGATAGAGGTACTCAATTTACTTTGCAGTTTTGGAGAGCCGTGCAAGGAGAGTTGGGTACTCAGGTTGAGGTGAGCATAGCTTTTCACCCTCAGACGGACAGGCAGTCTGATCGCACTATTAAGATATTGGAGGACATGTTGCACGTTTGTGTCATTGATTTTGGAGGGTCATGGGATTAATCTATACCACTTGCAGAGTTTTCTTACAACAATAGTTATCAGTCGAGTATTCAGATGACTCCATATGAGGCTTTGTATGGGAGATAATGTAGATCTCCAGTTGGTTGGTTTAAGCCGGGTGAGCCTCGACTTTTGGGTACAGACTTGGTGCAGGACGCTTTGGACAAGGTGAAGGTGATTCAGGAGCGACTTCGTATAGCACAGTCGAGACAAAAAAGTTATACTGCCAGGAAGGTCCGTGATGTGTCCTACATGGTTGGGGATAAGGTTCTATTGAAGGTTTCACCCATGAAGGGTGTTGTGATATTTGGGAAGAATGGTAAATTGAGTCCTTGGTTCATTGGGCCTTTTGAGGTGCTTCAAGGGATTGGGGAGGTAGCTTATGAGCTTACTTTGCCATCCACCTTGTCGAGTGTACATCTGGTATTTCATGTTTCTATGCTCCGGAAGTATATTGGCGATCCGTCCCATGTTTTGGATTTCAGCACTGTTCAGTTGGATGGTGATTTGACTTATGATGTGGAGCCAGTGGCTATTTTGGGGCGTCAGGTTCGAAAGTTGAGATCAAAGGATATAGCTTCAGTGAAAGTGCAGTAGAGAGGTCAGCCCATGGAGAAGGCTACCTGGGAGACCGAGCGGGAGATGCAGAGCAGATATCCTCACCTATTTGAGGTTTCGGGTATGTTTCTTGACTCGTTCGAGGATGAACGTTTGTTTAAGAGGGGGATGATGTAACGGCTCGGCCGGTCGTTTCATGAGTTACTACTCTGTTTTCCCCATTTCTACTTCTTTATGTCCTGTGCAGCTGTATTATGTGGTATCAGGTTAGTTGGTTTGGCTTCGGAGTGGTTTTGGAGAGGTTTGCGACACTTAGTCTATTTTGAGTAAGCTTGAGTTGGAAAAGTCAACCGGACGTTGACTTATGTGAAAAAGGGCTTGGATGTGATGGTTCAGATACCTTTGTTAGGTAATTTGGGACTCAGGAGCGTGATCGGAATGTAAGTTGGAGGTCCGTGGTAGATTTAGGCTTGAACTGGCGAAGTTAGAATTTGACGCTTTCCGGTTGGTAGTGGAAATTTTTATATCGGGGTCGGAATGGAATTTCAGAGATTGGAGTAGGTCCGTTGTGTCATTTTGTAACGTGTGTGCAAAATTTCAGGTCATTCGGAGGTGGTTTGATAGACTTTTTGATTGTTTGCGGAATTCGGAAGTTTTGGAAATCTTAGGCTTGAATCCGAGGGTGTTTTGACTATTCGAAAAATTCCTCACATCAAAAGAAACTGGGGCAGGAGTTTTGTTTTCTATAAAAGACGGTTCCAAAAGTTGTAAGGTTATACCTCATTTTGTCTTAGTTCGAATTTGAGCCTTCATGCCTTTCTTTCTGTCTAACCCTGTTCAACAGGCACATTACCGCCCAAAATAGATTTTCCAGATACACTTTGAAAGTGCCAAGTTAGACATGACAGGAACATATGATATTTTTACCATGGTTAATACCTTGTAATCTGCAGAACTAGAGAAAATAAGAAGAAAAGAACAAAATGATAATTTTATTGGTGAAATCCTTCACAGGCACCATAAGGCGACGGTGAGTTGAGAGAAAGAACAAAATGAGAGAGGCTTGATGGTGAAACCCTTCGGGCACTACAAGTCGAATAAGGATCGTGAATCAGATAGGATAATTGAAGCATTGAAGCCCAATTTCGCGGCTTAGAGGTATAACAAGAGTTTAACATTAGACTTGTTTGAGAGATTAGGCCGCTTAATTCAAAATACATGTCATGGTCATTGGAGTTGGTATCCACGTCAGATAAGTTTCTACTTGGTAATTTTCTTGTTAGACATCATCTCTTTCCATTGTCCCCTTACTATGTTCCTCTTTCTTTGTTTAAGTCCTCTTTTTTAGTCTGTTTTGTTAGAACAAGTGAGAAATGATTTAAAATTTGCTATTAGTTTTCCAATTGCACAAAGCAGAGTCTGGCTAGCACATCAAAGTGGCATAAGTCAGGAAAGAGTAGTATGCACACCAAGTTAATTGACGTGCTTTGGAATTCATGTGAAATTCAAAAGTTTGGTAAATGTCAATTCATGAGAACAATGCAAGAGATAGATGGTATTGGGCTTGAACGGTTCAGAGGTGTTTTTTGTGATAATAGTTGACAAAAAATGGGTAGTCAATAACAAGCAAAGTCTTCCAAGTTGAAATCAAAGTTATCATCGAAAGTGAAGGAGCAATCGCCCTTAAGGTCAAGGCCACAAACCAACCACCATGTTTTAAACTCACAAGTTTTCTTTGTTTGAAAAGGGACGAAGACTATGTCCAAATCAAAGCTTGGAAGCTTAAATCTTTCGGGTGTCGTGCCCAAATTTTGTCAGCACAAAGGCTGTTTGAGAATGTTTTTATCTCATAGACATTCTCCTAGTTGAGAAGACCATCACCTCCTAGGCATTTTTCCTAGTTGAAAAGAACCATACCTCCTAAGCATTCTCCTAAATCAGAAGAGTCTTTAGTTTTTCTTAAGTTCAGGAGTCCCGCCTGGAAAATAGGGTCAGTTTTAGTTTTCTCAAGTTATTAATCTTTAGCTTTCCTTAAGTTCAAAGTCCCCTCTGGAAAATAGGGTCATTTCTAAGTTTCTCCAAAGTTGTCAGTTTTAGTTTTCTTAAGTTTCCATTATTTTGCATTCCTTTAGTTCAGGGGTCCCACCTAGAGAATAGGGTCAATTTTTATTTTCCTTAAGTTATTAGTCTTTAGTTTTACTTGATTTCAGGGGTCCTGCCTAGAGAATAGGGTCAGCTTTTAGTTTTCTTAAGTTGTTAATCTTTATTTTTTCTTGAATGCAGGGGTCCCTCCTGGAGAATAATGCCAATTTTAGTTTTCTTAAGTTCTTAATCTTTAGTTTTCCTTGAGTTCAAGGGTCCCGCCTGGAAAATAGGGTCAGTTTTAGTTTCCTCAAGTTATTAATCTTTAGCTTTCCTTAAGTTCAGGGTCCCCCCTGGAAAATAGGGTCACTTCAAAGTTTCTCCTAAGTTATCAGTTTTAGTTTTCTTAAGTTATCAATCTTTAGCATTCCTTTAGGTCAGGGGTCTCGCCTGGAGAATAAGGTTAGTGTTTGGTTTCCTTTAATTGTTAGTCTATAGTTTTTCTTAAAGTTCAGGGGTCCCGCCTAGAGAATAGAGTCAGTTGTTAGTTTTCTTAAGTTTTTACTCTCTAGTTTTTCTTGAGTTCAGGGGTCCTGCCTGGAGAATAGGATCAATTTTTAGTTTAGTCAAGCTCAGTTTATAGTTTTTCTTAAGCTCAATCTCATAGGAGATACACATCCTATACGAGTCTTTAATTTTACTATCATCATTGCATCTTTCTGTCACGACCCGAATTTTTCACCCTCGGGAGTCGTGATGACGCCTACTAGTGAAAGCTAGGCAAGCCAATTAGTCCAATTATTTACCATGTTCATTCTTAATCTCTTAGCAATTTCAAAACAACATAACAAAAGCGGTGGAATTAATAATAATAAAAATAGTACGGAAGACGAAATTTGATAATTTATATTAATACAAACTGCGAAAATCTAAGTATAACTCTACCCAAAATTTGGTGTCATAGTTACACAGACTGTCTAAGAGTAGTACAAATATGAGTACGAAAGGTAAATACAAGCTATTTCAGAAATACATAGAGGAAAAATATAGAAAGATAGAAGGAGACGTCAGGGCCTGCGGACGCCTGCAGGACTACCTCGGGTCGCCTGAATGGACTGAAGACAGCACCCTCACTATGGTCCAAAAGCGGCGTGCATCAGTATCTGCACACAGTGCGGAGTGTAGTATCAGCACAACCGACCCCATGTGCTGGTAAGTGCCTAGCTTAACCTCGGCGAAGTAGTGACAAGGCTAGGACCATGCTACCAAATAAACCTGTGCAGTTAAATCATATGCAACGGAAAATAAAAGCAGGAAAGTACAGTTAAGAAGGGGAGGGGGAAAACATGCTGCGGGGAACCTCAAATAATAATAGAAGGACAAACAGATAACTATAAGGATCACCAAAGTTCAATTACCTACAAGAATCAGAAATGAAAGACAAGTGCACGGCATCACCCTTCGTGCTTTTACTCTCGTCCTCACCATAAGAATCAATAAATCTGCACGGCATCACCCTTCGTGCTTTTACTCTCTTCCTCACCATATAAATCAATATAATCGGCACGGAATTGTACATCGTGCAACATGACATCACCCTTCATGCTTTTACCTCACAATATTGGTACAGCATCACCCTTCGTGCATTAACACTCTCAAAATCATACACGGCATCACCCTTCGTGCTTTAACACTCTTCCTCACCCAAGCAATAATCACAAACAATTTGCGCAAGGGAATCAATAATATTTACATAAAGTCCCAGCAAGGGAACAATAGCATAACAACAATATCCCGGCAAAGGAAAACAATATCATGAATATTAACGTCCCGACAAGGGAGATAATATCATAAACCTCTTATCTTTTCCACATTTACTTCACAACTTGAGCCAACACTCTAAAATGTTGAACTGCCATTAATACTTCCACAAATCATTTTACAACTTTAGACAACTCTCTTCAATGCTCAATTACCAATAATACTTTCACAAGTCTTGTTCATCAATAGAAATCAATACATAAAGCATGAACAATATGAAACACAGTCACATTAATAATAGTATAAGACTCACGAGCATGCTTGACACCAATATTTAGATACTCGTCACCATACATATACATCGTACTCAAAAATTAAGACATAGCAAATAAGTCACGACTCCTAATCCCTCAAGCGAAGGTTAGACCAAACACATACCTCGATGCCGCGAACACAATTCAAGCCTCAAGTACTACTTTATATCTTGTTTCCACCACCAATTCGCTTGTATCTAGCCAAAATTTACTTAACAATATCAATACATGCTAAATGAATCAATTCTAATGCATGAAAATAAGTTTTCCAATATTTCCTCAAAAAGTTAAAAAAATCGACCCTAGGCCCGCTTGGTCCAAATCCAAAATTAGGAACAAAATACGATTACTCATTCACCCCCGAGCCCAGACATATAATTGGTTTTGGAATCCGACCTCAATTTGAGGTCTAAATCCCCCAATTCCAACATTCTTAGGTTTTACCCAAAATTACCAATTCCACCATGAAAACCCTAGATTCTAGGATGAAATCTTGTTAAAAGAAGTTAAGGAGTGAAAGAAATAAGTTAAAAAGCACTTACTAGTGTTTTGGGAGAATAAAGAGTGTTTGGAAAATCGCCTCTTATGTTTTAGGGTTTTGAAAAGTGAAAAATAACTTAAAGTCCCGTTTAAATATACTTCTCTCAAACCCTCTCCACGGACCGCATAAAAAGCACTGCGGCCGCGGAGCTCCATGGCGGACCACAAGAAATCGAGCGCGGCTGCGAAGACCTAGCCTTGCTCATCGCGGACCGCATAAATCCCACCGCGGTCGCGAAGACTCCACCACAGTCGCGAAGATTCCACCGCGGACCACAAGACCGAGCTTTAGAGACCTGCAACTTCTCTGAACCTGCAACTTAAGTGTAAAAATATCCCGAAACCTATCCGAAACTCACCCGAGCCCTTGGGGCTCCAAACCAAACGCGCATACTAACTCGAAAACATGTATGGACTTACTCGTGCAATCAAATCGCCAAATTAACACCTTTAACAACGAATTTATCATCAAAATCAAAGAAAAACTTCATGAACTCTTAAGTTCCATTTTTTACAACCGAGGGTCCGATTCACGTCATTTCAAGTCCGTTTCTTACCAAACTTTACGGGATCAACTTAAATAACATATGAGACCTGTACCGGGCTCCGGAACCAAGATACGGGCCCGATACCATCAAATTCCAATACATCTACATTTCCAAAAACTCTTAAAATTTCATAGAACAAATTTATTTAAAAACTCATTTCTCGGACTTGGGATCTCGGAATTCAATTATGGGCATACGCCAAAGTCCCATATTTTCCTACGGACACTCCGGGACCTTCAAATCACTGGTCCGGGTCCGTTTACCCAAAATATTGACCAAAGTCAATGAAATTCATTTTAAAAGCAAAATTTATCATTTTCCATAGATTTTCACATAATGACTTTTCGGACACACGCCTGCACTGTGCACGCAAATCAAGGTGAGACAAAAAGAAGGTTTTAAGGCCTCGGAACATAGAATTTATTTCCAAAACAAGTGATGATCTTTTGGGTCATCACATTCTCCACCTTTAAAATAATTGTTCGTCCTCGAACGGACATAAGAAAAAAGTACTTGAGTCGGATAAAAGATGGGGATATCGACTTTGCATATCGGACTCGGACTCCCAGGTCGCTGCCTCAACAGGTTGACCTCTCTATTGAACACGAACAAAAGGAAAACTCTTCGATCTCAACTGACGAACCTGCCGGTCTAGAATAGCTACTGGCTCCTCCTCATAGGACAAGTCCTTTTCCAACAGGACAATGTCGAAGTCTAACACGTGGGATGGATAGCCGTGATACTTCCGAAGCATAGACACATGAAACACTAGATGCATGGCTGATAAGCTCGGCGGCAACACAAGTCTGTAAGCCACCTCTCCCACTCGATCAAGAATCTCAAACGGGCCAATGAATATAGGGCTAAGCTTGCCCCTCTTCCCAAATCTCATCACGCCCTTTATAGGCAACACCCGCTCGCCGGCCATGAATGCCACATCGTGAACCTTACGATCAGCATAACTCTTTTTCCTAGACTGAGCTGTACGAAGCCTATCCTGATTAATCCTGACCTTATCCAAGGCTTCCTGTACTAGATCCGTACCCAACAACCGAGCCTCTCCCAGCTCAAACCATCCAACCGGCGACCGACACCACCTACCATATAAAGCCTCATAAGGATCCATTTGGATACTCGACTTGTAGCCGTTGTTGTAGGCAAGCTCCGCTAAAGGCAAGAACTGATCCTATGAGCCTCCAAAGTCATTGACACAAGCTCGGAGCATATCCTCCAAAATCTAAATAGTACACTCAGACTGCCCGTTCGTCTGAGGATGAAACGCTGTGCTCAACTCAACTCGTGTGCCCAACTCACGCTAAACTGCTCTCTAGAAATGCAAGGTAAACTACGTACCTCGATCCGAAATAGACACGGGCACATCATGAAGATGAACAATCTCTCAGATATAGATCTCAGCTAACTTCTCGGAAGAATAGGAGACTGCTACAGGAATGAAATGTGCTGACTTAGTCAGCCTATCAACAATAACTCGCACTACATCGAATTTCCTCTGAGTTCGTGGGAGTCCAACAACGAAGTCCATAGTGATACGCTCCCACTTCCACTCAGGAATATCATTCTTCTGGAACAAACCACCAGGTCTCTGATGATCGTACTTAACCTGTTAACAATTCAAACATCGAGCCACATATGCAACAATATCCTTCTTCATCCTCCTCCACCAATAATGCTGCCGCAAATCCTGATACATCTTAGCGGCGCTTGAATGAATAGAGTACCGGGAACTATGGGCCTCCTCTAAAATCAACTCTTGAAGCCCATCCACATTAGGTACACAAACTCGACCATGCAGCCTCAAAGCTCCATCATCTCCCAAAGTAACCTACTTAGCACCACCGTGTTGCACCGTGTCCCTAAGGACATACAAATGAGGATCATCATACTGCCGATCTCAAATACTCTCCAATAAAGAAGAACGAGCAACTATGCAAGCCAACACCCGGCTGGGCTCAGAAACATCCGACCTCACGAATTGATTGGCCAAAGCTTTAACATCCAAAGCAAGCAGTGTCTCACCGTCCAGAATATACGCAAGACTACCCATACTGGCTGACTTCCTACTCAAAGCATCCGCCACAACAATGGCCTTCCCCGGATGATATAAGATGGTGATATCATAGTCTTTCAATAGCTCCAACCACCTTCTCTGCCTCAAATTTAGCTCCTTCTGCTTGAACAAATATTGCAGACTCTTGTGATCCGTGAACACCTCACATGACACGCCATACAGGTCGTGCCTCTAGATCTTCAATGCATGAACAATGACTGCTAACTCCAAATCATGGACTGGATAGTTCTTCTCATGAATCTTCAACTTCCGGAAAGCATAAGCAATGACCTTTCCATCCTGCATCAATACCACACCAAGTCCAATACGAGATGCATCACAATAAACTATAAATGGCCCTTAACCTGTGGGCAAAATCAACATCGGTGCCATAGTCAAAGCTGTCTTGAGCTTCTGAAAGCTCGCCTCACGCTCGTCCCACCACCTGAATTGGGCACTCTTCTAGGTCAACCTGGTCATCGGGACTGCAATAGACAAAAGCCCCTCCAAAAAGTGACGGTAGTAGCCTGCCAAACCCAAGAAACTCCGAATCTCTGTAGCTGATGCGGGTCTAGGACAGTTCTTGACTGCCTCTATCTTCTTGAGATATGCCTGAATACCCTCTGCTGAAACTACATGACCCAAGAATGCAACCAAACTCAACCAGAACTCACACTTCGAAAACTTAGCATACAACTGACTATCTTTCAAAGTCTGAATAACCACTTTCAGATGATGCTCATGCTTCTCCCGGCTGCGGGAATAGATCAAAATATCATCAATGAAGACTATCAAAAACGAATCCAAGTAAGGCCTAAACACTCGGTTCATCAAATCCATAAAAGCTGCTTGGGCATTGGTCAACCCAAATGACATCGCCAAGAACTCATAATGCTCGTACCGAGTGCGGAAAGCTGTCTTGGGGAGGTTGGATTCCCTAATCCTCAGCTGATGGTAGCCAGATCTCAAGTCAATCTTCGAAAATACCTTGGCACCCTGAATCTGATCAAACAAATCATCAATCCTCGACAACAGATACTTATTCTTGATTGTAACCTTATTCAATTGCCAGTAATCTATACACATCCTCATCGATCCGTCCTTCTTCTTAAAAACAACACTGGTGCACCCCAAGGCGAGACACTAGGTCTAATGAAGACTTTATCAAGAAAGTCTTGCAACTGCTCCTTCAATTCTTTCAACTAAGGCGGGGCCATACGATACGGCGGAATAGAAATGGGCTGAGTGCCCGGAGCCAAATCAATGTAGAAGTTAATATCCCTGTCAGGTGGCATACCCAGCAGGTCTGAAGGAAATACATCAGGAAATTCATGAACTACATGCACAAAATCCATAGAAGGAACCCCAGCACTAGAATCACGAACATATGCCAAATAGGCCAAACACCCATTCTCGACCATTTGCCGAGCCTTCATATACGAGATAACACTATGGGTAGAATGACCAGGAGTCCCTCTCCACTCTAAACGAGGCAACCTCGGCAAGGCTAAGGTCACAGTCTTGGCATGACAGTCCAAGATAGCATGGTAAGGTGATAACCAGTCCATCCCCAATATGACATCAAAATCAACAATGTCCAATAGTAACAAATCTACTCGAGTCTCAAGACCCCCAATCACAACTATACATGAACGATGGACACGATCTACCACAATAGAATCACCCACCGATGTAGACACATACAGGAGCACTCAAAGAATCACTAGGCATGACCAGATACGGTGCAAAATAAGATGACACATAGGAGTATGTAGATCCTGGATCAAATAGAACTGAAGCATCACTACTACAAACCAGAATAGTACCTGTGATAACTGCATCGGAAGCCTCAGCCTCAGGCCTGGCTGGAAGAGTATAATATCGGGGCTGAGCCCTACCACTCTGAACTACATCTCTGGGACGACCTGCTACTGGCTGACCTCTACCTCTAGCGTCCTGAGCTCTACCTCTAATAACTTTACCTCCACCTCTACCTCCACCTCTAGTTGGCTGGACGGGCTGTGGAACACTCGGTGCCTAAACCATGGCACGGGAACCCTGATGATGAGATATGTTTGGTGCTCGAGGGCAAAATCTAGCAATATACCCCATATCGCCACATGTATAACAAGCCCTCGGCGGCTGAGACTGCTGACCCTAACGGCCTGAATAACCACTCTGAAAACTCTAGAGTGGAGGTGCACTGATAGGAGCTGGTGGTGCACTGTATGGCAACTGATCAGAATACTGCATACGAGAACCACAACCACTTGGAGCACCGTGAGAAGCCTGAAGTGCTGAATGGAACGGCCTGGGAGGATGGCCCCTACCAAAAGAATCCCTGCCTCCAGATGAGGCACCACTGAATCTGCCCGAGTGGCGAGGCCTCTTGTCATACCCCTGACCACCCTCCCGTGATAGAACCATCTCAACTCTACTGGCCACATTGGCCGCATCCTGAAAAGAAAAATTGTTCCCCGTCTCCTTAGCCATCTGCAATCGAATAGGCTAAATGAGTCCCTCAATGAACCTCTTCACTCTCTCTCAGTGGGAAGTATAAGAAGAGCATGATAGTCCAAGTCAATAAATCTGGTCTAATACGGAGTAACAGTCATAGAACCTTATTGGAGATGCTCAAACTGCCTCCGATAGTTCTCCCTCTGAGTGATAGGAAGAAACTTATCCTAAAATAGCTGAGAAAACTGATCCCAAGTCAAAGTTGGTGATCCAGCTGGCCTATCCAAACAATAATCTCTCCACCAAGTCTTGGCAGAACCAGACAAACGAAAGGTAGCAAAGTCGACCCCATTGGTTTCCACTATCCCCATGTTCCTGGGAACCTCATGATAGATGTCTAAATGATCCTGGGGATCCTTAGAAGATGCAATGCTGAAAGTGGTGGTGAAGAGCTTGGTAAACATGTCCAATCTCCACAAGGAATCAGCAGACATTGCTGCTCCATCACCGGTCTGAGCTACCACACCCGACTAAACTGCTCCAACTGGCTAAGCTGCTGGAGTCTGAAACTGGGGAACTATCTGCTCCGGAGTGTGGGTAGTGGGAGTCTGTGCTCCTCCCCCGGCCTGAGAGACGGCAGGTGCTACCAGAAGTAAGCCTGTCCGGGTGACACTCTCCATAAGGCCCACTAAAAGGACCAAAGCATCATAGAGTACTGGGTAGCAATGAACCCCTCTAGGACCTGAGTTGGGCCCACTGAAACTGCTTGGGCCAGAACCTCATCATCAAACTCAACCTAAGGCTCCGCCGCTGGTGCTGCTGTTTTTGGCTGAGCTCTGCCCCTGCCTCAGCCTCTAGCACGGCCTCGGCTTTGCCCTCTGCCCCTTGTGGGAGCTACTATTGGGGGACTCGGGCTGCTGATCAGTGGATGAGGAAGCGCGTGTTCTCGCCATCTGCAAAAGAACAAAGTAGAAATCAATCAGTATTGAGAAACCAAACTGCATGACAGGAAAGAATAGATGTGAAGTTTTTCCTAACTCTGTAGCCTCTGGGGATAAATACAAACGTCTCCGTACCGATCCCTCAGACTCTACTAAGCTTGTCTATGAATTGTGAGACCTAAGAAACTTAGAGCTCTGATACCAACTTGTCACGACCTGAATTTTCCACCCTCGGGAGTCATGATGGCGCCTACTAGTGTAAGCTAGGCAAGCCAACCATTCCAATTATTTACTTTTTTCATTTTTAAATCCTTTAGTAGTTATGAATTAACATTTGCAAAATCAGTGGAAATAATAAAGGGGAAGAATGAAATGTATCCATTTAATATAAAATCGATAAAAATCCATAAACTAAAAACTACCAGAACTGGTATTATAACTTCACAGACCGTCTAGGAATACTACAAATAGGGGTCCGAAAGATAAATACAAAGTTATTTCGGAAATACATAAAAGAAACATTATGGAAGGACAGAAGGAGACACCAAAGCCTGCGGACGCCTGCAGGACTACCTCGGGTCGCCTAATGGACTAAATGTAGCAACCTCTATGTGGTCCAAAAGCTAAGGCACGGGGATATGCAGACAGTGCAGAGTGTAGTATCAGCACAATCGACCCCATGTGCTGGTAAGTGCCTAGCCTAACCTAGGCGAAGTAGTGATGAGGCTAGGATCAGACTACCAAATAAACTTGTGCAGTTAAATCATATACAACAGAAATAAAGGCAGAAATATACAGTTAAGGATGGGAAAAGGGGAAACATGCTACGGGGAACATAAAAAAAACTAACAGAAGAACAACAGATAAATATAAGGATCACCAAAGTTCGATTACCAACGAGAATCAGAAATAAAAGACAAGTGCACGACATCACCATTCGTACTTTTACACTCGTTCTCACCATAATAATCAATATAATCTGTACGACATCACTCTTCGTGCTTTTACTCTCGTCCTCACCATAAAATCAATAAAATCGGCACGGAATTGTACATCATGCGGCACGACATCACCCTTCGTGCATTAACACTCTCAAAATCATACACGGCATCACCCTTCGTGCTTTACACTCTTTCACAAATGTCATGCATGGCATCACCCTTTGTGCTTTAACACTCCTCCTAACCCAAACAACAATCACAAAGAAATAAGGTCACGAGAATCAATAAGATTACAATAAAATCCCGGCAAGGGAACAATAGCACAATAACAATATCCCGGCAAGGGAAACAATATCATGAATAATAACGTCCCGATGAGGGAGATAATACCAAAAGCAATAACATCCCGGCAAGGGAGATAATATCATAAACCTCTTCTCTTTTCCACATTTACCTCACAATTCAATTCACAACTTGAGCCAACACTCTACAATGTTAACAATTCATTTCTCGACTTGAGCCAACGCTCTACAATGTTCAATTACCAATAATACCTCCACAAATCATATTCCTCAATAGAAATCATCATATAAAACATGAATAATATAAAATGGAGTCACATTAACCATAGTATAGACTCACGGGCATGCTTGAGACCAACGTATAGATACTCATCACCATACCTATATGTCGTACTCAACAATTAACACATAGCAAATAAGACTAAACTCTTAATCCCTCAAGCTAAAGTTAGACAAAACACTTACCTCAAAGCCACGAACACAATCAATCTTCAACTACCGCTTTACCTCTTGGTTCCACTTCCAACTCGCTCGTATCTAGCCACAATTTACTTAATAACATTAATAAATGCTAAATAACAAATCCTAATACATGAAAATAGGTTTTCTAGTGTTTTTCCCAAAAAGTTAAAAAAATCGACCCTGGGCCCGCTTGGTCCAAATCCAAAATTCAAACCAAACCCGATTACCCATTCACCCCCGAACCCGTACATATAATTGGTTTTGGAATCCGACCACGATTTGAGGTCTAAATCCCCAAATTCCAATATTCTTAGGTTTTACCCAAAATTTCCAATTCCACCATGAAAACCCTATATTGTAGGATGAAATCTTGTTAAAAGAAGTTAAGGAGTGAAAGAAATAAGTTAAAAACGACTTACTAGTGTTTTAGGAGAATAAAGAGTTTTTGGAAAATCGCCTCTTATGTTTTAGGGTTTGAAAAGTGAAAAATAACTAAAAATCCTTTTTAAATATACTCCTCTTAAACCCTCTCCGCGGACCGCACAAAAAGGATTGAGGCTGCGGAGCTCCACTGCGAACTGCAAGAAATCGAGCGCAGCCGCAAAGACCTGGCTTTGCTCATCGCGGACAGCATGAATCCCACCGCGGTCGCGAAGATTACACCGCGTACCGCGAGACCTAGCTTCAGAGACCTGCAACTTCTCTGAACCTGCAACTTTTCTTAAGTGTAAAAACATCTCGAAACCTATTCGAAACTCACTCGAGCCCTTGGGGCTCCAAACCAAACGTGCATACTAACTCGAAAACATATATGAACTTACTTGTGCGATCAAATCGCCAAATTAACACCTTTAACAACGGATTTAACATTAAAATCAAAGGAAATCTCATGAACTCCTAAGTTCCATTTTTAACAACCGATGGTCTGATTCACGTCATTTCAAGTCTGTTTTTTACCAAACTTTACGGGCTCAACTTAAATAACATAAAATACATGTACCGGGCTCCGGAACCAAGATACGGGCCCGATACCATTAAATTCCAATACATTCACATTTCCAAAAACTCTTAAAATTTTAGAAAATAATTTTCTTTAAAAACTCATTTCTCGGGCTTGGGATCTCGGAATTCGATTCCGGGCATACGCCCAAGTTCCATATTTTCCTACGGACCCTTCGGGACTGTCAAATCACGTGCCCAGGTCCGTTTACCCAAAATATTGACCGAAGTCAACTTAAATTCATTTTAAAATCAAAATTTATCATTTTCCATAGATTTTCACATAATGACTTTCTGGACACACGCCCGGACTGCGCACGCGAATCAAGGTGAGACAAAAAGGAGGTTTTAAGGCCTCCGAACATAGAATTTATTTCCAAAACAAGTGATGACCTTTTGGGTCATTACATTCTCCATCTCTAAATCAACCGTTAGCCCTCGAATGAACATAAGAAGGAAGTATCTGAGTCAGAGAAAAGATGGGGATATCGGCTCCGCATATCGAACTGGGACTCCCAGGTCACTACCTCAACAGGTTGACCTCTCTACTGAACACGAACAGAAGGAAAACTCTTCAATCTCAACTGACGAACCTGCCAGTCTAGAATTGCTACCGGCTCCTCCTCATAGAACAAGTCCTTGTCCAACTGGACAGTGCTGAAGTCTAACACATGGGATAGGTCATTGTGATATTTCCGAAGCATGGACACGTGAAACACTAGATGCACGACTGATAAACTCGGCGGCAATGCAATTCTGTAAGCCACCTCTCCCACTCGATCAAGAATCTCAAAAGGACAAATGAACCTAGGGCTAAGCTTGCCCCTCTTCCCAAATCTCATCACGCCCTTCATAGGTGACACTCGAAGCAACACCCGCTCGCCGACCATGAATGCCACATCACGAACCTTACGGTCGGCATAACTCTTTTGCCTGGACTGAGTTGTACAAAGCCTATCCTAAATGATCCTGACCTTGTCCAAGGCCCTTTGTACTAGATTCGTACCTAACAAGTGAGCCTCTCCCGGTTCAAACCATCCAATCGGCGACCGACACCGCCTGCCATATAAAGTCTTATAAGGAGCCATCTGGATGCTCGACTGGTAGCTGTTGATGTAGGAAAACTCCGCTGAAGGAAAAAACTGATCTCACGAGCCTCCAAAGTCAATGACACAATCTCGGAGCATATCCTCCAAAATCTAAATAGTACGCTCGGATTGCTTATTCGTCTGAGGATGAAATGTTGTGCTGAACTCGACCCGTGTGCCCAACTCCCGCTGAACTCCTCTCCAGAAATGTGAGGTAAACTATGTACCTCGGTCTGAAATGATAGACACGGGCACACCATGAAGACGAACAATCTTCCGGATATAGACGAACAATCGACCCCGGGCCCGCTTGGTCCAAATCCAAAATTCAGACCAAAACCCGATTACTCATTCACCCCCGAGCTTGGACATATAATTGGTTTTGGAATCCGACCTTAATTTGAGGTCTAAATCCCCAAATTCCAATATTCTTACGTTTTACCCAAAATTCCCAATTCTATCATGAAAACCCTAGATTCTAGGATGAAATCTTGTTAAAAGAAGTTAAGGAGTGAAAGAAATAAGTTAAAAATTTACTTACTAGTATTTTGGGTATGAGCATGTAATTTTTTCCCTAGACGAAATACTCCTATAAAATCCCAAGGAAAATAAGTTTTCTGTTAATTATTTGTCATTTGAAGAATTTTGGTAGAATTTTATTAATTATTTGCATTTTTCTATGCATGTTTAATTTTTATTTAAATCATGTAAAATACCAAAAATACGCATTTAGGATTTTGTTTTACATTTTTTTAGAATTAGTCAGTAATTATTTGTTTTATAAAATTTGAAAATCACAAAAAATAGCTCATTTTTATATTTTTTATCTTTTAATTTTTAGTTTATTAATTTTCTAAATTGGACAAATTTTAATCTCCCAAATCAGCCCAAATTTTGCCCAATCCCTGCCAAACCCGGTCCAGCCTTCCCTTGCCCCAAACGACCCCGTTTTGGTAAAACCACATCACAGTTGTTGGATTTTAATCATCCAACGGCTCGAAACTCACAACTCAATAATTATAAAACTGTCCAAAAACCATACCCCCCCCCCCAATTGGACCCTTTCTCTCTCCATCTCTCTCTGTAAATCACCCAAACCCTAGCCGCCTTACATTCCACGCCGCCTCCACCGTAAACCACCACCTGAAATCACACGGTGGTTTTGGTGGTCCAATCGCCCCCAAAATAACACCATGAACTCCCCTTTACCTCCCCATTGAAAATCTCCAATCCCTTTCCCTCGAATCACTGCTGGTTTCTTCGAATCTTAAATCGAAGGACACGACCAAAACCCTAGTTATTACAAATCTTACAAAAATTACACCCTATGATCCTTACCCCCATATGAACCCAAAACCACCATTAGCCCCTTGCGAATCAGCCTTGAGTGCTTCGAATTTTAAATCTCGTGATTCCGGAAGAACCCTAATTTTCCTTTTTTCTCTTCTTGATCTGTGTTTGGTCGAATGGACTTAAAACCTCCATTAGTCGACTGCTCTTATTAAAAATAGTCGATTAATGGTAGTCAAAGTCCATTTCGGAGGATTTTTGGACGAGTTCCCAATTTGACCTAATTTTGGAACAAATTTAGGTAAATCTTCTTCTTTTCTTCTGTTCATTTAAATTTTATCCTTGTTTGTCTTCTGCATGTTTAGTAGTTTTGTTAGATGCATGTTTAGGTTTTTGTTCTGCATTTTTATCATTTAGGAAGTAATCATGTTTTAGTCTGTTGGTTACTTATTTCCCCCCGTGATTTCTTTTTAATTTCTTTTCTTTTCCCTTAATTACATTTCTGGCTGGTTGCCCGTTTAGGTGTAGTTTCAGACTTCATTCACATGTCTATTTATTTTGATTGATTATAAGCATTGCATGAGTTGGAATTATCCACTATTGTTTTCCTTTATTGCCTTCATGTTATCTCTTTTCCTTTTTCCTTTGCATAGAGAACTTCTTCTTTTATGGTATAATTTAGATTTTAATTATAGGTGGCAGTTTTATGTTTCTTTTGGGATTTTTGATTTAGATTTCTATTTGCCTTAGGTTTGTTTGTGTTGGTCCTAACCTGAAAACCATTCGAAACTTTAGGGACATGTTTGAATTGGAAAAGTTTCGGTTAAAGTTGAAAGAAATAGTAACCTAAAGGGTAAAAAGGGTTTTTTACTTAAGCTGAAAATCAGAAATTTCTAGAAAATGTACAGCTGTCCTAGCTGTTATAAACAATGCTAAAATATAGGACAGTTGTACCAAAGATTGTAAAAAAGGATAGTACTATTATTCCCTAGGATAAGGAATATGCTTAAAAGATACCTTCCCTAAGGCAGCTTATATATAGGCTCACTCATTCTGAAAAGAAAGAGATTTTTCATATGGATTCAGCTTTAATATTCTGCACAAAATTCCTGAAATCACATCATATTTTTCAGAAATCTTAAAACCCCAAAACTCCTCATTTTGTTTCCGATTCTTTACAAGTTGGGAATGGTTTAAAATAAGAATTTTCTTGGTTCAGTTGGTCATTTTCTGGGTTCAAGTGTTTGATTTTGGGTCTGAAACTTGGGTTTTGGTCTACTGTGGCTCCTGTCCTGTTGCTGCTCTTTCTTGTTAAAGTTTCAGCCAGTTTTTGCACCTTTATTTGTTGTTTTGTTGCTGTTATGCAAGGTACTGAACTTCATTCTCCCCATGTAATGTTTGTTGTTAAAGAAATGTGAAATCAGTTGCATGTAAATGATGTTTGGTGCAAATGAATGTCTTTTATGATAGTATTTAGCCAATAATGATATGAATATAGTTGAATCTTGAACATGTGAGTTTAGATTTTGAGCATGAGCAAGTTGATCTATGTCTGAATGTTTTATGAGTTTCAATCCTGCAAAGTTATCCATTAGGGCTAGTTTTGAGTTTTTTGAAGTCAGATTCTTACCTTTTGTTTGAACATATAACTTTTCCTTTTATTTAAATCATTTTGTTTGTCATTTGTTTGTTTTGTTATAAGCTGATACCTACGGATTTGGCTATTTATTGGCCAAATCAACAGGTTTAAAGGCTGGAAATTAGAATTTACACCATTCTAATACAAGAAGGGACCAAGCTCTAATGGACAAACCATGTCCAAAAGAGGAGGGATTCTTCAGGATATCAGTTATCCAAGATCTATAATAGATTAGCTTTAGTAAAGTTTAGTTTATGTAATCCATAGGTATTAATGTATTTTGAGAGCTTCTTAATTTATTTGAAGAATGTAATGGTTATGTTTAGTTTCAAGTTTTTGATTAACTGTATTTAGGAATTAAGTTATGTGTTTCTCATGCCTTACAAAATAGTAGCGATGTAGAGGAGCTGGGCTTCAAGCCTACTTAGTGGAACTGAAAATTGTTCGTTTAATAAGAAAGAAAGGGGTTGAATCTGCAGCCTAATCGGAAGACCAACCTCAAATGGTTTGGGCCTAGCCTATAGGTCCAAAGCTTTGAGTCAGTATCATAAGTCATCCCTTCCTTTTTAAATCACAATTCTTTTTTTATCTACATTGCAAAAATCAGTTGATTAATTTTCTTTAAAATTAAAATCAGGTTGGTAAAAATGAACCTCCGAATTTGGATTGCATATTTTTGTTTGTTTTTGTTTTCTGATTGAAGTGAATCATTTTCCTTGCAATTTCTCTAGCAGTTTGGGTAAGTTCAGAACATAAAGGTAGATAGGCCCAGACGTTAACTGAGGCCCTCCTGGTTAAGCCCAATGTGGGTGAACTTGTTCGAAATTCAGGCTTGGGCAGAAACTTGAGGTTTCCTTCTCTACTGGGCCAATTCATGAGCCCAAATACAGCATTTACAGCTGATTCGTCCAAGTGAGGAGCCATTGCTGGCCCATTCCCTTTGTCCAAAGTAATTAAAAATCTTTCATAATCCTTTAGCCTTTTTTAAGCTTAAGATAGTTTCAAACAAAAATACCCTTAGATGGCGTTAATTATTTACTCTTAAAACCTTTTGTGGTGTGCTATGCCAAATAAAACTCTTAAGCCCATGGCCCCGATAAAATTAGTTAACTCTTATAGAAAAATTGAGGTGTGTCATTTTACTTTTAATAGTCCATGGCCCTCGTGAAATTATTTCTAACCCTTTTAAAAAAAATTGGGGCATGCCATCAATTAAATTTTCCATGGCCCTCGCAAACATTGTTATTAACTTGAACCTTCGTAGTTGCTTTAGGCGCGTTCTTTAAATTGATTTTTTTATTACAAAATTCGGGTGTACATTTCATATGACCCAATTTCAATTCTCAACAATGTTAAATAGAACGTGTCATGAAACACAGGTGCATTTCATGCAGCATGGTTTAAGACGTGTTTTAAATAGCATTGAATCTTCCTAAAAGCGGTTAAAATAATTAAAAGGCGGTTATAAAGTTACAAATACACAATAGGTTTAAAACATGTAGTGAATTAGATAATTTGCCAATTATTAATAATGTATACGACCGTGCTCGAACCACGGAACCCGAGAATGCCTAACACCTTCTCCCGGGTTAACAGAATTTCTTATCTAGAATTTCTGGTTCGCAGACTTTTAAATAAAGTCAAATTTTCTCGACTTGGGATTTTAAAATAAACCGGTGACTTGGGACACCAAACAAACTATTCCAAGTGGCGTCTTTGAAATAAATAAAAAAATCCATTTCGAATAATATCACTTTAATTGGAAAAACTCCCTTATATACCCCCTCCGAGTGGTAAAAAAGGAGGTGTGACAACTCTGGCGACTCCTCTGGGGATCGAACCCATAACTTTTGGTTTAGGGTTCACGAATTTGAGCTTAGAATAGCTGTTATACTTGGCTTTATTTATTATCTGATTTTTACATATTTGATCCTAATGTGCTAATTGCCGCTTTTAACGCTTTGATATTATTTAGACTATATATAAATTGCTACGAAACTCTCCTCTATCCGAGCCTTCTAAATCATCTAGGAAGTGTACACTTCGTGTAACTTGTTTTGTATTAGAGTCATATCCCAATTTTAGAACGAGGCTCGGACAAGTTGCAAAGCCGGTGAAGCTTTTGTATTCCCGGTACGCTGCCCCATCGGCTCGAGCTGTCTACTCGGGTAAGCCAGGTCTAGAACAATACACCCAGGGTTATAAACCCAGTATAACAAAGCCTTATGCCAGATCCCTAGTAGGAACGCTTATTTGCATCGCGTGCATTTGATTTTGGGGACTAAACACAGGGGTTGGGACCATCTAGGACAGGTGTACCTGAAATGAAAAGACCATCCTGATGCATTCTACTTGCTACGTGTGAATTTATTTGCTTCGGATTGCATGCTGACCGGCTTTTGAATAATTAAGAAAAGTTGGGATTGAGAGAGATAATTACCTGTCTGTGAAAAACCCGGTATCCAAAAAAGTACCGAAACTCTGCCGAAATTTTGAAAAAAAAGAGAAAGAAAATTTGTTTCAATAAAATATCTGGTATTGTTTTATTATGTCAAAACTGCCCGAACTACGCAAGTTTGATTCTCACCGGATGTGGGATATGTAGGCAACCTCCATCGGGTCCAACTCTATTTTTGCAAAAATAACCAAAAAAGAACAAAAATTTTGTTGTTTTGTCATAAATAAGTTAGGTGATGTCGTTCTTGTCTAAATAGCCAAATGTCCCCAAAACGGCACCAGAAGGTTGTTTTTGCAAGAATAGTCACTTATGGCTCCTTTTTCAAATTTTGTCCAATTAGCAAACACAACCCTAAAATCTTCTATCCTAAGGTGCTGAAGGGCCGTATTTGCAAAGGCAGTTTTTGTTTTGAAATGGAAATTTTTGAAAAAAACCTGATAACTTTCTCTTGAGTCAAAATAAATCATGATTTCTTAACCAATCACTCTAATAAATGTGCAGGATGAGCACAATTGAAAATGAACCCTTCACAGTTCTTGAGGAAATCCCATTACAGCTCCATATGTGATGGAGCAACTTAGGAAAAGTCAGCAGCAGAGAGACTGTGGTAAAAGTTTTGGGCGTTCTTGTTGGTCTTCTGAAAATCAAACCAGGGTTGGATGTAGTTGAAGCTTTGATACCTTTTTGGGACCTGACGCATAATTTGTTCCATTTTTCTGATTTTGAGCTAACTCCCACGCTAGAAGAAATAACGGGCTATGCCAGTCTTAGCGGGAATTTTAGAAGTCGGTAACCAGTGGCGACAAGAACAGTGACTCCGCATAAGTTTTTAGACCTGCTGAGCATCAATCGAGAGGTTCAAGATGGAAATCAATCTGAGGGATTTTGCACATTCCACTTCTTGTACCAACACTATGGCAATCCCTACGGTTTTGAGGCACCAAATACTGGCCTAACTCATTCAGGAAACAAAGATAAATGGGAATCACGGTGGGGACTGGCTTTTATAGTGGCATTACTGGGTGTCTTAATATGCCCAAGAAAGGATGGAAACATAGAATTGGGTCTTGTAGGAATGGCCGATGTCATGATTAAAAAAGCTAATGGCACCCTTGTTGCAATGATCTTAGCAGAGATTTATCGAGCTTTAACTATCTACCGAGAAGGGGGAAAATTCTTCGAGGGCTGTAACTTGCTCCTACAACTTTGGATACAAGAACATCTTTGTCACCGCCTGGGGTACATGAACTACGACATGACTAGGCTAAATTGAATTGAAAAGCATGAAAACCGGGTGGTGGGTTGTGAATTTCTAGAAGGTACAAAGGCTTGGTTTGCTCATTTGAGTTCCTTAACTTCAGACAAAATTGAGTGGACTTTCGGTTGGCTCCCTGTCACTGAAGTCCTTTACATGTCAGCCGAGGTGTGTTATCTTCTCTTAATGGGTCTCCGGAGCATTCAGCCATACACTCCACACAGGGTGCTACGCCAACTAGGAAGTTTCCAAACTATCCCACATGACGAAGATCTGAGCTGACAAGTCATTGAATTGGGTCTGAAAGTTGTATTCCCAGAAGGAAAAGTTCGTCAGATTTGGAATGAGTGTAGATTTCTAGAGCCAAATACTCAGGTGCGGGATCTATCTAAAGGCGAGTTAGACCCTAATTACATGATTTGGTTTGGTAAAAGGTTTCAAGTCCCTCGGGAGCCCGAGCGGACTGCTAAAGACCCCACGTCCAGCAATTCACTGATGATTCACGAGAGCAATGGGATTGGTTGGCGAAAGAGACAAGCTACATGGCTAAGATAAGCAAATAGGAGGGACAAATCAAGGATCTCAAATTTGACAACAGTGTACAAGTTGCTGCCGATGAAGGGGAAAAGAAGAAGCTGACTCAAGAAAACAAAGCCCTTCGAGCCCAGATCCAATAAATGAAGACAGCTGCTGAGAATCAGGAAAGAAGCCAAGCAAATGAAATGCTTATAAGTGGTCTTAGAAGGAAAGTATCCGAGTATCAGGATGACTTAGAAAAATTCGAGGTTAATCTAGCAAGAGCCCGAGCACAAATGACAAAGAACGTAAAGGGATGGGCAGAGTTTGTACGGCAGTTGAAAAGAAAATATGAGGGAACAGTCGCAGAGTTGAAGAAAAAGCTAACTACTTGTGAAAATGAGATGGCCAAACAAGCTAAGAACTTTAAGGTAGAAAGGGAACATTTCTATGCATTAATGTCCCAGCTAGAGGAAGATATGTAACAACTGCAAGGTCAAAATCATCAGGACACCCAGGTGCTAGAAGCCAGGTCTCAGCAAATAGGGCGTTTGCTCCAAGAAAAAGGTATCATCAGGGAGAGGGTTAGAGCAATTGCGGATTACATCATCATGAAGTGCCATGAATGTGAAGACATGACTAGAACCACTTTCTTTGCTGCGGTAATGACCTTTCTTCATCAAATAATGAGTAACCTGGAGCGTCTTCAAGGGGATCTTTCACGCAAGCCCATGGCAAGACCGACTGATGTCCCATGGGCCCCTGGTAGAAGCACTTATGTTCTCTTGATTTTCGTTTTTGAGTCTGTACTTCATTTTTTAGTCTTAAAATATGTTTCAAGTCTGTTTTTTATTTTAAATTCTTAGAAAGAGTATGATGGAGTCTTTTGTAATATAGAAAAGTAGAGTTTTTATTAATGCAGAATTGGAAAAATCGCAAAAAATTGCTTCCTTATTTTTTGCATTTATTTCAGGAACTACGTGATGATCTGATTCACGTGGCGTCGTGATACATAGGCAATCTTATCGGATCCGGTCATGATTTTATAAATAACTCAAATAAAAGAGGAATGTGGAACGGAGAGAACCAAAAGAAAAACCTAAAAGAAAAGAGAATAAAAACAAGAGATAAAATGAGAGCGCAAAAGAGAGCAAGAGAAAAGATCGGGGAGATAAACAAAAGTCGGGATGAGACATTTAATCGTTGCAAAACATGTAAAAACACTTTTAACTGCATATGTGCATCACACCCCCAATGTGCGATTTCTATGTGTTAATTGCTTCAAACTAACCAGTTTGTTGTAAACTGTTGAATATAGGTTCTATTTTTAAGGTGGTTAGTTTGTGGTAACCTGGCTTCACACCCATACTTCACAAGATCAAAGGGCAGCGTAGAAATGTCATCAGAAGGTCTCCAACCAACAATTCCCATCTCAAACGATAGCCCGCTATCGGTTATCCCAAACTTAGAGTCAGCGGCAGTTGAAGAGAATATGGCACTGTGTCTCCGCGTACTGAAAATGTGGGACGCCTGGTCCAATAGTAGAGAGCCGCCAAGTGCCATAACCAGTTTCCCCGAGTTATTTTCCAGAGCAAGTGGAAATTCTAATATCCCAATACATTACTCGAATACCCCACTTGGATACCCCACCATCTCATCTCACTTCACCGAAACACCTTCTGAGGTTCACCCCCGGGGGATTTTGGGAGCGGCCTCTAAATATTTATAGCACCACCAACCTCGGTTGCGGTACAACCGACTGTTTCCAGGCCAAGCTTTGATCCATCATCCTTCACCTTCCAAGTATCATCGTTCCCACCAGAACCTACCCAGTTCACCACCAATTCTTACCCTTAACAACCCTAGTACGAGTTTGGCGCGAGATAGGAGAAGGCTACAAAGAACCCCAAGCAAGAGGAAATTACCCGAAAAATGAGGAGCATGGAACAGAGCCTTAAGAACATACAAGGTTTGAGCGGACAAAAGAGTACCATATCCTACACTGATCTATGCATGTTCCCACACGTGCATTTGCCCTTGGGTTTCAAGACCCCAAAGTTCGAAAAGTATGACTGGCCCGGGAATCCCATAGCCCATCTCAAGAGGTATTGCAATCAATTACAAGGGGCAGGCGAAAAAGAAGAGCTCCTAATGGCCTATTTTGGAGAGATTCTAGTTGGCATTGCATCTGAGTGGTACATGGACCAAGACATGTCTCGTTGGCACATTTGGGACGATCTGGTCAGAGATTTTGTCAGGACATTTCAGTATAACATAGACATAGCTCCCAACAGGAATTCTCTATCGAATCTCAAGAAGAAATCATCGAAAAGTTTCCGAGAATATGCTGTTAAATGGCGCAAACAAGTGGCCAGGGTCAAGCCTCTGATGGATGAAACAGAAATGGTGAGTGTCTTTTTACAAGCCCAAGAGGCTGACTACTTTCAGAATATGATGTCTGCAATAGGAAAACCGTTTGTTGAGGCCATCAAGATTGGTGAGATGTTCGAGAATGGTCTGAAAACAAGGTGCATATTGACCCAATCTGCCATAAGAGCTACATCTCGAGAAATTCAAGGTGGGTCCAGAGGTGTAGCAAACAGAAAGAAGAAAGAAGAGGTGGCAATGGCACCCTCAAGTTTGAGAAACCCCCGTCCACCCAGAGGTTACTTCCCTCCAAGCACCCCATAACACTATTATCCTCATCAGGACGTGGCCTATGGTATGGCTCCTCAACCGTACGCAGTAATGTACGCCCAGCCGTACGCCCGGCCACAACAACAGTTCAACCAAAATAGAGCTCCACCTCTTAGAAATAACCCTCCCTACCAAGCTCAGTATAATCCCCGACCTCCGAAAAATAATTTCCCCTACAATGCCCGTGCTCGGGAGCCACTCAGGAGAACAAACTTCACACCTATTGGTGAGTCATATTCTAGCCTATTCCCTAAATTGGTCCAAATGGGTTTGCTACAACTCGTACCCCCGAATAGGCAAAACCTAGAGTCACCTTCTTACCGACCTGGCACCCGATGTGCCTACCATTCTGGGGTGGAAGGACATCACATTGAAGACTGTTGGACTCTAAAAAGGGCTGTTGAAAACCTCATAGAGCAGAAACTGATAGTGCTAAAGGATGAAGAACTTCCTAATGTGACCAACAATCCATTACCGGCTCACAACAATGGATCAGTTATTGGAATGATTTGCGAAGATAAGGAGTTTGATCCTACTTTGAAAGACATCATTTCGATTGCTGATGTTGAGAAGAAGCCAAAGGTTGCTGCAAAGCAAGACAAGGGGGAGAAGAAGAGTAAACCCACCCCTCAAAATACAGAAAAGACTGTGGAAACCAAAATTGAGGCAGTGCCCCCCGAAAGATGCCATTCTTTATGTTCCTCGGGGTCACAGGAAAGAACAAATGACATTGATCCCTCCAATATGGCACGGGGGGCAATAATTTCACCAAGGATGAATGAGCCCGTGGTTATTGGCCGCGCACCGCAGAGGCCCATGACAGACCCCACTGCCATCCCGTGGAATTATAACAAGGAAGTAGTAACCTCCAAAGGAAAAGAGGTACTGGTAGAATCAAATAAAACTAACCCAGCTGAGAAATACGTTAATGTGGGAGAAGTGAACAATGCCAAGAAGAAACGCTTCCCGATCAGAAAGCTAGTTAGTGCCAAAGAAGTACAAGTGTTCTTCCGAAAAATGAAAACTGCGGATTATGAGGTAATAGACCAACTTCGAAAGTCTCCTTCGAAGGTTTCACTCCTGTCTCTGCGGTGAGCTAAACCGAGTATCAGAAAGTGTTGATAAAAACCCTCAACGAAGCTTATGTTCCAATTGAAACCACTGTTGAACAACTAGAGAGGATGGTGGTAAGATTCTTCGCAGTCAATTAGATTTCCTTTAGCAAGATTGATTTGCCCTCGAAAGGGGCCCCCCACAACAAAGCCCTCCATTTGATAGTTAAATGTGGGGGGTACTATGTGAAGAGAGTCATGCTGGATGGCGGATCCGGAGTTGATATCTACCCTCTCTCAACTTTGCAAGAATGGAGATTGGGACTGGGAGAATCAGGCCTAATAATGTCTGTGTGCGTGCCTTTGATGGCATCAAGAGAGATACCATAGGTGAGACCCATTTGATTTTGACAATTGGTCCTGTGGATTTCGAGGTGACCTTTCAGGTCCTAGACATGGACACTTCTTATAATTTCCTTTTGGGAAGACCTTGGATTCATGCGGCAGGGGCTGTACCTTCTACTTTCCACCAGATGGTGAAATTTGAATATGAAGACCAGTAAATTGTGGTTCATTGAGAAGATGAGCAGTCAATTTACCGAGACCCATTAGTCCCATGTCTCGAAGCCAGGGAAGGTAGCGAACATATAGTTTATCAAGCTTTTGAGGTGGTGGTTGTCGATCAATGTGAGGAGGGAAGCCCTTCTCCTTAGCCTTTTCTGTCAAATGCATTTATCATGGTTGCTGAAATGATCAAGCATGGTTATAAGCCTGGGAAGGGACTCGGGGCATCATTGCAAGGTATCACAGAACCGATCACTTTACCTACCAGCAAGAAGTTTTTCGGTGTGGGTTTTCATGCCACAAAAGCCGATGTGACATGGGCAGATGACTGAAAGAGCAATGGTTGGGTTTTACCTCAGCCGGTTCCATATCTCTACAAAACATTCATCAGGCCCAAGTACAATGAATAAGAAGAAATATGTGGGGCTATGAGGCAAATGTTGTATGAAACCCACATGGTTCAGCCGGGAGAAGGCTCGAGCACCACTTAGGTGCTGTATATGGGACCCAATGCCAAGTTGCAAAACTGGAAGGCTACTCCGTTCCCAATCAGGCGGGAATCCTGGTAGGCCAGTCTTGCCACCTTTTTTGCATCACGAGTTATTCCAGGGTGCAACTCGGATGTTTCTTTTAATTTACTGTCTTTAAATTCTAATGTAAACCCTGTTATCTTCAAAATTCAATGAAATGAAATCAATATTTCATCGTTCATCTCTATTTATTCTTTATGATTTTGTTATTTTTTCTTATTTCTTCTTTCAGTTCTAATAATGCGTCTTTAAATAACATGACATGCTTGCGGACTTCATGCCCAGATCCAAGCACGCTGTCTAATTGTGAAATAATGAACCAAGAACCGGAATATGATGAAGAAGAGGTTTTTAGGGAAATAAACCGAGAATTGGAACAATTCGAGAATAAACCTACGCTAAACTTAAATGAAACTGAGCCGGTTAATTTGGGTAGTTTTGAAGAAGTTCGAGAAACCATGATAAGCATTCACATAGATGAAAGAACCAGGGACGCATTGATCCAACTTTTGTTTGAATTCAAAGATGTGTTTTCTTGGTCCTACGATGACATGCCAGGATTAAGTGTCGATTTGGTGGTCCACAAGTTGCCGACCTACCCTGATATCCCCCTATCCAGCAAAAGCAAAGAAAGTTCAAAACTGATATCAGTGACAAAATCAAGGAAGAGGTCACAAAACAATTAAAGGCGGGGGTGATCCGAGTGGTCCAATACACCACCTGGTTAGCTAATGTGGTTCCCGTGCCAAAGAAAGACGGGAAAATTCGAGTGTGTGTTGACTACCGAGATCTAAACAAAGCAAGTCCCAAGGACAACTTCCCTTTGCCAAACATCCACATCCTTGTTGGTAACTGTGCCAAACATGAGATACAATCTTTCGTGAATTGTTATGCAGGATATCATTAGGTGCTGATGGATGAAGAGGATGCGGAAAAGACAGCCTTCACCACACCCTGGGCACCTATTGCTACAGGATCATGCCTTTTGGTTTGAAGAATGTCGGGGCAACTTATATGAGGGCCATGACTGACATCTTTCATGACATGATGCACCAAGAAATTGAGGTGTATGTGGATGATGTGATCATCAATTCCAGAGCATATGACGACCATGTCCGGGACCTGAGAAAGTTCTTTGAGCAGCTGTGTAAGTATGATTTGATGCTAAATCCAGCTAAATGTGCATTTGGGCTTCCGTCTGGCAAACTCTTTAGATTTATAGTCAGTCGGAGGGGCATCGAGCTAGACCCAACAAAGATAAAGTCTATTCGGGATTTGCCTCCTCCAAGAACCAAGAAAGAGGTTATGAGCCTGCTAGGAAATTTGAACTACATCAGCGGGTTAATTGCTCAGTTGACATCTACATGTGAGTCCATATTCAAGTTGTTAAATAAAGATGCAGTAATTAAATGGACGGATGAGTGTCAAGAAGCCTTTGACAAAATCAAAGAATATCTGTCGAACCCGCCAGTCTTGGTCCCACCTGAACTTGGAAGGCCTTTGTTTTTGTATTTGACAGTTTGGGAGAGTTCTTTCGGATGTGTCCTCAGGCAACATGATGTGACCAGAAGGAGAGAGTAGGAAATCTACTATCTCAGCAAGAAGTTTACTAGTTATGAAGCCAAATACACTTTGTTGGAAAGGACTTGCTGCACTTTAACTTGGGTTTCTCAGAAGATTAGACATTACTTGTTGGCCTACACCACCTACCTCATTACCAGGTTGGACCCCCTGAAGTACATATTCCAGAAATTGATGCCCACAGGGAGATTAGCCAAATGGCAGATCCTGCTCGCTGAATTTGACATAGTTTATGTCACCCGCATGGCAATGAAAGCCCAGGCTCTAGCAGATCACCTAGCTGAAAACCCTGTTGATGATGAATATCAGCCCTTGAATACTAACTTCCTAGACGAGGAGGTGAATTCAGTTGAGGTAAAATCAGAAGACACCAATGCTTGGAAAATGTTCTTCGATGGAGCTGTAAACATAAAAGGTGTCGGGATTGGGGCAATCTTGATCTCACCCACTGGTCAGCACTATCCAGCCACAGCTCGGCTTCGGTTCTCTTCACAAACAACATTGTTGAGTATGAAGCCTGCATTATGGGTATGAATATGGAAATCGACCAAGATGTGGAAGAATTATTGATCATGGGATATTCAGACTTGATTATCCGACAAGCTCAGGGTGAATGGGAAACCCGGGATGTCAAGCTTATTCCCTACAGAAAACATGTGGAAGATCTTAGCAAGCAGTTAAGTCAGTTGAGTTTAGGCACATTCCTCATTTTCATAATGAGTTAGCCGATGCACTCGCTACTTTGGCCTCGACGTTGCCTTATCCAGGCAATCTCCACATTGACCCGTTGGAAATCCAAATCCAAGAAAGGCATGGTTACTGCAATACGGTCGAGGTGGAGCCAAATGTTCAGCCATGGTATCATGATATCAAGAGATTTCTGAAAATGAAAGAATATCCCGAGCAAGCCAATGGAGACCAAAAGAGAACCATTAGAAGGCTTGCCAGCGGTTTCTTCTTGAGCGGCGAGGTCTCATACAAAAGGACTCCAAATCTCAATTTGTTAAGATGTGTTGACGCCGAAGAGGCCGAAAGAATCATGTATGAAGTGCACACATGAGTGTGTGGACCCCACATGAATGGGTACGTCTTGGCAAAGAAAATCCTTCGAGTAGGATATTACTGGATGACTATGGAAAAAGATTGCTTTAGTTTTGTCGGGAAATGTCATCAGTGTTAGGTACACGGTGACCTGATTCATGCACCGCCTACAGAACTGCATCCTATGTCAGCACTGTGGTCGTTCGTTGCTTGGGATATGGACATCATTGGGACGATCGAGCCAAAAGCTTCAAATGGGCATAGATTCATATTGGTTGGCATCGACTACTTCACGAAGTGGGTTTAAGCAATTACTCTCAAAGTTGTCACTAAGAAAGCAGTAGTAGACTTCGTGCACTCCAATATCATATGCCGTTTTGGTATTCCTGCAACTATCATTACAGATAATGCTGCAAACTTGAATAGTCACTTGATGAGAGAGATATGTGAGCAGTTTACCTGGAAAGGTTCATACATTATCAGAAAATTGTTGCCAAAAGGGGCGTTGTACCTGGGAGACATTGAAGGAAATGACCCTGAAACAACTGTAAATTCAGATGCAGTCAAAAGCGATTATGTCTAGTCTGTCCGCAACAACAATATTATCTAATTGGGATGACGAAGGCTTTCATTCTCGCTACCCCAAACACTCCAATCTTTTGCTAACCCTTTGAGCCAGTTACCTTTCTTTGATTACCCTCTTTGGAACCTGAAAACATTCAAAACCCTGCAAATTCCACCTGAATGATTCCAAAGTTGTAATTGGGTCCAAATTCCTTTTACCCCAAAACCCTGCTCAAGTCCTTTCGACCAATCAGTGAGAATGTTCAAGAATCGGAGAACGCAGCTATTTGGATCCAGTGCAATCAAGATGAGAGAAATAAAATGAGAGAGCCTTATTGGTGAAAACCCACACGGGTACCGTAAGGCGATGATGAGCAGAGAAACTGAACTTATTAGTGAAAACTCGTAAAGAGCACTATAAGGCGACGGTGAGAAGAGAAATGAGAGAGGTCAATTGGCGAAAACCCGAAAAGGGCGCCGTTGATCGAAGAGAAGGAGTCCCTTCCAACCATTGCCACTGAAAGAGTCCTGGCAAGGTTTCCTGGTTTTAAAACGCGGGTCATAATGGGTTTATGAGAAGTTCGATAGTTGCGCAGATCGGCTATCCAGTCCAAGAAGCATGTCATGTCTATTGAAGTCAACACGAACTTCAGATAAGTCCTTTTTTCCTTCCCCGAAAGGGACACTTCTCTTTTAATTCAGTATCCTGTTCCTTTCTGTACTTTTCTTTGAATCCCTTTTCGATTTTAATCCTCTTCCGAAACTAATCGAAAGAAAAGATGGCAAGATTGGTTTTACAGGTTTCTGTTTGATAAAAGCCAAATTTCAAGGAAAAAACACCTAGCCTCAGCGGGTGCCTCAAGTCGATCTCGACTGGCCTTGATGCCCGATGCTCCGGAGTCGGAAACTCTTGAAAAGGAAGTAAATTCGAAAGTCAAGTTCCCATAAAGGCGAAATGAAATGAAAAACCAAGCCCCAAGGGTTAACCGTCATGTGAAATTCTGGGAGAAATCAAGGTATCCGGTTTTAAAAGAGAAATCGGTTTCCAGAAAGCCAGCAAGCATTAAAGGAGTTCAGCAAAAGAGTTGGGCCGAGATCAAGTGATCAAAACAATCAAGGCCACAAAACCAACCACCGTTTCAAACTGACAAATTGTTCTTTGATTTGAAAACAGGTTAATCTAAGATAACCTCGCAAGAAGCAGGTGCAATAAAAGCAAAGTGCGCAGAGACCAGAATGGTCCTGCATGCAGAATTTAACGCAAAAAGGGAAGTCCCTTCCAAACTCTTCATTTATTCTCTTGAATAAAGTATTAAAAGTGAAATGAAAACAAGAAGAAGAAAAATTCCAAAATCATGGTAGCCTAGGGTCCCCAATCTCTAGCTACGTCTTTCCAACATAAGGTCTCATCCCCTAGTCGCTTCCAGTATAACCTGGTAGTCATTTCCATTATAGGGTTCCACTCCCTAGTTGATCCCCGGCATAACCCGAGGACCTTTTCTGGCATAACTCGATGGCTTTCCCGACATAACCTGTGGACCTCCTCGGCATAATCCGAGAACCTTTTCTTTTTCGGCATAACCCGATGACTTTCCCGGCATAACCCGTGGACCTCCCTAGCATAATCCAAGGACCTTTTTATTTTCCGGCATAACCCGATAACCTTCCTGGAATAACTCGTGGACCTTCCCGGCATAACCCGAGGACCTTTTTTTTTTGGCATAACCCGATGACTTTCCCGGCATAACCTGAGGACCTTTTCCTTTCCCGGCATAACCCGAGAACCTTTTATTTTCTAGCATAACCCGGTCATCTTTCCCGGCATAACCCGTGGACCTCCCTGGCATAACCCGAGGACCTTTCCTTTCCCGGCAAACCTTTTCCGGCATGACCCGATCATCTTTCCAGTATAACCTGGCAATCCTTCAAATTTTGGGCCCCAATCCCTAGTTGATGCCATTATAGATATAGGTCTCCACTCTCTAATCTCTTTTCCCAAGGATACACAATATTGATTTAATTGCTTTTAATAAAGAAATAGTTTAGATTTTGTTACAATAACTCACGAAATTTTTCTAGTGAAAACTTGGGCAGAAAATATTTGTTCGTTTGTTTTTTTGGTGCCTGGACAGGTTTTTCGCCGTTAGGCATCGGGTTTGAGATGACCAAAAGAAGAAGTCTCAACCCAAATAAAATAAAATGAATAACAAGAAAAGAAGTGAACTCAAGTATAGAAGCGGATAAAAGATGCGGACTGCTCAAGATATGATTGAAGTCACAAGCTTTGTATGTCCCGCCTTGTTCCGAAAAGCCGAAGAAAATGAACCAGTGTTTGCAGTTAATGAGCATCAAGATTCATATCAGAGTCTGCAGGAAGAACCAGCCAAGACTCAAGAGCAAGCTTAGAAGGTTTATAGATAGGAATCTTGTAACTAGTAGTTGATAAGTTTTAGCTGGTTTAGCTTCTTATCTTTCATTTTGAAGTAATAAGGAGCTTAGCAAGCAGAAACAATAGCAACAACAGTGAAATTACAGTTTCTCGGTAGTCCCAGCTACCAAAACTTCTAGAACTACACTGACATGATTCCTTTATAGCTAAGGATATGTAGGCAACCTCTGAAGCAAGGTTCGGTCAGGCTTTTTCAAAAGGCTTCTTATAGAGTTTCAAACGAGCAAAAATCCCTCATAGTTTGCTCATTTTGTCTTTGCCCAAAAACCCTTCGTAGTTCTGAGCAAAGAGGGGCAACTGTGAGCATGTGATTTTTGCCCCAGACGAAATACTCCTATAAAATCCCAAGGAAAATAAGTTTTCTGTTAATTATTTGCCATTTGAGGAATTTTGGTAGAATTTTCTTAATTATTTGCATTTTTCTGTGCATGTTTAAATTTTTATTTAAATCGTGAAAAATAACAAAAATATTATGCATTGCATTTAGGATTTTGTTTTTACATTTTTTAGAATTAGTCAGTAATTATTTGTTTTATAAAATTTGAAAATCACAAAAAAATAGCTCATTTTTACATTTTTTGTCTTTTAATTTTTAGTTTACTAATTTTCCTCTTTTAATTTATAATGATTGTTGATAATTTTTATAATTAGTTAAATAGTTTAATTTCACATGTTAGATAATATAGGATTTTTAATTAAAAAAAGAGAGGAAAAGAAAAAGAAAAGAAATTGAAAATAAAAGAAGAGGGATATAAGAGAATTAATTTTCTGAATTGGACCAATTTTAATCTCCCAAATCAGCCCAAGTTTTGCCCAAAACCCAAGCCCAATCCCTGCCAAACCCGGTCTAGCCTTCCCTTGCCCCAAACGACCCCGTTTTGGTAACACCACATCGCAACCATTGGATTTTAATCATCTAACGGCTCAAAACTCATAACTCAATAATTATAAAACTATCCAAAAACCATACCCCCCCCCCAATTGAACCATTTCACTCTCCATCTCTCTCTGTAAATCACCCAAACCCTAGCCGCCTCACATTGCACGCTGCCTCCACCGTAAACCACCATCGGAAATCGCCTCACGACGGTTCCAATGGTCCAATCGTCCCCAAAATAATACCATGAACTCCCCTTCACCTCCCCATTCCAAATCTCCACTCCCTTTCCCTCGAATCACTACCGGTTTCTTCGAATGTTAAATCGAAGGACACGGCCAAAACCCTAGTTATTCCAAATCCCACCAAAATTACACCCTATGATCCTTACCCCCATCTGAACCCCAAACCACCATTAGCCCCTTTCGAGTCAGCCTTGAGTGCTTCGAATTTTAAATCTCGTGATTCCGGAAGAACCCTAATTTTTCTTTTTTCTCTTATTGATCTGTGTTTGGTCGAATGAACTTAAAACCTCCATTAGTCGACTGTTCTTATTAAGACCAGTCGATTAATGATAGTCAAAGTCTATTTTGGAGGATTTTTGGACGAGTTCCCAATTTGACCTAATTATGGAACAAATTTAGGTAAATCTTCTTCTTTTCTTCTGTTAATTTAAATTTTATCCTTGTTTGTCTTCTGCATATTTAGTGGTTTTGTTAGATGCATATTTAGGTTTCTTGTTCTGCATTTTTATCATTTAGGAACTAATCATGTTTTAGTCTGTTGGTTACTCATTTTCCCCCTTAATTTCATTTTAATTTCTTTTCTTTTCCCTTAATTACATTTCTGATTGGTTGCCCGTTTAGGTGTAGTTTCAGACTTCATTCACATGTCTATTTGTTTTGATTGATTAGAAGCATTGCATGAGTTTGAATTATCCACTACTCTTTTCCTTTATTGTCTTCATGTTATCTCTTTTCCTTTTTCCTTTGCTTAGAGAACTTCTTCTTTTATGGAATAATTTAGATTTTAATTCTAGGTGGTAGTTTCATCTTTATTTTGGGCTTTTTGATTTAAATTTCTATTTGCCTTAGGTTTGGTTGTGTTGGTCCTAACCTGAAAACTATTCGTAACTTTAAGGACCTGTTTGAATTGGAAAGGTTTAGGTTAAAGTTGAAATAAGTAGTAACCTAAAGAGTAAAAAGAGGTTTTTACTTAAGTTGAAAATCAGAAATTTCTAGAAAATGTACAGCTGTCCTAGCTGTTAAAAAATGCTGAAATAAAGGATAGTTGTAACAAAGGCTATAAAAAAGGACAGTACTATTATTCCCTAGGATAAGGAATATGCTTAAAAGATACCTTCCCCAAGGCAGCTTATATATAGGCTCACTCATTCTGAAAAGATAGAGATTTTTCATACGGATTCAGCTTTAATATTCTGCACAAAATCCCTGAAATCACATCATATTTTTCAGAAATATTATAACTCCAAAACTCCTCATTTTGTTTCTGAATCTTTACAAGTTGGGAATGGTTTGAAATAGGGATTTTCTTGCTTCAGTTGGTCAATTTCTGGGTTCAAGTGTTTGATTTTGGGTCTGAAACTTGGGTTTTGGTCTACTGTGGCTCCTGTCCTGTTGCTGCTCTTTCTTATTAAAGTTTCAGCCAGTTTTTGCACCTTTTAGTTGTTGTTTTGTTGCTATTGTGCAAGGTACTAAACTTCATTCTCC
The DNA here is from genome assembly GCF_000715075.1 of Nicotiana tabacum. Taxonomy (NCBI): domain Eukaryota; kingdom Viridiplantae; phylum Streptophyta; class Magnoliopsida; order Solanales; family Solanaceae; genus Nicotiana; species Nicotiana tabacum. The sequence goes on along the minus strand of NC_134090.1, from coordinate 47,746,235 downwards.
CCATGTAATGTTTGTTGTTAAAGAAATGTGAAATCAGTTGTATGTAAATGATGTTTGGTGCAAATGAATGTCTTTTATGATAGTATTTAGCCTATAATGATATGAATATAATTGAATCTTGAACATGTGAGTTTAGATTTTGAGCATGAGCAAGTTGATCTGTGTCTGAATGTTTTATGAGTTTCAATCCTGCAAAGTTAGCCATTAGGGCTGGTTTTGAGTTTTTTTTGAAGTCAGCTTCTTACCTTTTGTCTGATTATATAACTTTTCCTTTTATTTAAATCCTTTTGTTTGTCCTTTGTTTGTTTTGTTATAAGTTGATACCTGCGGATTTGGCTATTTATTATCCAAATCAGCAGGTTTAAAGGCTGGAAATTGGAGTTTACACCATTCTAACACAAGAGGGGACCAAGCTCTAATGGACAAACCATGTCCAAAGAGGAGGCATTATTCAGGATTTCAGTTATCTAAGATCTATAATAGATTAGCTTTAGTAAAGTTTAGTTTATGTATTCCATAGGTATTAATGTATTTTGAGAGCTTCTTAATTTATTTGAAGAATGTAATGGTTATGTTTAGTTTCAAGTTTTTGATTAACTGTATTTAGGAATTAAGTTATGTGTTTCTCATGCCTTACAAAATAGTAGCGATGTAGAGGAGCTGGGCTTCAAGCCTACTTAGTGGAACTGAAAATTGTTCGTTTAATAAGAAAGAAAGGGGTTGAATCTGTAGCCGAATCGAAAGAACAACCTCAAATAGTTTGGGCCTAGCCTATAGGTCCAAAGCTTTGAGTCAGTCTCATAAGCCATCCCTTCCTTTTTAAATAGCAATTCTTTTTTTTTATCTACATTGCAAAAATTAGTTGATTAATTTTCTTTAAATTAGAATCAGGTTGGTAAAAATGAACCTCCGAATTTGGATTGCATATTTTTGTTTGTTTTTGTTTTCTGATTGAAGTGAATCATTTTCCTTGCAATTTCTCTAGCAGTTTGGGTAAGTTCAGAACACAAAGGTAGATAGGCCCAGACGTTAACTGAGGCCCTCCTGGTTAAGCCCAATGTGGGTGAACTTGTTCGAAATTCAGGCTTGGGCAGAAACTTGAGGTTTCCTTCTCTACTGGGCCAATTCATGAGCCCAAATACAGCATTTACAGCTGATTCGTCCAAGTGAGGAGCCACTGCTGGCCCATTCCCTTTGTCCAAAGCAATTAAAAATCTTTCATAATCCTTTAGCCTTTTTTAAGCTTAAGATAGTTTCAAACAAAAATACCCTTAGATGGCGTTAATTATTTACTCTTAAAACCTTTTGTGGTGTGGTATGCCAAATAAAACTCTTAAGCCCATGGCCCCGATAAAATTAGTTAACTCTTATAGAAAAATTGAGGTGTTCCATTTTCCTTTTAATAGTCCACGGCCCTCATGAAATTAATTCAAACCCTTTTAAAAAAATCGGGGCGAGCCATCAATTAAATTTTCCATGGCCCTCGCAAACATTGTTATTAATTTGAACCTTCGTAGTTGCTTTAGGCGCGTTCTTCAAATTAATTTTATTTATTACTAAATTCGGTCGTACATTTCATGTGACCCAATTTCAATTCTAAACAATGTTAAATAGAATGTGTCGCGAACCGTGGGTGCATTTCATGTAGCGTGGTTTAAGACGTGTTTTAAATAGCATTGAATCTTCCTAAAAGCGGTTAAAATAAATAAAAGGCGGTTATAAAGTTAAAAATGCACAATAGGTTTAAAACATGTAGTGAATCAGATAATAGGCCAATTATTAATAGTTTAAGCAACCGTGCTCGAACCATGGAACCCGAGAATGCCTAACACCTTCTCCCAGGTTAACACAATTCTTTATCTAGAATTTTTGGTTCGCAGACTTTTAAATAAAGTCAACTTTTCTCGACTTGGGATTTTAAAATAAACCGGTGACTTGGGACACCAAACAAACTATTCCAAGTGGAGACTCTGAAATAAATAAATCCCATTTCGAATATTGTCACTTTAATTGGAAAAATTCCCTTATATACCGCCTCGGGGTGGTAAAAAAGGAGGTGTGACATTGGGAGAATAAAGAGTATTTGAAAAATCTCCTCTTATGTTTTAGGATTTTGAAAAGTGAAAAATAACTTAAAGTCTCGTTTAAATATACTCCTCTCAGACCATCTTCGCGGACCACATAAAAAAGACTGCGGCCGCAGAGCTCCACCGCGGACTGCAAGAAATCGAGCGTGGCCGCGAAGACCTGGCCTTGCTCATTAGAACCCACCGTGATCGCAAAGATTTCACCGCGGACCGCGAGACCTAGCTTCAGAGACCTACAACTTCTCAAAACTTGCAACTTTTTCTTAAGTGTAAAAACATCGCGAAACCTATCAAAAATTCATCTGGGCCCTCGGGGCTCCAAACCAAATGTGCATACTAACTCGAAAACATATATGGACTTACTCGTGCGATCAAATTGCCAAATTAACACCTTTAGCAACGAATTTATCATCAAAATCAAAGATAAATCTCATAAACTCTTAAGTTCCATTTTTAACAATCGAGGGTCCGATTCACGTCATTTCAAGTCTGTTTCTTACCAAACTTTATGGGCTCAACTTAAATAACATATAAGACTTGTATCGGGCTTCGTAACCAAAGATACGGGCCCGATACCATCAAATTACAATACATTCACATTTTGAAACTCTTAAAAATTCAAAAAATAATTTTCTTTAAAAACTCATTTCTCGTGCTTGGGACCTCGGAATTTGATTCCGGGTATACGTCCAAGTCCCATATTTTCCTACAGACCCTCCGAGACTATCAAATCACGGGTTCAGGTCCGTTTACCCAAAATATTGACCGAAGTCAACTTAAATTCATTTTAAAAGCAAAATTTATCATTTTCCACAGATTTTCACATAATGACTTTCCAGACACACGCCCGGACTGTGCATGCGAATTAAGGTGAGACAAAAAGGAGGTTTTAAGGCCTCAAAACATAGAATTTATTTCCAAAACAAATGATAACCTTTTGGATCATCACACCTTCATCAATAGCATAAGTAGTTTACAGTTTTGCTAATAACTCACAAATCTTCTTTGTGCAAACTGGGGCAAAAAATTTTGTTTGTTTTATTTGTTTCAGTTGCAGGAACTATCTAGAGAACGATGTTAATGCTTTTTAGAAATTGGTTTCAGGTTCAAATCAGAGAAGCACCAGGAGCCCGCTTGAAGAACAGGGTCAACTTTCAGTTTCTTCCAAGATCAAGCAGGAGGATCCCGCCTGAAGAACAGGGTCAACTTTCAATTTTCGAGTTTAAGAAGCAAGAGCTCACCTGAAAATGTAGGTTTACAAGCGCAAGCCTACATCAAATTCAAGCTTATTTCAAAGTTCAAGTTAGAAGCACCAGGAGCCCGCCTGAAGAACATGGTCAACTGTCATTTTTTAGTTCAATTCAGAAGTACCAGAAGCTCACCTAAAGAACATGGTCAGCTTTCAATTTCCAGTTTAAGTTAGAAGTATCAAGAGCCCGCTTGAAGAACAGGGTCAACTTTCAGATTTCAAGTTCAAGTTAGAGGCAGCAGGAACCTGCCTGAAGAATAGGGTTAACCTCTAGTTTTTCAGTTCAAATCAGAAGTAGCACGAGACGCCTGAAGAACAAGGTTCGCAAGCTCAAGTTTACTCCAAGTTGAAGTTTATTTCATGTGCAAGCAGCAGGATGCCCGCCTGAAGAACAGGGTCAACTTTCAGTTTTCTTCAAGTTCAAGCCAGCCGGAGCCCACCTGAAGAATAAGGTTGATTTTCAGTTTCATGTTGAAGATTCAAGTAGAGATTCAAGGAAAATTCGAGATAAGAATTAGATAGGACCTTGTATTTTTCTTTTGTTTTGCTGTAACTTTTGTTTTGTTTTTTATGTAATGGCATGAACCGAGGACTAGAACCTCAATGGCACTTCACTCGACTCTCCACCTCGGTATACCTTTCCATTCTTTTTTACCTCTGAACTATATGTGACCTGATTCCTTTATAGTCAAGGATATGTAGGCAGCTCAGATACCAGGCTCGATCACCATCATTTTATCCAACTTTATTTTTTTTAATAAGTGTTGGGTCAGAACTCAATTACGTTGCTTACTCAATTCTTTGCTCAAAAACACTTTGTGCTTTCAAGCAAAGAAGGGCACTTGTAATCACGTAATTTTTTACCCGCATATTAGAACTATCTTTAGTAGTCTTACTATTTTTTATATTTATTTGAGTTTATAGTATTTTAATCTATTATTAATTTTAATTCATATTTTTAAAGCATAAAAATTGTAAACTACAAAAATCTTTTCCTTTATTTACGTTAATTTATATTTCATCTAGTTACTTTTAGTTTATATCACTTTTCATAGAATTGAAAAATACAAAAAAATAGTATTAATATTTTATTTTACCAAAAAAGATAAGAATTTTTATTAAAGAATATATTTAATTAGTTTAGTTTTAAAGTTGTAGGTTTTAGTATATATTGAGTAGTAATTAAATTTCATTAACATAGTAATTCTATGTCTCCTCCTAATATTTTCTGTTATCCTAGATAAATTAGTATTTTTGTAAAGTATTTATTTTATTTCATTTTATTATCCAACATTAGAAAAAAAGAAGAACAATGAAATGAAAAAAAAGAAGAAGGAAAGGAACGTAAATAGGGGAAAACAGATTTTTGCCCAACTTTGAAATTCAATTCAAGTGATCCTCTTTTATTTTTCTTATGTAAATAATTAATGGTTTCTTTATTTTCTAATGGGGCCCACCTCCTTAAATGGATTTCTTCCATATCCTCAAAGAAATAGAAGCCAAAATTTCTTTTCTGTTATGAAATAAAAGCAATTTAGTAAAACATGAACAAGAAATAAAAGCACTTTAGTAAAACATGAACAAGAAATAGAGATAGAGAGAAGGAAGAGATTTTCTTCTTCAATTGTGTGTATTTTCCTATCTATTACAAGGCCTTTATATAGGCATGAAAAGTGAAGAAAATATGTCATGGAATATATCATTGAACATAAAAAATATGTCATTGAATATGTCATTAACCATTTGAGAGAAAGATCATGGAGGAAGAGTAGACATCCACCATATTTTGATTTTTATCATAACACTCCCCCTTGGATGTCTATAAATAATGTGCCTCGTTAAAACCTTATTAGAAAAAAAATCCTAATGAAAGAAAAAGAGTACACATATTTAGAAATACGCCTTTTGGTTGCCTCGTTAAAAACCTTGCAAGGAAAACCCAATGGGACAAAACCTTGTAAGGAAAAAAGAGTACAACGCGTATTAACTCCCCCTGATGAGATCATCAGTTCACATCGTTGAGCCTTCGTATCCCAATCTTGTACACTAGTTTCTTGAAGGTTGACGCCGGTAGATATTTGGTGAACAAATCAGCCATATTATCACTTGAACGGATCCGTTGCACATTAATATCACCATTCTTTTGAAGATCATGTGTGAACAATAATTTAGGTGAAATGTGCTTTGTCCTATACTAGTTTCTTGAAGGTTGACGCCGGTAGATATTTGGTGAACAAATCAGCCATATTATCACTTGAACGGATCCGTTGCACATTAATATCACCATTCTTTTGAAGATCATGTGTGAATAATAATTTAGGTGAAATGTGTTTTGTCCTGACTCCTTTATGAATCCTCCCTTTAATTGAGCTATGCATGTTGTATTTTCTTCATACAAAACTTTGGGTAGTTTATCACACTTCAAACCACATTTGTCTCGAATAAGATGTATAGTAGACCTCAACCATACACATTCTCGACTTGCTTCATGAATAGCAATTATCTCAGCATGATTAAAAGAAGTAGCCACGATTGATTGCTTAGTCGATCGCCAAGATATGACAGTGCCACACATGTAAACACATAACATGTTTGAGATCAAGCCTTGTGTGTGTCAGATAAATACCCCACATCGACATAACCAATAAGATCGGTATTGCAATCATTGCCATAAAATAAGCCCACACCGGTAATCCCCCTTAGATAACGCAATATGTGTTTGATTTCATTCCAATTTCTCCTTGAGCGGAGCTATATCTTGCTAAGACATTAACTGAAAAAGTTATGTCATGCCTTGTAGTGTTAGCAAGATATATTAGCGCACCAATTGTATTAAGATATGGTACTTTAGGACCAAGAAGCTCTTCATTATTTTCATGAGGTCAGTGGATCTTTATTTATATTGAGTAATCTCACAACCATCGGGGTACTTAATGGATGTGTTTTATCCATATAGAAGCTCTTTAAAATCTTTTTAGTGTATGCTGACTGAAGGACAAAAATTCCATCTTTCATATATTCAATTTGTAGACCAAGACAAAATTTTGTCTTTCCAAGATCTTTCATTTCAAAATGTTTAAACAGTCTACTGCTTTAGGAAGCTCTCCAGGAGTTCTAATGATATTTGAATCATCAACATACATGGCGATTATAACAAATTCAAATCCATATCCTTTTATAAGGACACAAGGACAAATTGAATTATTCTTATACCCTTCTTTCAACAAGTATTCTCTCGGGCTATTATACCACATGGGCCCTGATTGTTTCAATCCGTATAAGGATTTTTGAAGCTTTAATAAAATTCTTGGAAACCTTAATATGCTCCAAGACAATTTAAATCTTTCAATGATATCCATTATACGCATATCAAGTTTTTCATATATTGCCAGATTAAAACCTGAAGTGACTATATCCACTATAAGAGAACATGTCTCCATATAATCAATGTGAGGATATTTACTAATTTTCTTGTGCCACAAGTCTTCTTTATGTCTATCGACTTGAACCTTTCGCACAAAAACACATTTATACCATAATTGACTTTATACTTTCAGGTGTTGGACTATCCGTCCAACTTCACATTTTTCAAGTGAAGTCAATTTTATTGAGTATTTTTTTATTTGGCCAATCTTTTATCCGTCCAAATTTCATGAAAGATTTGATCTCAAGATCCTCGTCAATATTAATCATATTGAGCGCTACATTATATTAACAATATCGTCGACAATCATTTTATGTCGGTTCCATTATTACCCAATAAAGACATAACTTATTGAGATCTCTTTATTTCATTATTTTCAGGTACCTGAGCCTCTCCCATGAGGTCTTATGAAGTGTTATGTCGTGGTGCTCTTCTAGGGCACGTGCCTCCTTATTATGACCATTTTGAATATTTGCCCTTCTCCTTCTTCAAGGAGTTTTATCTTTGGAACTGATTGGTCTGTTACACTTCATGCGTGCCATAGACTCTGTCCCTCATGGACTTTATTCTATTTGGAGCATTAGCAGCTGAAATATGACATTTAGCTTTGGGTCAACAAATGCGTCTGGCAATAATTTGTAAATGAATTACCACTTGAACTTCAAGTTTATATTTTCTTGTACGAGGATCTATATGTATTCATAATAATTCATTTCATGTATCACTTTCTCAGCTGCCCATTTTCTCCCCCTAATATTGGGATCACCAACACATTTCCCAACTATCTTTGGGAACTCATCTTTGTGCATTTTGGTGGTATAATTAAATCATATAGCACATCCATATTTCTATATAGAAATTATTTGGTTCCTGACCCTGAACCAATTGTGATAGGGAGAAATTTTTATAACTTGGCTAGATGCGTACAAGTGCTGTTGTATATTAAATAATAAATCTCATACCAAATTTTATTTTTGGAAGTTTTGTTTTCATAACCAATGATTTAGCTATAATTGGAGGGATACAATTTCTGCTAAACCAACTTGGATTTAAACCAGTATTATTAAGATAAATCATCATAATTTATATTCTGAAATTGTGCTCTAATAATTTGAGCAAGCAATCTTGCAAAAATCAAACTGCAAGTTGATAACAAATGCACATGTGACCATAAAATAGATGCATCTATTAAAATTATATAATAGCAAACGGTCCACATGGCAGGTGACTGGGCCCTATATATATATATATATATATATATCACCTTTTATTCCTTTAAGAAATCAAAGGATTCAATCCCAACCTTTAACTAGTATATCATGAGAATAAGCAGCACAAGAGAATTCTTGAAGAATCTTCTATTCTTCAATATGTGTCAATGTAATTCTTAATTAATTTTTCGCATCATAATTGAACCGATATGGTCAACCGGTCATGCCAATTAATATTTATTTTAGTAAATCTCTAGTTTACTTGTGGCATATGATTCCAGCATCATGCTTATATTTGTGTAGTACAAATAGAAAGAAGATCGGGTAACCTTTCATATTTACCCGGTATGATTATAGAAATATGAAGATATTCAATCTTCCTTTCATTTATAGTCTCAATATGCCAATCACTTTGACTTATATATTTGAAACTCAAAAAGTTTCTTTTGAGACTTTACAATATCAATGTCATGAATAAGCTTATTCATCCGGGATAGTAACAAATTAGTTTTTCCGGAGTTCTTAACAACTATTGTACTACAAGATCTTTTATCATACCATTCATATGGTAAATGTCTCCTTCACGGAGAAAATTATATCATAATAGATTGTCATGGTCAAAATCATCATAAGCAAAATTATTTCTTGCTTTAATTTTGCCTTTAATAACTTTTATAAGGCATGGCAAAATAATATTTGGCATATCACATGTACGCGACCAATGACATATTCATGTAACCACACAATAATATTTATTCTCTTTATTTTACTCAAACCTCCCTTAGAGGTGAGTTGTGTGGTATTCATATAATCATGAATTGCATGTCTTTATTCATTGCTTTTATCACATATTGCCACATTCAACTTTAGGAATGGGTTTGCATTCTCAATGCTTATCATAAGTCACATTCTCTTCAAGGAATGGATCATAATCAGCGACATGCTTTATTATTTTCATACCAATTTGATGGTAAGCATTGCCTTCACATTTTGAAGGACTATTTTGAGAACCCTTATTGTTCTCCTTTTATAATCATAGTGATGATTATTATTATTTTGATATTTGGAACGCCCACGTTCATTGTTCAACCAATTGTCTTCATTGAAACTTATTATGCATTGTTATCACATTCACTTCAAGAATGGAACAAATCAAGTGGGACAATTTTCATGCCTTTTCATGAAAAATATATTATTTTTCTTTAGTCATCATTATATCATCAATATGGTACATTGGGACTCAAACCCAATGTCTTACCAATATAAAGGCATGTTAGGCCATAATAAATTAGGACTCAAACCCAACTCTTATCATTATGGAGCATCAGGACTTGATCCCCATGTCTTACCCTCAATCAATGGCATAATAGGCTAAACAATATTGAGATTGATTCTCAAGCCTTAATTTCAATCACATGCCAAGAAAGTTATACAAAACTAATTTGCAACTTAGCAAATCAAATTTGCTTTCTTAAATAAGTGTACAAATCTCAAATTAGTGCAAATCTTTATTAATTATTTGTAGCATCTATATAAAATACAACCGTTTGTAGTCAGAATATTTCTTCTAAATTCTATAAGAGTTTAAAAGGATCATAAAATCATTGTCATAATATTTATTGAGTCTCTCTAAAAAATATTGTTGTTTTCGGGGTATGCCCTACCTATTGGATTTGATTTAACGCCATGACTTTCCTTCACTCAATTCAACCAAGCAATTAGAGAATAAATTTATCAAAAGTACACCTAACACATATATAGTACTAATACATAAATTCAGCATTTATATTACCTGAAAAGTGACATTATAGGTAACAACTTACCAGTTGTAGCTTGTGCATCATTCATATAAAATACTTAAAATTGGTAAGTCAGTAGCAAGCATCAAGTAGGTCATGGATACTCAAAAATACCTCTTCTAGTAATCATACTAATCATTGTTTGCTTTCAAATGATACGACCATAAATTATGAAGTATACTTTCAAATAGCTGGTTTGTTTTCCAAATATCATAGAAGTACTAATTAATCAACCTAGATAAAGATGTGAAGTATTTCTTGTTTTCTTCAAGATGATTTATGCTTTTAATCAGTATGACCAATTTTATTTTATTTTTTATTCCTTTTTTTTTGGTACTATATGCAAGTGTAAAAATCCAAAAGGAAAAAAAATATTCATCCAAGTAAAAGAAAATGTTTAAAGCGGCAGGACAGATTGAAGATAGTTAACACATAAATATGCATAGGACAATTTATATAAAATATCCTTGGTTACCATGACATGCATCATATCAACAATTAACTGCTACTATGATTTTCACATATAGAACTTTGAAAATTTTATTCCATTCATGTGATATAAAAGATGTAATATTAATATGTGCTTATGCAATACAGGTGTAGTACGAAGTTGTGTGCATATGAGATTTTAAAGGAATGACAAGTATAAGATAATCATACTTTCTTACATTTCATTACTTACCATATGTAGTTTCTCTTTACATTTAACCATGTGATGATATGTATGACTTCTAATTGTAATCTTTCCGGATGTAGAATTTTTTTCGTAGATATATATATACAATTGGTTAGAGACTCGTGCTGATAACGTGTTATAAAATAAAAGCAATTTAGTAAAACATGAACAAGAAATAAAAATAATTTAGTAAAACATGAACAAGAAATAGAGATAGAGAGAAGGAAGAGATTTTCTTCTTCAATTGTGTGTATTTTCCTATCTATTACAAGGTCTTTATATAGGCATGAAAAGTGAAGAAAATATGTCATGGAATATATCATTGAACATAGAAAATATGTCATTGAATATGTCATTAACCATTTGAGAGAAAGATCATGGAGAAAGAGTAGACATCCACCATATTTTGATTTTTATCGTAACATTTTCCTCATTCTCATACTTTGTATTATGGGAGATTAGCACAATAATAATTTATGACTTTGTCGATTCTACTCACAGAAAGGGACACGACATTTTCTTATGGGGTTGGGACCACACGCTAGCAAAAAGAAATTGAGAATAGATAAGATCGCACACACACATAGAGAGGGGGAACGAACAGAGGGAACAAAAAATAGAGCAAAAGTGCAAAAAAGAGCCACGACAAACACCAAATCAGGAGTCTTCCACTTTCTTCTTCTTCTTCCTTATCTCTACCATGAAACCTCTATAATAACACCTAATTTTCATCCATTAATATTAGATCTCAAGTTATCCATGAACACCCCAAGCCCACCTCAAACTTACCGTGAAGAGCTGTCAAAAACGACGCCAAAACTGAGCTCTGAAATGCAGCTCCAAACCAGCTGAAAATTAGCTTTAAACCATCTCCAAAACCTATGAGAGTCAACCCGAAAATTCATCTGCCAACTACTACCAAGAACCAGCCAAAAATGGACCAAAAAAGCACCCGGAATGACCCGAAATATAAGCTAAAAATCTGCTCAACTCCATCCTCAAAACAATCCTTAAACTCGCCCCAAACTTAAGCAAAATCCAGCCTCGAAACTCATGTTAGAGCAGCTTCGAAACAGTTCCAAAGTTGTCGCGTTTTCGCTGTAAAGAAAGTGCTTAGCTTATTTTTTCACTTTTGGGTTTTCGACGAGTTTCGAAGTTGCCGAGAGGTCGTTCTCAGTTCTAGTAGAGGTGCCTATTCGATATCTTTGTCCGATTTTCCGATCTAGGTCATGTTCTCTAGTTTCCCATGGAGATTCTTGCTTGAGGTTCTATCGCGTCGCACCTCCGAATTGTCAAACAGTTGCATTTCAGATTTATTTGAGGTTTATTTCTCCCTTTTCTCTACTTTTTCTTCACTTAATGTCATGCTTTTGTTTATTTTCATAATCTCATTAATCAGTCTTTTCTTTGTATTTGTTGCTCGTATGAGTTAGTGTTTTGTTCCTCTGTTTTGGGGTGTCTTAGTAGTATTTATTTATTCAGTTTTGTTCTATTGATTACTGTTTGCGTAATGTTTGGTTTAATTTGCTTGGATGAATCTTCATGGCTTAAATGAGTTATTGGTTTCCTGTTTCATTGCTTCATTAAGGGATAAATGCTTAAGGTTTCACAATTAATATTTTGATGACAAAAGAATTATGTCACGGTCCAATTTCATTTTAGACCGTGATGGTGCCCACCACCATTGCTAGGAAAGCCAACAGTGAAGAATCTAGTGATTTCCCACTTTAATATATTTTTCAAGTAAATAACTTCCTTAATTTAAAAGATTTAAGGGATAACGTATTTAAAATAATTAGAACAAAGGCAGCTAAATGCAGTCATAATCGTAGAAATACAACCCAAAATCATAAGTCTACCAGTGTGTGCCAAGACCCGATGTTACAAGTGTATGAGCACTCTAGTAGAATATATAAAAAAATACTAATCTATTGTCTGAAATGAAATTGACAGAAAAATATAACAAAAGGAAGACTTCGGCTGCTGCAGAACGGCTTGGAAAGGCAGCTCACTGTATAGTCTCGTACCGGAAGTCAAGCGTGTGCGCACCAAATGTACCTGCCTCAGATAATGCACTTTTAAGTGTAGTAGTGTAGCGTGAGTACATAAACAACATGTACCCAGTAAGTATCCAGTCTAACCTCGAAGAAATATTGACGAGGGGTCGACTTTGACACTTACTATGGGCTAACAATGATATATCAAAATTATATACTAAGCATGTGTCACGACCCCAAATACCGGTAGTGATGACACCTATCACATTACTAGGCAAGCCAACCAGTCCACTAACCACAACCTATTTCCTTTAGTAAAAAACCATTTCCAACATGAGTTTTAAACACCGATTTCATAATAAACGTTTAAAATGACAGAAAATATGCTGAAGTAAAAATAATAATAAACTACACAGCCCAATTGATCTGGTGTCACGAGTCTAGAGCCTCTAATGCAAGTCCGAACATCCTACTACATAGATAGTCTAGAAAATACTGAAAAGATAACAAGATAGAAGGGAGAGAACAGGGTTGCGAACACCATGCAGCTACCTCGAAATCCCCGACAGAAAACTGAACCAGCTGAAAAATGCTCACTCGGCCGCTCGGGCACGTGGATCTGCACACAAGATGCAGGGAGTAGCGTGAGTGCACCAACTCAGTAAGTAACTAAAGTAAATAAGGTCTGAAAGTAGTAAAGAGCAGTTCAAAAATACATAACGGAATAACCAACGAAACAACATGTCATCTTTACAGTTCAAAAAATCAGTTTCTGTTATAAAACCACATTTCCAGTTTAAACATTTGGAACCAATTATTTAGCAGTATATCAAACAGAGGCTTATTTAAAAGAAGAGTGAAATCAGTGAAAACATCATGACAAGGCCTCTCGGGCAAGGAATCACTCAGAATCTGGCCCCTCGGGCAGCCTTTCAGTCACTCGTGACTCAACTCTCGTCACTCATTACTCACTCTCAGCACTCGGCTCATTTATATCTCATAATAATAGAAATCGTAGTAACCGCTGCGGCGTGCAGCCCGATCCATATATTTATAGTCGACTACGCTCACTGGGGGTGTGAAGACTCCGGAGGGGCTCCTACAGCAAAAGCGTCATATCGCTGCGGCGTGCAGCCCGATCCAATATATATATCGTTGCGGCATGCAGCCCGATCCATATAAGTATCGCTGCGGTGTGCAACCCGATCCATAATATATATATACATATACTATCCTCATAATTGGGTTCTCAACCTCTCTCAGTCCTTAACCTCACAACCTCTCGGGCACAACAACAGGAATCAGAGAACTCAGCCCAAACAGTCTTCACAATTAGGAGTAAAGCGATAAAATCAATTTTAGCTTTTAAACAGGTAAAACACGACTGAGGATATGCTTTTAGCAAGTAAAGTGAGGAAAAAGGTCAAAATGCCCCTAAGGGTTTCTACAGGTCGGCACAAAGCCCCAAACATGGCGTACAACCCATAATACAATACAAATATTCAAAATACGGAATAACATAGTATTTACAAATCAAATACGTGGCTTAATAGTCGCTATGGGATGGACCAGATCACAATCCCTACCGGTGCACGCCCACATGCTCGTCACCTAGCATGTGCGTCACCGCATTTATCAAAACAAGTCAAATACCGGGGTTTGTACCCTCAGTTCCAGATTTACAATGGTTACTTACCTCAAACCGGTGAAAATACTACTCTGCAACGCCTTTGCCCCTCGAATTCGCCTCCACTCGCGTCGAATCTATTCAAAATCAGAATCACGACGTCAAAATATACTAAGAGAACGAAGCCCAAGGGAAAACAATCAAAAAATACCAAAAATCCTGAATTTAGCAAAACCCGAGCCCCGGGCCCACTTCTCGAAACTCAGAAATTTTCACATAATTAGATTCCTTATCTCCCCACGAGTCTATACGTATCAAGAATACCAAAATCATAGTTCAAATGACCCATCAAATCCTCAATTTAAGTCCTCTTAAACTCAAGCCTAATCCTCCATTTTTAGCACTTTAATTCCTTTAATTTCAGTCTTAATCCATGAAATATTACCATAGAAGTGTGTTTTAGGTCCAAAATCCTTACCTTAACGAAGTCCCTTTAATTCCTCTCCTCAAAATTTCCCAAAACTCCCAATTCCGAGTTTAAAAATAGTTAAACCCGTCAAAAATTGCGAAGGAAGAAATATATACATTCTGCCCAGGCTTTTCCGCATCTGCGCCACACCCACCGCATCTGCAGTACCGCATTTGCGGTCAAAACTCCGCTTCTGCGGAAATTCATTAATCCAGCCTAAACTGCATCTGCGGTCCACTAGCCGCATCTGCGACTCCGCAGGTGCGGTCCCTCTACCGCATCTGCGGTCCTAGACATTCTAACCAAGATCCGCTTCTGCGGCCAATCCAACGCATATACGGTGCCGCACCTGCGATCCCCAAACCGCAGGTGCGAAAACACTAGAAGTAACAAAACTTCAGCAGCTGCAATTACCTTCAACTTCCCCGTTAACCACCCGAAATCATCCCGAGGCCCCCGGGACCTCAACCAAAAGCATAAACATAACCCAATACCTTATTCAAACTTGTTCCAATCATCAAAACACACCAAACAACATCAAATCTACCAAATCACATCGGATTCAAGCCTAAGTTTCTAAAATCTTCCGAAATACGCTTTTGATCAAAAACCCAACCAAACCACGTCCGAATGACCTGAAATTTTGCACATATATCCCAATTGACACAACTAAGCTACTGCAACTCTCGGAATTCCATTCCGACCCCTATATCAAAATCTCGCCTATCAACCGAAAATCACCAAAATATCAATTTCGCCAATTCAAGCCCTAGTCTACTCCGAACCTCCAAAACCCATTCTGATCACGCTCTTAAGTCACAAATCACCGCCCGAAGCTAAGCGAACCATCAGAACTCATATCTGAGCCCTCTAACACATAAGTCAACATCCGGTTGACTTTTCAAACTTAAGCCTTCTTAAAAGAGACTAAGTGTATGAAACTTCACCAAACTCATTCCGAACTCGATCTGACCAACCCGATACCACAAAACACGGATAACGAAGCATAAAGAAGCTGAAATGGAGGAAACGGAGCGGTACTCATGAGATGACTAGCCGAGTCATCACATCCTCCCCAAGTTAAACAAACGTTCGTCCTCGAACGAGTCAAGAAACATACCTGAAGCCTCAAATAGGTGGGGATATCTGCTCCGCAACTCCCGCTCGGCCTCCCAGGTGGCCTCCTCCATAGGCTGACCTCTCCACCGCACCTTCACCGAAGTTATGTCCTTTGACCTTAACTTCTGAACCTACCAATCCAAAATGGCCACCGGCTCCACATCATAAGTCATATCACCCTCCAGCTGAACCGTGCTGAAGTCCAAAACATGAGATATATCTCCAATATACTTCCGGAGCATGGAAACACGAAATATCGGATGCACACTAGACAAGCTGGGCGGCAAAGCAAGCTCATAAGCCACCTCATCAATCCTCCGAAGCACCTCAAAAAGCCCAATGAACCGCAGACTCAATTTCCCTTTCTTCTTAAATCTCATGACACCCTTCATGGGTGAAACCTTTAACAGAACCTTCTCGCCAACCATGTAGGACACATCTGGAACCTTCCTATTGGGATAACTCTTTTGTCTCAACTGCGCTGCATGAAGCCTCTCCTGAATCACCTTCGCCTTCTCCAAAGCATCCTGCACCAGATCAGTCTCTAATAGCCTAGCCTCACCGGGCTCGAACCAACCAACTGGAGATCTACACCGCCTCCCATACAAAGCCTCATATGGAGCCATCTTAATACTTGACAGGTAGCTGTTGTTATAAGCAAACTCTGCGAGTGGTAGAAACTCATCCCATGATCCTTCGAAATCCATGACGCAAGCACGCAACATGTCCTCCAATATATGAATAGTACACTCGGACTGTCCGTCCATCTGAGGATGAAAAGTTGTGCTCAACTCAACCTGAGTACCCAACTCTCTCTGTACGGCCCTCCAAAACTGTGAGGTAAAGTGAGTACCTCTATCCGAAATGATGGAAACTGGAACACCATGCAAACGAACAATCTCCCGGATATAGATCCCTGCCAACCGCTCTGAAGAATATGTAGTACACACAGGAATGAAGTGCGCGGACTTGGTCAGCCGATCCACAATCACCCAAATAGCATCAAATTTCTTCAAAGTCCGTGGAAGTCCAACAACAAAGTCCATACTGATCTTCTCCCACTTCCACTCAGGAATAACCATCTGCTGAAGTAAGCCACCCGGTCTCTAATGATCATATTTCACCTGCTGACAATTGAGACACCGAGCTACAAATCCCGCAATATCTTTCTTCATTCCTCCACCAATCGTGTTGTCTCAAATCCTGATACTTCTTCGCGGCACCCGGATGAATGGAATACCGCGAGCTATGGGCCTTCTCCAGAATCAACTCCCGAAGCTCATCCACATTGGGCACACAAATTCGGCCCTGCATCCTCAACACCCCATCATCACCGATGGTGACATCCCTGGCATCATCATGCTGAACTCTGTCCCTAAGGACAAGAAAATGCGAATCATCATACTGGCGCTCTCTAATGCGATCATATAAGGAAGACCGAGAAACCACACAAGCCAACACCCGACTGGGCTCCGAAATATCTAACCTCACGAACCGATTGGCCAATGCTTGAACATCAACCGCAAGGGGTCTCTCCCCAACTGGGATATATGCCAAACTCTCCATACTCACTGTCTTTCGGCTCAAAGCATCGGCCACCACATTGGTCTTTCCCGGATGATACAATATAGTAATATCATAATCCTTAAGCAACTCCAACCACCTCTGCTGCCTCAAATTAAGATCCTTTTGCTTGAACAAATGCTGAAGACTGCGATGATCAGTGAACACTTCACAAGATACGCCATACAAGTAATGTCTCCAAATCTTCAATGCGTGAACTATGGAAGCCAACTCCAAATCATGAACGGGGTAGTTCTCCTCATGGGGCTTCAACTGATGAGAAGCATAAGCAATAACTCTACCCTCCTGCATCAACACACAACCAATCCCAACTCTCGACGCATCACAATACACGGTATAAGAGCCTGAAGCTGATGGTAAAACCAACACTGGAGTTGTGGTCAAAGCTGTCTTGAGCTTCTGAAAGCTCTCCTCACACTCGTCCGACCATACAAATGGAGCACCCTTCTGAGTTAATTTGGTCAAAGGCGATGCGATTGATGAGAATCCCTAAACAAACCAGCGATAATAGCCTATCAAACCAAGAAAGCTGCGAATCTCTGTGGCTGAGGGCGGCCTAGGCCAACTCTGAACCGCCTGTATCTTCTTCGGATCAATCTAAATACCCTCGCTGGATACCACGTGCCCCAAGAAAGCCACTGAACCAAGCCAAACTCACACTTGGAGAATTTTGCATAAAGTTTCTCCTCCCTCAAACTCTACAATACCACTCTCAAATGCTCCGCGTGCTCCTCCTGACTATGCGAATACACCAGAATATCATCAATGAAGCCTATGACAAAAGAATCAAGATAAGGCCGGAACACGTTGTTCATCAAATGCATGAACATTGTTGGGGCATTGGTCAGCCCAAAAGACATCAACAAGAACTCATGATGACCATATCGGGTCCTGAAAGCCATATTAAGTATATCTGAATCCCTGATCTTCAACTGGTGATAGACCGAACGGAGATCAATCTTGGAGCACACTCTCGCTCCCTGAAGCTGGTCAAACAAATCATCAATGCGAGGCAAAGGATACTTGTTCTTAATTGTTACCTTGTTCAATTGCCTATAATCAATGCACATTCTCATTGTGCCATCCTTCTTCTTCATAAACAAAGCCGGCACACCCCAAAGTGACACACTAGGCCGAACCCTTTATCAAGGAGTTCTTGAAGCTGCTCCTTTAACTCCCTCAACTTCGCTGGTGCCATACGATACGGTAGAATAGAAATGGGCTGAGTGCTCGGTACCAGATCAATACCAAAATCAATATCCCTGTTCGGTGGCATGCCCGGCAGGTCTGCAAGAAAAAACATCTGGAAAATCTCTCACGACTGGGACAAAATCAATTCTGGGAGCCTCAGCTCTAACATCCCTCACAAACACTAGATATGAAAGACAACCCTTCCCAACTATACGCTGGGCCTTCAAGAAAGAGATCATTCTACTAGGAACGTAATCGTCACACCTCGCCACTCGATCCGTGGCATATCCGGCATAGCCAAAGTGACTGTCTTGGCATGACTGTCTAGAATAGCACGATACAGAGATAACCAATCCATGCCAAAAATGACATCGAAATCCACCATACTTAGTAATAACAGATCCACTCGGGTCTCCAGACCCCCAATTGTCACCACACATGACCGGTACACACGGTCTACAACAAAAGTATTGCCTACCGGGGCAGATACATGAACAAGTAAAGCAAGAAACTCATGGGGCAGATACATGAACAAGTAAAGCAAGAAACTCATGGGGCGTACCCAAATAATGAGCAAAGTATGAGGACACATAAGAAAAGGTGGAACCGGGATTAAATAATACAGAGGCATCTCTGTGGCAGACTGAAATAATACCTGTAATGACAGCATCTGAAGCAATAGCATCTGGTCTACCTGGGATAGCATACAAACAAGCCTGACCGCCGCCTGATCGACCTCCCCTTTTGGGGCGACCCCTAGTTGCCTGACCTCCAACCCTAGCAGGCTGGGCGAGTGGTGAAGTAACTGGAGCAGAAGTCGAGGGCTAACCTCTCTGCTGAGATTGACTATCATGAAGTCGAGGGCACTGCCTCCTCATATATCAAAACTCTCCGCACTCATAACAACTCCCCGGTGTTGGATATGGGGACTGAAGGGAACCCTTGGCACCGGATTGACCAGTAGAAGGACCTGGCATGGAAGAACCCTGGACCGACGGAGCACGAGATGAGCTCTAAGATGGAAGGGCACTAAGTAATGACTGGCCCTGCTGAGATCTATGATAACCATGACCCGAAAATGCCTTACGGTAACCTAGGCAAGCTGACTGAGCCTGTCTGAAAGAACGGCCTCTGCCCTGCTGGAACTGACCCCTCGAAGGAGCACTACTAAAACCACCAGATCCCTAAGGCCTCTTGACCTCTCTCTCCTCTCGCTCCTGCCGGCGTACAGTCCCAATCTCACTGGCGATATCAACAACCTCCTCGAAGGTAGCACCTGTCACCCTCTCTCTAGTCATGAGAATCCGTAGATGATACGTTAGGCCATCAACAAACCTCCTAATCCTCCCTCCATCTGTGGGAACCATCCAAACCGCATGACGGGCTAACTCAGAGAACCACATCTCATACTATACCACCGTCATCTCCCCCTAATGCAGCTGCTCAAACTGTCTGCGCAGCTCCTCTCGGCGCGACTGTGGTACATACTTCTATAGGAAGAGAACAGAGAATTGTTGCCAAGTAAGGGGCGCTGCACTAACAAGCCTATGCCTCTCATACGCCTCCCACCAAGTGAAGGCATCCCCAGAAAACTGAAATGTAGTAAATGCCACACCACTAGTCTCAAGAATCCCTGTTGTACGAAGCATCCGCTGACACTTATCCAAGAAACCCTAGGCATCCTCGCCCTCTGAACCGCTGAATCGTGGAGGCTGGAGCCTACCAAACCTCTCAAGTCGACGCTGCTCATCATCCGACATAACTGGTACTACAAACTTTTGAGCTGGTGCAACCAGCCGGGCTGGAGGTGCCCCCGGTGTCTGTAATCCCTACACTACCTACTCAGGTGTGCGAGCAATGGGAGTCTGGGTGCCTCCCCCAGCCTAGGAAGTAGCTATGGCCGTAGTAGCTGAGACCACCTGAGCTAAACCGGTACACACAGATAAGATCTGAGCTAAAGCCTCCTGGAGACCTGGGATCACAATAGGCACAGCTGATCCGGAACTGGGGCTACTGTAGCATCCAAAACCGGGACCTGATCCGGAACTGGGGCAGCTGGTGGATCTGCCAGTGCTGCTCTAGTTGCTCTGCCCCTGCCCCTGCCTCAACCGCAACCTCGGCCTCTGGTGGCCCAGTTGGTGGTACTGGCAGTCGTCCGCCCTGCCCAGTAGCACATGTCCTCACCATCTATGAGAGAATGGAACATCAGAAGTTTAATACTCGGATCAACAAATTCGCACGACAAGAATTTCAAGAATATGATGTTTTTCCTGAAGGTTCTGCAGCCTCTAGAGGATAAATATAGACGTCTCCATACCGATCTGCTAGACTCTACTAAACAGGCTCATGACTCGCGAGACCTATGTAACCTAGGCTCTGATACCAACTTGCCAGGACCTCAAATACCGGTCGTGATGGCGCCTATCATATTACTAGGCAAGCTAACCAGTCACTAATCACAACCCATTTCCTTTAGTAAGAAACCATTTCCAACACGAGTTTTAAACAACGATTTCATAATAAACGTTTAAAATGACAGAAAATATGTGGAAGTCAAAATAATAATAAACTACATAGACTAATGATCTGGTGCCACGAGTCTAGGGCCTCTAATCCAAGTTCGAACATCCTACTACATAGATAGTCTAGAAAATACTGAAAAGATAACAAGATAGAAGGGATAGAACAGGGTTGCGAACACCATGCAGCTACCTCGAAATCCCCGACAAAAAAATGAACCAGCTGAAAAATGCTCACTCGGCTGCTCGGGCACCTGGATCTGCACACAAGGTGCAGGGAGTAACATGAGTACGCCAACTCAGTAAGTAACTAAAGTAAATAAGGTCTGAAAGTAGTGACGAGCAGTTCAAAAATACATAACGGAATAACCAACGAAACAACATGTCATCTTTGCAGTTCAAAAATCAGTTTCCGTTATAAAACCACATTTCTAGTTTAAACATTTGGAACCAATTACTTAGCAGTATATCAAACAGAGGCTTATTTAAAAGAAAAGTGAAATCAGTGAAAACATCATGACAAGGCCTCTTTGGCAAGGAATCACTCAGAACCTGGCCCCTCAGGCAGCCTCTCAATCACTCATGACTCAACTCTCGTCACTTAGTGCTCACTCTCAACACTCGGCTCATTTATATCTCATAATAATAGAAATCGTAGTAATCGTTGTGGCGTGCAGCCCGATCCATATATTTATAGTCGACTACGTTCACTGGGGGTGTGAAGACTCCGGAGGGTCTCCTACAACCCAAGCGTAATATCGCTGCGGCGTGCAGCCCGATCCAATATATATATCGTTGCGGTATGCAGCCCGATCCATATAAGTATCGTTGCGGCGTGCAGCCTGATCCATAATATATATACATATAATATCCTCACAAGTGGGTTCTCAACCTCTCTCAGTCCTTAACCTCACAACCTCTCGGGCACAACAACAGGAATCAGAGAACTCAGCCCAAATAGTCCTCACAATTAGGAGTAAAGCGATAAAACCATTTTTAGCTTTTAAACAGGTAAAACACGACTGAGGATATGCCTTTAGCAAGTAAAGTGAGGAAAAACGGTCAAAATGCCCCTAAGGGTTTCTACAGGTCGGCACAAGGCCCCAAACATGACATACAACCCATAAAACAGTATAAACATCCAAAATACGGAATAACATAGTATTTCCAAATCAAATACGTGGCTTAATAGTCACTACAGAACGGACCAGGTCACAATCCCTACCGGTGCACGCCCACACGCTCGTCACCTAGCATGTGCATCACGACATTTATTAAAACAAGTCAAATACCAGGGTTTGTACCATCACTTCTAGATTTACAATGGTTACTTACCTCAAACCAGTGAAAATACTACTCCGCGACACCTTTTCTCCTCGAATCGGCCTCCACTTGCGTCGAATCTATTAAAAATCAGAATCACGGCATCAAAATATGCTAAGGGAACGAAGCCGAAGCGAAAACAATCGTAAAATACCAAAAATCCTGAAATTAGCAAAACTCGAGCATCGGACCCACTTCTCGAAACTCAGAAATTTTCATATCATTAGATTCCTTATCTCCCCACGGTCTATAAATATCAAGAATACCAAAATCGGAGTTCAAATCACCCCTCAAATCCTCAATTTAAGGCCTCTTAAACTCAAACCCTAATACTCCATTTTTAGCCCTTTAATTCCTTTAATTTCAGTATTAATCCATGAAATATTACCATAGAAATGTGTTTTAGGTCCAAAATCCTTACCTTAACAAAGTCCCTTTGATTCCTCTCCTCAAAATTGCCCAAAGCTCCCAATTCCGAGTTTAAAAATAGTTAAACCCTTCAAAAATTGCGAAGGAAGAAATATATACATTCTGCCTAGGCTTTTCCGCATCTGCGCCACAACCACCACATCTGCAGTACCGCATTTGCGGTCAAAACTCCGCTTCTGCGGAAATTCATTAATCCAGCCTAAACCGCATCTGCGGTCCCTCTACAGCATCTGCGGTCCCAGACATTGTTCCCAAGATCCGCTTCTGCGGCCAATCTAATGCATATGCGGTGCCGCACCTGCGGTCCTCAAACCGCAGGTGCGAAAACACTAGAAGCAGCAAAACTTCAGCAGCTGCAATTACACTTCAACTTCCCCGTTAACCACCCGAAATCATCCCGAGGCCCCCGGGACCTCAACCAAAAGCACAAACATAACCCAATACCTTATTCAAACTTGTTCCAATCATCAAAACACACTAACTAACATCAAATCTACCAAATCACATCAGATTCAAGCCTAAGTTTCTAAAATCTTCTGAAATATGCTTTTAATCAAAAACCCAACCAAACCACGTCCGAATGACCTGAAATTTTACACACATATCCCAATTGACACACCTAAGCTACTGCAACTCTCGGAATTCCGTTCCGACCCCTATATCAAAATTTCGCCTATCAACCGGAAATCGCCAAAATATCAATTTCGTCAATTCAAGCCCTAGTCTACTTCGAACCTCCAAAACCCATTCCGATCATGCTCCTAAGTCACAAATTACCTCCCGAAGATAACCGAACCATCAGAACTCATATCTGAGCCCTCTAACACATAAGTCAACATCCGGTTGACTTTTCCAACTTAAGCCTTTTTAAAAGAGACTAAGTGTCTCAAACTTCACCAAACTCATTCCGAACTCGATCCGACCAACCCGATACCACAAAACACGGATAACGAAGCATAAAGAAGCTGAAATGGAGGAAACAGAGCGGTACTCATGAGACGACTGGCCAGGTCATCACAACATGGGTTACATGAATAATATTGAAACTCAATAACCGGAAATAGTAAGTACTCCTTTCACAAATATTAAGTCCCAAGTTTATTTTCATCATTTAACAGTTTGTATCTCAAGGCATTTAAGCAATATAAATCATGAATAGTTCCAACAATTTATCATGCAAATCATGCTGAGGTCGTACAACCCGATCCAACATAATAGTTAAACTATGCACTGACGAGGGTCAAATGACACGAAACATAGATGTATTTATCTGCTATCGAGGCATTCAGCCCACTCCACAAATAGAAGACATTTTAAATAAAACACAAATTCACATTTACAGTCAAGTGTTCCATTCACAACGTTCAAGTAAGTGAATTTAATCTTTTACAATTCTTTTATCAATTTCCAATGTGACTGAAGCATTTAGATTATCAAGTAGGGGTGCAAACATTTCAAGTATAGCATGATATGGGTCATAGACTACCCGGACAATAGCATAATTAGTAGCTACGTACAAACTCTCGTCACCTCGTACGTACGCAGCCCCACAAATAGGAGCACATATTAATTATAATTCACCTATGGGATTAATTCCCTCTTACAAGATTAGAAAAGAGACTTACCTTGTCTCAAGGCCTACATTCCGGTCCAAGGTTGTGCTCAAACTCCCAAATTTGGTGCCAAACGATTCGAAAATAGTCAAATATTATATAAATTAATCAATTTATTCTCAAAAGTTCATATCCCTGCTATTAAAGTGATTACCCAACTCTAAATGTAAGGTTTCTAAAATTTACCCCCAGGCCCACGTGTCGGATTCTGGAAATATTCGAATAAAGTTGACACACATAACCCCATAAACTCAAATATATGATATTTACTAAATTCAATAACCAATTTCGGGCTTAAATCTCAATTTTCATCAAAAACCTATGTTTTCATGTAAACCCTTGATTTTTACCAATTTTTACATGTTTATCTACCCATAATCTATGTATTTAACTCAAGTTACGTAGAAATTACTTACCTCAAGGTGCTAAGCGAAAACCCCCTTCCAATAGCTCCAAAAATCGCCCAAGAGTTGAAAGAAAATGAGCTAAATGGTCTAAGTTTCATAATAATAAGCTGTGCACAAGCCTCAGGTGTCGCATTTGCGATACCTGGTTCAAAAATTCAAAGGTCACAAATGCGACAAAACCATCTCAAATGCGAACCTGGGCTTAGGCTGCCAAGGTCGCAAATGCGACCAAAGAGTCGCAAATGCGGACTCTGCTGAGATCGCAAATATGGCCAATGTGTCGCAAATGCAAACACTGCTTAGGTCGGGCTCCTTCGAAATTGCAAAATCCTTATCACAAATGTGTGGATTGTATTTCCGAAAAAATTCTCTTATTTGCGAGATCTGCAACTACTGCCAAGAAACACTAGAAAACTGATGTGTTTTTCATCCTTTCGAACTTCCGAAACTCACTTGAGCCCTCGGAGCTCCACACCAAACACCCACACAAGTATAACAACATCTACAAACTTGCTAGCACGATCGGAACACTGAAATAACATCAAAAACAACGAATCGGATTCAAAAACACATGGATTAACTCATGAACTCAAAAACTTCTAAAAACACTTCTGCGCGTCCGATCCCTATCAAATCAACTTGGAATGATGCCAAATTTAGTGTGCAAGTCTTAAATGACATTATGGACCTACTCCAACTTTCGAAACTGGAATCCGAACCCAATATCAAAAAGTCCACCCTCGGTCAAGCTTTCCAAAAACTTCAAATTTCTATCTTTCGCCAGTTGACCCCGAAATGACCTACAGACCTCCGAATCCACTTCCAAACGTGCTTCCAAGTCCAGAATCACTATACGGAGCTATTCCCAGGCTAAGAATCCCAAACAGACGTCTAGAATTTAAAAATCTACTTCAGCCAAAACTTATGAAATTTACTCAAATGCCAACTTTTACTATTAGGCACCGAAATGTAACGGGTCGTCCAAAACCCGATCCGAACATACGTCCAAGTCCGAAATCATCATACGAACCTAATGGAACCGTCAAATCTTGATTCCGAGGTCGTTTACTCAAAATGTTGACCGAAGTCAACTCTAGCCTTTTAAGCCAACCTTAAGGAAGCAAGTGTTCCGAATTCAACCCAAACCCTTCCAAATCCTGAACTTACCATCCCCGCAAGTCACAAAATAGCAAAAGCATGTATGGGAAGTCTTATTTAGAAGAACG
Source organism: Nicotiana tabacum (assembly GCF_000715075.1). Classification (NCBI taxonomy): domain Eukaryota; kingdom Viridiplantae; phylum Streptophyta; class Magnoliopsida; order Solanales; family Solanaceae; genus Nicotiana; species Nicotiana tabacum. Next base: position 47,720,285 of record NC_134090.1, on the reverse strand, counting down.
GGGTTCTAGAAAGCAAAATGACCGGTTAGGTCGTTACATTCTCCACCTCTTAAACAAATGTTCGCCCTCGAACAGATTTAGAATCATACCCGGAGTGCTGAATAAGTGTGGATATCTGCTCTGCATGTCCTCCTCGGACTCCTAGGTCGCCTCCTCGACTGGTTGGCCCCTCTACTGATCCTTTACTACAGAAATCCTCTTTGATCTCAACTAGCGATCCTGTCTAGCGACAATGGCAACTGGCTCCTCCTCATAACCCAGGATCTCATCTAACTGAATCGTGCTGAAGTCTAACACATATGACAAGTCAGTGTGATACCTCCAAAACATAGACACGTGGAACACCGGATGAACTCCCGATAGGCTAGGAGGTAAAGCAAGCTAACAAGCAACCTCCCCAACTCATCTCAACACCTCAAATAGGCCTATAAACCTTGGGCTCAACTTGCTCTTCTTCCTGAATCTCATAAAACCCTTCATCGGTGAGACTTTCAAGGGAACCTTCTCGCCTACCATAAATGATAAATCACGCGCCTTCTGATCCACGTAACTCTTATGTATGGACTATACTGTGCGAAGCCGCTCCTGTATTAACTTTACCTTCTCCAAGGCATCCTTTACCAAATTAGTACCATATAACTTAGCCTTGCCAGGCTTAAACCACCGGATGTGAGAACGACATCGCCGACCATACAAAGCCTCAAATAGAGCCATCTCGATGTTGGACTGATAACTATTATTGTAAGCAAACTCGGCCAGAGGTAAGAATTGATCCCACTGCCCTCCAAAGTCAATCACACATGCTCTTAGCATGTCCACCAAGATCTGAACTATCCACTCCGATTTCCCATTGGTCTATAGATGAAATGTGGTGTTGAGCTCTACACGGGTCCCCAACTCACTCTGTACGGCTCTCCAAAAATGCGAAGTAAACTGAGGGCCTCTATTTGATATGATGGAAACAGGCACACCATGCACCCGAACTATCTCCTGAATATAAATCTAGGCCGACCTCTCTAAAGTATACGTAGCCACGACTGGAATGAAGTGTGCCGACTTGGTCAACCTGTCAACAATGACCCAAACTGCATCAAACTTCCGTAAGGTCTGCGGTAACCCAACTACTAAGTCCATAGTAATGCGCTCCCATTTCCACTCTAGTATAGTCATCTGCTGGAGTAGGCCGCCTAGCCTTTGGTGCTCACACTTAACCTGCTGAAAATTTAGGCACCTAGCTACATACTCAACTATGTCTTTCTTCATCCGCCACCATCAGAAATTTTGTCGCGATACATCTTCGTAGCACCTGGATAAATGAAATACCGAGAACTGTGTGCCTCCTCTAGAATCCTCCCTCTCAAGCTATCGATATTAGGAACATATAGACGACCATAGAGTCATAGAACACCATCCTCACTGGTAGAAACCTCCTTAACACCACCCTATAGTACAGTCTCTCTGAGAACCATCAAATGTAGATCATCAAACTATCGGGCCTTGATCTACTCCAATACTTAAGGCTAGGCAACGACGCATGCAAGAACTCGGTTGTGCTCTGAATTATCCAACCTCACAAGTCTGTTACCCAAGACTGAATATCAAAAGCTAATGGTCTCTCCTCTACTGAATGAATACCAAGCTACCCATACTCTCTGCCTTTCTGCTCAAGGCATCCGCGACTACATTCGCCTTGCCCGGATGATAAAGAATGGTGATGTCATAATCCTTCAGTAACTCAAGCCATATGCGCTACCTCAAATTGAGATCCCTTTGCTTGAACAAATGTTGCAAGCTGCGATGATCAGTATAAACCTCACAGGATACCCCATAGAGATAATGCCTCCAGATCTTAAGAGCATGAACAATCGCGGCTAAATCTAAATCATGCACATGGTAATTCTTCTCAAGGATCTTTGGCTGACATGAAGCATATGCAACAACTTGCCCCTCCTGCATCAATACATATCCCAAACTAATGCGTGAAGCATCGCAATACACAGTATACATCACCAAACCGTAAAGAAACACTAGAACCGGTGAGGTAGTTAAAACTGTCTTGAGCCTCTAAAAGCTCGCTTTACAATCATCGGACCAACAGCACTAAGCACCCTTCTGAGTCAACCTAGTCAAAGGTGCTGCAACCGGATGAGAAGCCCTCCACAAATTGTCGATAATAACTTGCTAACCTCAAGAAACTCCTGATCTCAGTCGCCGAAGTGGGATGAGGCCAGTTCTGAACTGCCTAAATCTTCTTGGGATCCACCTTAATACCCTCGTCTAATACAACATGTCCCATGAATGCCACAGAATTTAGCCAAAACTCACACTTAGAGAACTTAGCATATAACTTTTGTTCCCGCAAGGTCTGAAGTACCACTCTCAAATGCTGCTCGTGCTCCTCCATGCTACGCGAATAGATAAAAATGTCATCAATGAAGACCATGACAAACGAATCAATATAAGGCCTAAAAACCCTATTTATCAAATCCATAAATACAGCTGGGGTGTTAGTCAAGTTGAAGGACATCACTAGAAACTCATAATGGCCATATCTAGTACGGAAAGCAGTCTTCAGAACATCTAAGTCCTAAATCTCCAACTGATGGTACCCCGATCTTAATTCGATCTTAGAGAACACCCTAGCACCCTGCAACTGGTGACAAATCATCAATATGCGGAAGTGGGTACTTGTTCTTAATGGTAACTTTGTTCAACTAGCGGTAATCAATGCACATCCGCATGGTTCCGTCTTTCTTATTCGTAAATAACATTGGTGCACCCTAAGGTGACACACTTGACCTGACGAACCCATTTGCTAGTAACTCCTCAAGCTTCTCCTTCAAATCCTTCAACTCTTTCGGAGCCATACGGTATGGTAGGATAGATATAGGCTGGGTACCTGGAGCCAAGTAAATGCAGAAATCAATATCACGATCTGGTGGCATGCTTGGAAGGTCAGAAGGAAACACATTGGCAAACTCCTAGACTACTGGCACCGAATTAATCGCTGGAGTCTCCGTGATAGTATCCCGAACATAAACTAGATAAGTCAAATAGCCTTTCTCGACCATGTGTCGAGCCTTCAGAAAATAGATAACCCGACTAGATGTACTGACAGATGAAACCTTCCACTCCAATCTTGACAACTCTGGCATTGCTAAAGTAATAGTTTTGGCATGGCATAAAATGGGGATAGCCAGTCCATGCCCAGGATGACCTCAAAGTCGGTCATATCAAGCAACGGAAGGTCCTCTCTAGTATCGTAACCACATAATGTAACCACACGAGACCAAAAGATCCAATCCACTATGACAGAATCGCCCACAGGAATGGACACATAAACAGGAGTGCCCAAGGACTCGCGAGGAATATCCAGGAAATGAGCAAACAGAGATGACACATATGAATAGGTAGACCCTGGATCAAATAATACCAAAGCATCCCTACAGCAAACAAAAATAATACCTATAATCACGACATCGAGGCCACTACATCTGGTCTGTCCGAAAAGGCATAGAATCTGGATGGAGCGCCGGTTGGCTGGCCTCCGCCTGACTGAATAGTAGCTAGTTTACCTCTCCCTGCCTGGCCTCCACGTTTAGGACGACCCCTACCTGCCTGCCCTCCGCCTCTGGGCGGCCGAACAGCTGGTGCTGGAATTATGGGCAGTTGGCCCTGCTGCACTGCCTTGCCTTGAAGCCTAAGGCAAAATCTCCGCACTTGAAATAACTTCTCGGTGTGGTGATCTGCTGCCCTAGAGTCTGACCCTGATGGTCTGAATACCCATTAGAAGAGCCCAGAATAACTGGTGGGCGGTATGAACTCTTTGGCATGGCACTGAAGCAAGCAGTGGAAGAACCCTAATGACCGGAGTACCCACTAGATGAACCCTGAATGGCTGGTGGGTGGTAAGAACTCTATGGCATGGCGCTGAAATAAGGTTGTGCCATAGCACTCTAAGGAGGTGGTAGTGCTAGATATGTGGGTCGGCTAGGCTGACACCTCCCAAACTGACCTCTACCCCCAGTTGGGGCACCTCTAAATTCTTTAGAAAAACAGGGCCTCTTGTCCTGCTGCATCTGCTTTCTACCCCTCTAAGGGTAGCCCTCATCCTCCGAGCTATCTCCACTACTAGCTGATAAGAAGTATCCATCTCAACCTCTCGTGCCATAGTAGCCTGAATACCTGAGTGCAACCCTGTAACAAACCTCTACACATGCTCTGCCTCAGTAGGAAGTATCATAAGTGCATTGCGATACAACTCAGAGAATCTCGCCTTATAATTAGTCACAGACAGCTGACCCTGCTAGACTGCTCAAACTGAAACCACAACTCTTCCCTCTAAGAGGGTGGAATGTACCTGTCTAGCAACAAGCATGTAAATTGGTCTCGAGTCATGGGAGGACAACCCACTGGCCTGCCGAGAAGATAAGACTGCCACCACCTACGGGCCCTACCCTCCAACTGGAAACTAGTGAAGTCCACTCCATGGGACTCCAATATCCTCATATTGTGCAGTCTATCCCTGCACCGATCAATGAAGTCCTAGGGATCCTCATGTCGCTTACCTCCGAAGACAGGAGGGTGTAGCCTAGTCCATCTATCCAATAGCTTGTGTGGCTTGCCGGCCGTAGCTGGTCTAGGCTTAGGTATGGCTGCTGCTACTGGCTGGGCCCCGCCCATGAGTAGTGTGCCCAGGGTCTGATATACAACAGCTGCATGCCCAGGAGCCTGAGCATCAAGGGTCTGTGCTCCCCCTCCCGCTTGAGATGTGGTTGGGTCTGCTAAAAATAAACCAGCCTGGGTCAAAGTATCCATGAACCACAACATACGACTCATGACCTCTTGAAAGCCCGGTGCTAACATGAAATCGATTAGGGTCGGCTCTACTGTGGGCACCTTTCCCTGCTCCTCAAAAATGGAACCCTCCACTGGATCCGCTGGTGGTGCAACTAGGACAACTCTGGGGCGTTCGAATTCTTACAACTGAGCTCTACCAGATGATATAGAGTAAGAAGAAAGATTGACAATCCTAAATGCCTTGTAGCCTCCTGCTTATAAGTGTGGTGCACGACACACTCATAAACAAGACTCTACTAGACACGACTTGTAGACTCCCTAGGATAGAACTGCTCTGATGCCACTTTTGTCACGACCCAAACTAATGGGCCGCGACGGGCACCCGGTACCTTACTCAACCGAGTAATAACACAACGTATCTTTTTGTATCATGCTATCATGGGTAAATGAGCCAGAGAGGCTATCGTGAGATAAGTAGAATAAAACATGGATACTCGACATTAGACGATCCAACATGTAATCTAAAATTTTACATATAACGTACGGGCCTTTAAGGTCGGCATGATCTTTTATATACTCAAACATAGGCCGACAAGGCCATAAAAGAATCCATATTCATGACATCTGTATACAATCCTCTAAGAATACATAATATCGTAAAGGTTGGGATAGATCCCCGCCAAACCAATCAATGCATATACTAATCATACTGACCAAATAAGCAACTCCGGAGCAAATAGAGCGCACCAACATCTTCCACTGAGCTGATAGCATACTTGAAGGACTCTCAACCTATCTATAGGGACATGCGGGCATGAAATACAGCGTCCCCAGGCAAATGGGATGTCAGTACAAATAATGTATCGAGTATGTAAGGAATGAAAATCAGTAAACAATAGACATGAGAGAAACATGGAGTAAAAGACTCGACATGTAAATCTTAGTAGCTCTGTGAAATCCTTTAATATTTAAAATGTCATGTGTATACGTATAAATGCCATACCATGCATGGGTATATGTGTTCATAACTTCATCAAGCCTCTGAGGGCATCCCATCATATCATCTCGGCTACTGTGGTAAATCATCAACGTATACCAGCTGATCAGGTGGTGGTGTGTATATAACGCCGTAACCTTTTTCCATATATATATATATATATATATATAACTCCATCTGGTCATGGGTCAATATGCATGTATAAATCATGGGTCAATGTACATGAATGCAATACATGAGAAGTACGTCAATAAGATTTCTTGGAGTGTCATAAGACCATTATGACTTTGAATAATATCATGAAGTAAGCTTTTCAACTTACGTATTTTTCTTTGACCCATGAACAGATGATAGAATAATAAGATACATGGAGAATCAAGAATATAAACATCTCAAGCATTTCTATGAATAGAGTCTTATATGGAAATTGCATATTTACTCGTTTCGTTTGTGTCGTATAGATCATGCCAAAAGATAGAAGGGATAGCCTTAACATACTTGGGGTAGGATAAAATCCATATGATACTTTTGGAAAAGGTGCCCCTATCCCTTTAGAACCACAAAATTTGTACGTTGTTAAACTTCCAATAATTCTCGTTGGATTTTTGGTTGGAAAACATTTTTTGTTGAAGCTTGATAATCTTCTGTTGGTGTTTCATTTTCAATAAATAAAAGAATTAGTTTTGTTGAAAGCTTGAAGATTGCTAATGTTTTAAGAGATGTTAAAAAAGGTTACGTTTTTCTTTGGATTGTAAAATGCCAACTCCTTTTACTTCTAAAGTTTCCTAAGGTTTTGAAGGTGAGAATTGTATATTAATCACAACAAATGATTTGTCCCCATTTTTGCTACTTAATTGCCACCTAGTCCTTAGAATGACTAAGAGTCATTCTCTTAGTTAGTGTCCTTTTGCCACGTTTTGGGGAAGAAATTAATCTTTATATTATATTTTAATAAGTAACTAGGTAATATCCCGTTATTCGGTAATTAATCAATTATCCGTATAATTAAAAATTATCTCAAATTACTTAAAAATACTACTCATTTTTAATATACTTTATACATTATACTACCGTGGTTATATGGTACTTGTTTGGTACTAGTTCATAATTATCGGGTATTATCGCTCGACCCGTATTTATTCCAAATTGGCCATTTTCAACGAAACTCAATTTCTTTAATTCATGTATCCTTTATCCTTCATGACACTTACTTATCGCTTGTTATAAATAACATAAATACGTTAACTTCAAGATAATCTTATCCCCGAGTCTACGTCGATTAACTGAATATTAAACTTTTAATGTACGAAAACGTGAGATGTAACATCCTTCCCCCCCTTATAAACATTCGTCCTCGAATGTTGACTGGTGCACTTATCATTTTCACAACATATGTCTTCCGAATACTTTATAACTTTTATACATCCCTAGTAATTGATTCACCTCAATATTGATCTATAGTCTACCCCTGATAACTTAACCTTTTAACCGCTAGGGTTCATGTTTCATCTAGGAACATCTGAAATAATTAGACTGATCCACCTGGGGCGATACCATGCTTTCATAACCGTATCTTACATCATCCTAATCTGATTCACCTTACGTGGGTATTTTAATCATGTCCGATTCATGAGATCCTTTTCTTTTCTTTGTCATATCATTACTCAATCGAAGGTCCAAACATTATCCTTTATCTATTACAATTACACCCTCATTATATTACTAGGGCAGCATTCCATCTCTTCTAAGTGATATTAGTCTTAGACTCTTTTGAGTTCATTCAGGCTATAGTAAGCTTTGTATAACTTAGAGAAGCCATCTGCTCTTCTTGTTTTCATTGGCTTAATCTTGAGGACTTATAAAAAAATTTCGTTTCCTTCTCAAACACTCATTCTTATCCTTACTCTTGTCTTCTAGAACCTTGTCGCTTCACCATACAATAGCTTGCGACCTACACATATCTATTTATATTACTTGCAACCTTTCAACTTGCTTGCATCATAGATTTTCTTATGTCATTTTGGAACATCAATCGAGATATCACATCGTCTCTAACTCTTCTTTAATCTCTTAGTCAGGCTTTTCGATACCTAGACCATAGGCTGGAAGATATGCTACTGTCGATGCTGCTATTATTCCTAGATACTGAATCCCCGCGCATCTAGCCTTTTATCCAAAATATGGTCTATTCACAATCTTGTGCCTTTGAGTATCTCGTATGTTGTTCACCTTTACCTTACTTACCTTAAAATCTCGCATCGTATCTTCTATCTCTTTCATGACCTCCCTTCCACCTAAGTGTAATTCACGTCCATAACTTGAAGCTCTATTATAATGCTTGCACCTCTAGTGCATACACAATATGTTAGGAGCTTCGTACTGACTTCTTATGAGGCTAGTACTTTTCTAACCGACTTTATCATAGAGCCGTTATAGAATATGGTTGTTGTACTATCCCTCTTGTACCTCTAATATTAAGAGTGACCATATAATGTGCTCAATCACGATTTCTATAATTTTCTGGGTCCAATAATTGGATTCCTGATTTACTTTGTTGATGTAACTCTTTAGTTTCCTCCTTCTTCTGATCAGCCTTTATGTAGGATTAAGCTATCTCCTGATCTGAGGTTCATGGTATTAGTTATTATGTTTAGCTTTCATCGGCGCTATGGAATACCCATGATATAATCCTTTAATAATTCGATCTATCATATAGGCTCAATTCTTTCTTTTAACTTATACCGGAATCTTCCACGGTTGTATATGATGCATGTTGTCACGACCCAAACCGATGGGCCGCGACGGGTGCCTGAGTCCTACCTGTCAAACACCCGTAAGCATGCATCTAGGATATGAACCTGTATAACATCTGTTGAGTTACAAGAATAATATACATGAAGGAATCTTCCCAAATGGGCATACATACATATACGTACAACATACGCAGGGCGAGCCGACAAGGCTGCTATAGACAACTATACATCTCAAAACTGGAAGCCGGTAAGGCCACATACTATCTAACTAGACATACTGTCTACAGACCTCTAATAGAAACATAACTGTACAAAGACGAGACTGAGCCATGTCATACCCATATATATATATATATATATATATATATATATATATATATATATATATATATATATATATATATATATATATATATACACACACATCGTACCAAAATCAAAAGCAGCTCTGAATCAAGTGGAGCACGCCGACTCTTGTTGATAATGGATCTTAAGAAGGGGGACAGTCAGCTTGCCTATCTGCACCTGTGGGCATGAAACGCAGGCCCCGTGAAATAAGGCATCGGTACGAAAAATGTAATGAGTATGTAAGGCATGAAAATTAGTACGTAAAAGACATAGATAAAATATGGAATATAGAAACACATCTTTAAATCTGAATAACTTTATATATTCTGAAACGTTTATAATGTCATGCACGTGCGTATAAATGTCGTGCCATGCATAGGTGTAGGTGTAAATAATATCATCAAGCCACTGAGAGCATCCCATCATATCGTCTCGTCCACTGTGGGCAACATCACCAACATATACCAGCTGATTAGGTGGTGGTGCGTATATAACACCATAACCTTTTCCCATATCCCATATACATATATTTACATATATACACATGTATAACACCATCTGATCATGGGTCAATGCACATGTATAACTGAGTGAAATGCATGAAAAATACGTAATAATCTCAATATTCCTTCCAGATAAACTTTTCAGACTGCGTATTATTCTGAGACCCATGAACAGAAGATAATAATAATTATCATGGGGAATCAAGAATATAGACACCCCTACTATTTCTATGAATAGAGTAATTTATGGAAACTGTGTATTTGCTCATTTCTTCAGTATAATTTGGACCATGCCAAATGAAAGAAGGGAGGGCCTTAACATACCTGGAGTAGGAAAATATCTGTATAATATTTCGTTGGAAAACCTTTATTGATTGAACGAAATTTGCCTTTTCTCCTTAGAAATTCATGGACGAAAATATTTTCTGTTTCCTAAAATTTTAGAACGAATAACATTGAATTCATTTGATTTTAGAGGAAAACGTTTCTGGTTCTTCATAAGTTTTGAAAGAATAATATTGAATTCATTTGATTTTGGAGGAAAATGTTTCTGGTTCTAGCCTTTGAATAGATTTGGTACTAAATTGTGATAATATCACATTTATGGATTGTCAGATTCCTACAAGGAATTATCTTGATAACATTAAACTTTTCTTATTCCTTAAGTGTAAGACACCTATTTACAATAGTTATGAGTCACTTTTTAAATTGTTGACCTTGTACCACATGGAGAGTGGGTGAAGGTTAGTAATCTTTACCCACTTATTAGTTAACTGGGTAACATCTCGTTACCTGGTAATTAATCAATTACCCGCATAATTTAAAAATTATCTCAAATTACTTAAAATTCTATTTATTTTTAATATACTTCATATATACTTTATATATTATACTACCGTGGTCATATGATACCTTGCATGGTACTAGTTCATAATTATCGGGTATTATCGCTCGACCCGTATTTTACTCCAAATTGACCACTTTCAATGAAACTCGTTTTCTTTAATTCGTGTACCCTTTATCCTTCATGATATTTATTTATCGCTTGTTACAAATAGCGTAAATACGTTAACCTCAAAATAATCTCATCCCCGAGTCCATGTCGGTTAACTGAAAATGAAATTTTAACGTATGAAAACGCAAGATGTAACATCATTCCCCCCTTAGAAACATTCGTCCCCAAATGTTCAACTCCCCGTGATCCATATAACTTTGGCAGGGTTAACTTTGTAATAAAAATACTATCAACTCTCCATGTATAAGCTTAATAACCCAACGCCGCATAGGACTATAATTATGAACAACGATAATAGCCTCACCTGATCAATGACAATAACCAATAAAAGAATTTGTACACGTACCTTATGATTATGACATCTCAGTCAGACCCTTTTCTTGAGGAATTTGTACACGTACCTTATGTCCATATTGTTGTTCCTCCAAAGTACTTTCACGGAGGCTACCTCCTTATTTCGTAGCTTGCGGATTTGTCGGTCTAGAATGGCAACCAGCACTTCCTCATATGATAAGTCTTATGTAATCTGTACGTCATTCGTGGGCACCACTCGGGTAGGATCGCCAATGCACGTTCGTAACATAGATACGTGAAAGACCGGATGGACAGACTCCAAATTTGAGGGCAATTCTAAATCATAGGCTACTTGGCCCATTCTCTAAATGATCCAATAAGGCCCAATATACTGTGGGCTAAGTTTGCCTTTCTTGCCAAACCTCATCACACCCTTCATAGGTGACACCTTTAAGAATACCCAGTCATCAACTTCAAACTCTAAGTCTCGTCGCCGCATGTCAGAATATGACTTCTGACGACACTAAGCTAACAATAGTCGATCCCGAATCAATTTTACTTTTTCTATGGCTCGCCGAACCAGGTCTGGCCAGTGATATCCAGATTCTCCAACATCAAACCACCTTATAGGCGACCTATACTTTCATCCGTAAAGAGCTTCGTATAGAGCCATCTGAATGATGGAATAGTAGCTATTATTATACGCGAACTCAATAAGCGGCAGATGATCATCCCGACTACCTTTGAAGTCTATTACACAAGATCGTAACATATCCTCCAGTGTTTGAATAGTACGCTCAGTGTGACCGTCTATTTGGGGATGAAATATTGTATTAAGACTTACTTGAGTCCCCAATCCTTTTTGGAAGGACCTCCAGAAGTTAGCTATAAATTGAACTCTCGTATCCGAGATAATAGATATAGGGACACCATGTAGTTGTACTATCTCTTTAATATAAAGTCTCGCATAATCCTCTGAGGAACATGTAGTTCTAACAGGCAGAAATGGGCTGACTTTGTAAGCCTATCAACATTCACCCATATCAAATCGAACCTAAGTTGGGTACTAGGTAAGCCTACGATGAAATCCATATTGATTATTACCCATTTCCAAGTCGGAATCTCTATAGCCTGCAATAATCCATCGGGTTTTTGATGTTCAATCTTAACCTGCTGACAGTTAGGGCACTAAGCAACAAACTCCGCTATATCCTTTTTCATTCCGTCCCACCAATATACCTCATTGATATCATGATACATCTTTGTTGCTTTTTGATGGATAGTGAGTTTCTCCAGGATGGTGAGTTTCTCCCATAACCTGCTGATGCACCCTTACAACATTAGGGACATATAATCGTCCTCGATATTTGAGGACTCCATCTTCTATAATTTCAAATGGTGTCTTCTCCTTTTGAGAGGTGTATCTCTATAATGAACTAATACAGGATCCTCATACTGACATTCCTTTACTTCAGTTACTAACGAGGATATTGTTGTATCCTGAATAGAAATTCCAATATGACCTGAGTCTAGTAACCAAACTCCATGACTAGCTAGCTGGTGAACCTCATGGGATATTCTCCTTTTTCTTTCTGGCTATCAATATGACAGGTTACCCATAGATCTACGACTGAGGGCGTCGGCTACTACGTTCACTTTCCCTCGATGACATGAAATATCAATGTCATAATCTTTAAGTAGCTCCAATCATCTTTTTGATGTAAATTCAATTCTTTTTTTTCTTGAAGATATACTGAAGGCTCTTATGATCCGCATAGATATCAACATGAATGTCATACAAGTAGTGCCTCCACATTTTTAGTGCATGAATCACCAGGGCTAGCTCTTAATCGTGGGTCAGGTAGTTCTTCTCGTGCTTTTTTTAGTTGTCTGAAAGCATAAGCTACAACCTTACCATGTTGCATCAGCACACGACCCAATCCAACGCCTGAAGCATCACAATAGATAATATAACCATCGATCCCTTTTTGGGAGTAGTAGAACCGCTGCGGAAGTTAATCTGTCCTTCAATGCTCGGAAACTCCATTCGCAAGGATTGGTCCTTTAAAACTTAGTTCCCTTCTGAGTTAACTTACATGCGTATCCTAATCTTTTACAATTCAGGAATTTCCCCTCTTCGGAGGCCCAAACTTTATCCTTTATCCATCACAATTGCGCCCTTATCCCACTATTAGGGCAGCATCTATTCTAAACATTACTAGTTTTAGACTCCTTTGAGTTCTTTCAGGCTATACTGAGCCTTCTGTAACTTAGAGAAATCACCAGCTTTCTTATGAACTTATACCCAAGGACTTATCCATTCTTGTTACCTTTTTCACTCATTTTTTCTTATCCTTCTCCCTGTCTTCCTAAAACCTTGTCGCTCTACCATACTTTAGCTTTGCGACCTATACATATCTATTTATACTTATTTGCAACCTTTCTTCAACTTACTTGCATCATAAATCTCCTTATGTTATTCCGGAACATTAAGTGAGACACCACATACTATTTTGATCGAAGGTGCTTAGAAGAGAAGAAAACTCCGTTACAAGTTTCCTATAATAACCTGCCAAACGGAGAAGCTACGAACCTCCATCGGAGTTGTGGGTCTAGGCCAAGTCTTTAATGCCTCACTTTTTTGTGTATCCACCCGGATGCCTTCACCCGAAATAATATGCTCAAGGAAAGTTACAGAGTTGAACCAGAATTCACATTTAGAGAATTTTGCATACAACTTGCCCTTTTGTAGAACTCTAGGTACAATACGCAAGTGATCTTCATGCTCAACCTCTGAATGAGAATATACCAATATATGTCGTCGATAAATACGATTACGAACAGATCTTATAAAGGGCCTGAAAACACGCTTCACTGAATCCATGAATACTGCTGGGGCATTGGTCAAACCAAATGACATAACACGAAACTAAAAGTGCCCATATCTAGTCCTAAATGCTGTCTTCGGAATATCTTCATCCTTAACCTTACTTGATGGTACTCGGACCTCATGTCTATCTTTGAAAAACATTTGGCACCTTGCAACTGATCAAATAAATCATCAATTCTCCGGAGCAGGTACTTATTCTTGATCGTCCCTTTATTCAACTGCCTATAATTAATACACATTCGTAAGGAATCGTCCTCCTTTCTCACAAACAACACAGGTGCTCCCCACGGTGACGTACTAGATCTGATAAAATCTCTTTCAAGCAAGACCCTTAGTTGTTCCTTTAACTCGTTTAGCTCTACAGGGGCCATTCTATATAGGGGAATAGATATTAGATGAATATCTGGTAGTAGTAGGTTAATGACAAACTCAATTTCTCGCTCTGGCGGAAGACCCAGAAGCTCATCGGGAAACTCATCAATTACAAGAATGAACTGAATGGTAGGTAACTCTACTTCCACATCCCAAACTCAAACTTAGTGATAAATGTAGCCCTTTTTTATTATCTTCCTTGCCTTGATATAGAAGATAAATTTACCTCTTGGCAATGCGGTATTACCTTTTCATTCTAAAACAGGCTCTCCTGGGGACTGAAATCAAACCATCTTTGACCTACACTTGATGTTAACGTAACAAAAGGCCAACCAATCCTACCTATTATAACGTTAAGTTTTACTAACCGAACACCACGTACCATATCCTTGTTTATTATCAAATCTATCACGGGCCATTATGGGTGACATCCATATATATAAGTAACAATATTAAGACTTAACTTGCATAACTAATTTAAAAAAAGGTTTATATACATAGGGTTCGACTAGGTCGTAGACATATCATATCCAAGACTATATACAGGATAACGTCCACAAAACCTCTAAGTAGGCATAACCATAATATATACAAGTCGGGATGGGGCTCCTTACATTCTCATAAAACAACCTAATACATTTAGAACCCTGAATTGGTAATATTCCAAGAAGAGGTGGAACTTACCAACCAAAAACTGACACTTGGGGGAAGTCTATAGTAGAGATTCCCTGCCTCGTCCTATATAAGAACCTCGATCGGACACACTTCGAAGCAAAATCTTCATGTCCTTATTAGTTACCTTCCTCATCTTGGCCCGACTACTAGCTACTTCCTCTGCATATCCCATAACATACACCGATGAACTTTGATTAATAGATTCCCAAAACTGTGGAGTATCCGGAACCTCCGAAGAGCTGGTGTCCTCAAATACCATGACATAGTTTTGAGCCTGAGGGAAACCCGGTTGTGCCAATGCATGCACTACTCCCCCATACCCTAATCAACGGGCTATGAAACTAAGGTCCTTGGTGAGCTAGGAACTCCTCTCACCCCATCTACTACCGGAGAGGTCGAAATAGGTCGAACGAGTGACTCATATGGATCCTCCTCAATAGAACCCATGATCTCCCATGGGTCTGAATCCATAGTATAACTTATATCTCTTTCTAACGCCTTCATAGCCTTCTGACCCGTGCTAGCAGTTGTAGTCTTCGGAGGCATCGCTGAAAACGTAACACATTTTTAGGAGCATGAATGCTTATATCGCACGATCTAAGATAAGAAGAGAGGATAACATCATATATGTCCTGTAGCCTCCTGCCTATAAGTGTGGTGCACTACACACCCATAAACAAGACTCTACTAGAAACGGTCTGTAGACAACTCTAGGACAGAACTGCTCTGATACCACTTTTGTCATGACTTAAACCGATGGGCCGCGACAGGTTTTCGAGTCCTACCTATCAAACACCCCTAACCATGCATCCAGGATATGAACATGTATAACATCTGTTGAGTTACGAGAATAATGTGCATGAAGGAAATCTTCCTAAAAGGGCATACATACATATACATACAACATACGGAGGGCGAGCCGGCAAGGCTGCTATAGACAACTATACATCCAAACTGAAAGCCGACAAGGCCACATACAACCCGACTAGACATACTGTTTATAGACCTCTAATAGAAACATAACTGTACAAAAACGGGAGTGAGCCATGTCATACCTATATATAATTGTACAAAGACAGGACTAAGCCACGTCATACCCATATACACATATATATACAAACGTATCGTACCAAAATCAAAAGCAGCTCCGGATCAAGTGGAGCACGCCAACTCTCGCTGATCAGGGATCCTAAGAAGGGGGACCGTCAGCTTGCCTATCTGCACCTGCGGGCATGAAACACAGGCCCCGTGAAATAGGGCGTCAGTACGAAAAAATGTACTGAGTATGTAAAACATGAAAATTAGTACGTAAAAAACATAGATGAAATATGGAATATAGAAACACATCTTTAAATCTGAATAACTTTAAAAATTCTGAAACGTTTATAATGTCATGCACGTGCGTATAAATATCGTGCCATACATAGGTATGGGTGTACATAATATCATCAAGCCACTGAGGGCATCCCATCATATCGTGTCGGTCACTATGGGCAACATCATCAACATATACTAGCTGATCAGGTGGTGGTGCGTATATAACACCATAACCTTTTCCCATATCTCATATACATATATTTACATATATATACACATACATAATGCCATCTGGTCATGGGTCAATGCACATGTATAATAAGTGAAATGCATGAAAAATACGTAATAATCTCAATATTCCTTCCGGATAAACTTTTCCAACTGTGTATTATTCTGACACCCATGAATAGAAGATAATAATAATTCTCATAGGGAATCAAGAATATAGAGACCCCTACTATTTCTTCGAATAGAGTAATTTGTAAAAACTGTGTATTTGCTCGTTTCTTCAGTATAATTTGGACCATGCCAAAAGAAAGAAGGGAGGACCTTGACATACCTGGAGTAGGGAAAATTCTGTAGAATATTTTGTTGGAAAACCTTCGTTGATTGAACGAAATTTGGCTTCGCTCCTTAGAAATTCAAGGACAAAAATATTTTCTGTTTCCTAAAATTTTGGAACGAATAACATTGAATTCATTTGATTTTGGAGGATAATGTCTCTGGTTCTTCATTAGTTTTGAAAGAATAATATTGAATTCATTTTATTTTGGAGGAAAACGTTTGTGGTTCTAGCCTTTGAATGGATTTGGTACTAAATTGTGATAATATCACATTTGTGGATTGTCAGGTTCCTACATGGAGTTATCTTGATAAAATTAAACTTTTCTTATTCCATAGGTGTAAGACACCTATTTACAATAGTTATGAGTCACCCTTTAAATTGGTGGCCTTGTTCCACGTGGAGAGTGGGTGAAGATTAGTAATCTTTACCCACTTATTAGTTAACTGGGTAACATCTCGTTACCTGGTAATTAATCAATTACCCGCATAATTTAAAAATTATCTCAAATTACTTAAAATTCTATTTATTTTTAATATAATTCATATATACTTTATATATTATACTACCGTGGTCATATGGTACCTTGCATGGTACTAGTTCATAATTATCGGGTATTATCGCTCGACCCGTATTTTACTCCAAATTGGCCACTTTCAACGAAACTCGTTTTCTTTAATTTGTGTACCCTTTATCCTTCATGACACTTATTTATCGCTTGTTACAAATAGCGTAAATACATTAACCTCAAGATAATGTCATCCCCGAGTCCACGTCGGTTAACTGAAAACAAAATTTTAATGTTCAAAAACGAGAGATGTAATACATGTATGATACTCCAAACACTTAAGTGAGTCCATAACGTAGCTAACTCCGGATCATTGATCGAATAATTCCTTTTGTTCCTTCTCAGCTTTCTTTAAATGTAAGCTTTTACTTTTCCTGGTCTTCCTTCCCCTTTTTGTGTGCATACTTAGCTTATCTTAGAGCCCACACATATTGGAATTCCATACAACTCATATGATCTTGGATATCACTTCTGGTTTTTACTTCCCGTTCATTAGCCACGGAAGGTGCCATTTTCTTATGGAGTGCATACAATGTTATTGTGAGACTGTTGTTATAAGACCATTCTCTCCTTAGGTTACTGAGCTTAGGTTGAAGCCTTCTTCCTTACTTTCTCAGCTAGTCTTTCATTGTAGTATTTAGGGATGACCCTCTAACTCTTGTAAAGTTGTGAGCATATTACGGACCTTTTGATGTCCTTCATTGCCTATAATTATTCGTAGTTACTTATCTCCATGCCCTTGTACTTGTAGGGTTGCCTCTGAACTAGTATTTTGATTGTCTTCCCAGTGGCACTCTCTTTTATTCCCGTAACATTCATACGGTACCTTTAACTACCCCGACTCCTATCTGAATATATCTCAAGTATTACAATGACATTATTGCGAGGCATAATTCACTATATTGGGTTATACTATGCTTATCTTGCACGATCTGTCGATTCGTTTGTAACCTCCTGTCTAGCCATAACTAGGCTCTTCCTAAATTAACTGCTAACTAGTCGTTGGCCCATTCTCATATCAATATTCCACGTAATCTTTCTTGGGTTATTTCCTTTATCTTAACTTACCTCTCGCACTGACTCCTTATCTATCAATAACATTTCGGGTAGGAACCCTTACTTCCTCTCCTTGACGTCGTGTTTGCATAATATTCTTGAATCATAGCATATATGTAGGCTTTGGATAAATTCAATCTCATCCCTTTTTGATTTTTTTCACATTCTTCCTTTATCATTCCATAATTACTAGAACTACTTAATTCTGGCTTAATGCCACATCATTCCATATTCCCTCTTTAGGGGAGTACTAAGAGTTGGAGCTACGATGACCTACCTACGTATGTTTTACCTCTCCATCTTTGGCATCTTTTACATCATCGATGACCCTTTCTCGCCTTGCGGTAATCCTTCTGTACCAAAGATAACAAAATTCCTGACTCACAAGGGTGACACTTAGTATAACTGGCACATACAGTCTCTTAATGTGAACCTTGCTCACATTGCTTACTTTAGGGAAGCGTATTCTTGAATGACCATTCTCTGAATTTCTTACGAACCTTCTTCTGTTGTCCATTCTATTATCTCCGGAATAAAATCTGAAATTCTCATGATGCCTACTATTATCAATCACTTAGTCCGTAATTCATATTTAGTTTATCGTGTTCACCAATCCATACATGTTCTACTACTCTGGGGTCTAACTTTTCATTTTGGTAATCGCGTTAGTGTTGCGAACTTATTTCTTGAAATGACGACACGACTGTAAGGCCTACTCTTTTGTTGTCCTAAGGCCTGTCACTTCTCTTCTCTTCCTTTACTTTACTATAGATTCTGTAATATTGTCATCTTTTGATCTACCATTGCTATCCATGTGTCGCATCTTACTCATAATTCTTCCTTATCTCTCTTCTCATTACTCTACTAATATTTCTGCCTATCCCTTTCTTGTGAAAACTTCAGTAAGACATTCTTTTGCTTTTTTGCTCCTCCTGCTTCATCCATCGGTTCTTCGGGTTGCTCAACGTCCTTGCTCTACTAGGGACGAGAGACACACTAAGGTAATATTTATCCCTTCCAGGCTTTCAGTGCCTATCTTCTGATATGTTTTCCGATTATGCTAGTATTCACATCTAATTGTAATATTCTAGAGTGCACCATCTGGGTGTCTCACAAAAATATCTAGAAGCACATTCATAATACCCTTCGGAAATGTCAACCAATGCAAACAATACATCTATCATTTGGGTTACTCTAACCCCAGCCGGATCCTGAAGTCCATCCTTCTCTTATACTACTTCTGTTAGCCCCCATAGGGCATAAATGAGATGGGTATGGCCAATTGTACATACCTCTGTTATTGCTGAAGGTAACTCAAAATGCTTATATTTTTCTTCCTGCATTGTAAATACTAATAATCTTCATTAACTGGGCGCCTCGTACCCTTCTTCATCTTACTTCTTTTGCTTGTTGAAACCTGTATTTATCTTCTGAATCTCTCACTGTCTTTCACCATAAAGGTAGATAGGTATTCTTTCCTCAAGGCTTCTTATCAATAGGCTTACACCTTTCAGTATACACATGATCTGTTGAAGACCTCACATTTACTTAACATAAGCATGATGCAAAGTCGAGTTTCTCTGACTCAACTCTTCATTAGCCACATTCAATCTCTTACCAATTGTCTTTCTGGATGTAGGCATAATCGTATTATGAATAAAATACAGTGTAGGAAACCTAGTCCTTACAACTAAGCTTTACCACATGATCTAGAGTCAAAAGAAAGAGTGATAAATCCTAAATACCACGTAGCCTCCTGCTTATAAGTATGGTGCGTGACACACCCATAAACAAGACTCTACTAGACATGACTTGTAGACTCCCTAGGATAGAACTGGTTGATACCACTTTTGTTACGACCCAAACCAATGGGCCGTGACGGGTACCCGGTACCTTACTCAACTGAGTACCTACGTAACGTATCTTTCGTATCATGCTATCATGGGTAAATGAGCTAGAGAGGCTATCGTGAGATAAGTAGAATAAAACATGGAGAAATACTCAATATTGGACGATCCAACATGTAATCCAAAATTATACATATGATGTATGGGCCTTTAAGGTGGGCATGATCCTTTATATACTCAAAACATAAGCCGACAAGGCCATACAAGAATCCGTATACATGACATATGTCTACAAGACTCTAAGAATACATAATATCATAAAGATCGGGATAGAGCCTCGCCAAACCAATCAATGCTTACTTATCATACTGACCAAATAAGCAATTCCAGAGTAAATGGAGCGCACTAACATCTTCCGCTAAGCTGATAGCCTACTTGAAGGACTCTCGACCTGTCTATAGGGACCTGAAGGCATGAAACGCGGCATCCCCAGGCAAAAGGGACGTCAGTACAAATAATATACCGAGTATGTAAGGAATGAAAATCAGTAAACAATAGACATGAGAGAAACATGGAG
The DNA here is from genome assembly GCF_000715075.1 of Nicotiana tabacum. Taxonomy (NCBI): domain Eukaryota; kingdom Viridiplantae; phylum Streptophyta; class Magnoliopsida; order Solanales; family Solanaceae; genus Nicotiana; species Nicotiana tabacum. The sequence goes on along the minus strand of NC_134090.1, from coordinate 47,699,711 downwards.
TAAAAGACTCGACATGTAAATCTTAGTAGCTCTGTGAAATCCTTTAATATTTAAAATGTCATGTGTATACGTATAAATGCCATACCATGCATGGGTATATGTGTTCATAACTTCATCAAGCCTCTGAGGGCATCCCATCTTATCATCTCAGCTACTGTGGGCAAATCAATAACGTATACCAGCTGATCAGGTGGTGGTGCATATATAACGCCATAACCTTCTCCCATATCCCATATACATATATATACATATATTATATATATATATATATATATATATATATATATATATATATATATATATATATATATATATATATATATATATATATATATATATATATATACATACATACATACATACACATATATATATGCGTATATAACGTCATATGGTCATGGGTCAATGTACATGAATGCAATCCATGAGAAGTACGTCAATAAAATTTCTTGGAGTTTCATAAGATCATTATGCCTTTGAATAATATCATGAAGTAAACTTTTTCAACTTACGTATTTTTCTAAGACTCATGAACAGATGATAGAATAATATGATACATGCAGAATCAAGAACATAAACATCTCTAGCATTTCTATGAATAAAGTTATTTATGGAAATTGCACATTTGCTTGTTTTGTTTGTGTCGTATAGATCATGCCAAAAGAAAGAAGGGATAGCCTTAACATACCTGGGGTAGGGAAAAATCCATATGATACTCTTGGAAAAGGTGTCACGACCCGGATTTTCCACCCTCGGGAGTCGTGATAGTGCCTACTAGTGAAAGCTAGGCAAGCCAAAAATTAGAATTATTTACCTTTTTCCCATTTTAATTCTTTAACAATTAATAATCAACATTAAATAAAACAACATAATTTAATAAGCGGAATACTGAAATGTAATATTTTAATAAAGATGTCAATACCAATCCATACATAAACTACCCAGAACTGGTGTCACAATTCCACAAACTGTCTAGGAATACTACAGATAAAGGTCCAAAAGATTTATTACAACACTGTCTCCGAAATACGTAAAAAAAACAGAATAAAAGGATGGAAGGAGACGCGAAGGCCTGCGGACGCCTGCAGGACTACCTCGGATCTCCGAATGGACTGAAGGCAGCAACCCAAAGCTGCTGCACCAGGATCTGCACACAGTGCAGAGTGTAGTATCAGCACAATCGCCCCCATGTGCTGGTTAGTGTCTAGCCTAACCTCAGCGAGGTAGTGACGAGGCTAGGACCAGACTACTAAATTAACCTGTGCAGTTAAATCATATACATCAAAAAATAAAAACAGATAATTACAGCTAAAAATGGGAGGGGAAAACATGTTGCGGGAAGATATAGATAACAACAGAATAGCAAAGAGGAATGTAAAGAAACCAAAATCCAATTACTAACAAGGATAAGGAAAACAAACACAGAATTCACTTCCATTTCATATCTTGTTACAAGCGTGCAACCCGATCCCATCTCATGTATCTCGTTGCAAACAAACACAATATTCACTTTCACTTCTTTCTTATTGCAGGCGTGCAACCCGATCCCACTTCATATATCTCGTTGCAGGCGTGCAACCTACTCCCATTTCATATATCTTGTTGCAAGCGTGCAACCCGCTCCCATTTCATATATCTTTTTGCAGGCATGCAACCCGCTCCCATTTCAATTCAACATCAGTCATAAAAGAATCCCGGCAATGGAACAAGAGTGTAACAACAACATCCCGGCAAGCGAGACAATATCATAAACAATAACATCCCGTCAAGGGAGACAATATCATAAACAATAACATCCCGGCAAGGGAGACAATGTCATAAACAATAAAATCCCGGCAAGGGAACCAAAAATGATAATCATCATATTAGGCATGAATAAATCACAACGGAGTCACAACAATTACAATACTAGACTCACAAGCATATTTGATACTGACGTATAGATACTCGTCACCATGCCTATACGTCGTACTCCACAATTAACACATAGCAAATAAGACACAACTCCTAATCCCTCAAGCTAAGGTTAGACCAAACACTTACCTCAAACTTCCACGGCCAACTCAAGCCTCAAACACCGCTTTTCCTTTAGAATTTGCCTCCAAATTACTTGTATCTAGCCCAAATTAATTTAACAATATCAATAAATGCTAAAGAATTCATACCCAATGCTTAATTATAGGTTTTCTAGCATTTTCCCCAAAAAGTCAAAAATCGACCCCGAGCCTGCTTGGTCGAAACTCAAGGTTCGGACCCAAACCTGATCACACATTCACCCACGAACCCAAATATGTAATTAGTTTCGAAATCCGACCCCAAAACAATGTCTAAATTCCAATTATTCAAAAATCCCTAACTCTATCCAAATTCTTAATTTCTACCATAAAAACCCTGGATTTTTGGATGAAAATTAATGAAATGCAAATGGAAATTGAAAGGAAAAGGTTTAGAATCATATACCAATGCTTTGGGGAAGAACTTATTCTTTGAAAATCGCCTCAATGCTTTCTAGTTTTGAAAATATGAAGTTATGGACTCAATCCTGATTTTGCTACTGTTTTTAGTTCATTGGACAGGCATTTTTTGCATTCGCGTAGGGTCAGGCTCAGTTGCCTTCGCGGAGCTTTAGCTCCTCAAGACTTCACATTCCCAGGCCAGTAGCAGTCTTCGCATAGAACAAAATACCCTTTCCCCCTATCCCGGCCAAAAGGCCTTCGCATTCGCGATAGCAGGTCTACGTTTGCGAAGGGTAGCACCCCCAAGGCTTCGCGTTCGCGATAGCAGGTTTGCATTCGCGAAGGGTAGCACCCCCAAGGCTTCGCATTCGCGTCTTGTTTCTCGTGTTCGCGTAAAAGGAATTGTCCTTCAACCTGACTTACCCTTCGCGTTCATGAGAGTCCTTCCGCGAACGCGAAGAACAAAACTCCAGAATACCAGAAACTGAAAACCTGTAACTTTTCTAAGTTTAAAAACCTATCTGAAACTTACCCAAGCCCTCGAGGCTCCAAACCAAATAAGCATACTAACTCAAAAACATCATATGGACTTATTCGTGCGATCAAATTGCCAAATTAACAGCTTTAACAATGAATTTATCATCAAAATCAAAGAAAAATTCCAAGAACACTTAAGTTTCAAATTTCACAACCGAGGGTCCGATTTACGTCATTTCAAGTCCGTTTCTTACCAAATTTTACAGGCTCAACCTAAACACCATATAAGACCTTTACCGGACTCCAGAATACGGGCCTGATACAATCAATTTCAAATACATTCAAATTTCCAAAAACTCTTAAAATTTTAGTTAAACAATTTTATTCAAAAATTCATTTCTCGGGCTTGGGACCTCGGAATTCAATTTCGGGCATACACCCACGTCCCATATTTTCCTACGGACCCTCCAGGACCATCAAATCACAGGTCCGGTTCTGTTTACCCAAAATATTATCCGAAGTCAACCTAAATTCATTTTAAAAGCAAAAGTTCATCATTTTTCATAGATTTTCACATAATGGCTTTCCAGATACACGCCTGGACTGCACATGCAAATCGAGGTAAGGCAAAAGGGAGGTTATAAGGCCTCGAAACATAGAATTTATTTCTAAAACAAGTGATGACCTTTTGGGTCATCACATTCTCCACCTTTAAAACAACCATTCGTCCTCGAACGTACATAAGAAGGAAGTACCTGAGTCAGAGAAAAGATGGGGATAACGGCTCCGCATATCGGACTCGGGCTCCCAGGTAGATGCCTCAGCAGGCTAACCTCTCCACTGAATACGAACAGAAGGGAAACTCTTCGATCTCAACTGACAAACCTGCCGGTCTAAAATAGCTACCATCTCCTCCTCATAGGACAAGTCCTTGTCCAACTAGACAGTGCTAATCTAACACGTGGGATGGATCACCTTGATACTTCCGAAGAATGGACACATGAAACACTGGATGCATGACTTATAAGCTCGGCGGCAACGCAAGTCTGTAAGCCACCTCTCCCACTCGATCAAGAATCTCAAACGGACCAATGAACCTAGGGCTAAGCTTGCCCCTCTTCCCAAATCTCATCATGCCCTTCATAGGTGACACCCGAAGCAACACCCACTCACCGACCATGAATGCCAAATCATGAACCTTACGGTCGCCATAACTCTTTTGCCTGGACTGAGCTGTACGAAACCTATCCTGAATAATCCTAACCTTATCCAAGGCATCCTGTACTAGATCTGTACCCAACAACTGAGCCTTTCCCGGCTCAAACCATCCAACCTACGACCGACACCACCTACCATATAAAGCCTCACAAGGAGCCATCTAGATGCTCGACTGGTAGCTGTTGTTGTAGGCAAACTCCTCTAAAGGCAAAAACTGATCCCATGATCCTCCAAAGTCAATAACACAAGCTCGGAGCATATTCTCCAAAATTTGAATAGTGCGCTTGGATTGCCCATCCGTCTAAGGATGAAATATTGTGCTCAACTCGACCCGTGTGCCCAAATCACGCTGGACTGCTCTCTAGAAATGTGAGGTAAACTACGTACCTTAGTCCGAAATGATAGACACGGGCAAACCATGAAAACGAACAATCTCTCAGATATAGATCTTGACTAACCTCTCAGAAGAATAGGAGACTACCATAGGAATGAAATGTGCTGACTTGGTCAGCCTATCAACAATAACTCACACCGCATCGAACTTCCTTTGAGTCCATGGGAGTCCAACAACAAAGTCCATAGTGATACGCTCCCACTTCCACTCGGGAAGCTCAATCCTCTGAAACAAACCACAAGGTCTCTGATGTTAGATCTAGTTTTAATGATGCAAATAATATACCTATGTAGGAAATCAATTACAAGGAATCAAGAAGATACTATAAGATCGCTGGGGTCAATCTTGATGCTTAAGGAAAGAAATCAGTCAGCAAAGATTACAATCCAATCAGCAAATATGGATGCCTAAGGAAAGAACTCAATCAGCAAATCAATCAACAAAGATTAATGGCCAGCTGAGATGGAGAAAATCAAGCAAGCCTAAACTTAAGGCATGAATCAACGCAAGCATACTCGGAAAATCGAAGATCCTGTAAAGATTGATACACGGCTAATTTCTGAAGAACCAACAATAAAAGGAGCAAGATTTCATTACATACATCTGTTAAAAGTAGGAAATCAAAGAAGAGCAACAGCTAGTTGTCTTATTCTTGGAAAGAATCAATCTCTTTCCAATGATCAAATCTTTAGGGTTGTCAAGCCTCGACCTTCATCGAAGTATTTATACTCAGCCTTAAACCTTAGTCAGATATACTTTGATTGAACCAAAAATCCCTCTCTTTGTTCTACTGCAAACAAATATTATAGTTCACTCAGATCTGATGTGTAACAAGTCAGAGAAAAAAAAAGAGTATAACATTGATGAGGCATTGTATCAAAAAGAAACGAGTGTTAGAGGAATAGTGTTGTCAAGTCATTTCAACTATAATCGGAGAAACACATTTACTAAAGAGAACTCCCTTGCAACCCAATGGGACTGGACTAGGATTCACATTGAATCCGAACTAGTATAAAATTCTGGTGTCTTTAATTCCTGCATTTATTTTCTGTCATCATAATTGTTTGGTTATTACATCTTGTCGACTATTCGATAAACTAGTCAAATAAAAAGCGATTAAGTTTAAAAATATACAATTCACCCCCCTCCTTGTACTTTCAATTGGTATCACAGCAAGGCTCACATTCTACTTTTGCTTAACAGCTTGTGAGAAAAGATCATGGCAAATCAAGTTATCATAGGAGCTCTCTTTCAGGAAGGAACTTCACAAGTTAGATACCATACTTCAACGGACAACATTTCTCCCATTGGAAAGTGCGAATGGAGATCTTTTCCAAAGCTTATGACGTCAAAGTTTAGAGAGTCATCAAAATAGGAAACTATACCTTACCAGCTGCCACTCCACTACTTGCTGATCCTGAAAATATAGATTCATATACAAAAGAGCAAATGGAAGTGGTACAAGTTAACAAAAAAGTGAGAAGTTTGCTTCATAACGCTATAAGTGGTGAAGAATATGAGAAAATCTCAAGCTGTGACACAGCCAAAGAAATGTGGGACAAGCTTGAGGTCACTTATGAAGGAACCAGCAAAGTAAAGGAAACACATATCAACATGCTGGTCCATGATTACGAACTTTTTTCAATGAAAGAATGAGAAACTATTGAAGGGATATTTGCCAGGTTCAGCAAAATAATTAGTGATCTAAAGGCATTTGGCAAGACTTACACCAGTGGAGATCAAGTTAGAAAAATTCTCAGGAGTTTGCCAACAACTTAGCAAACCAAAGTAGTCGCACTAGAATCTCAAAATCTAAACAAATTATCCTATGATGAACTACGAGGAGAACTCATTGCTTTTGAAAAGACGCACCTCAAGAAGACTAGTCAAGAAGAAGAAAAAGAAAATAGTCGCATTCAAAACCTCTACTGAAATAGCTGAAAACGAAATTGATGATGATCTTGAAGCTTTGCAAGAAGATATCGCTATGATATCAAGAAACATAGATGGATTGATGAGAAGATACAAGATCACAAAGAAAGGAAGAATTCCACCAAGACGATCCAGGCAATACAACGAACAGGACAAGAATGATGGAAAGTGCTATGAATGTGGAAGATTTGGGCATATTCAAGCTGAGTGCCCAGAACTGAAGAGGAAGATCTCTAGAGGCTTTAACAAGAACAAATCCTTCGGAAGCTAGAGTGATGAGGACAATTCAGACCACGAAGAGATAGCAAATCTCTGCTTCATGACAATTCTGGAAAACGAAATGAACAAATCCTCAGGATGCTGGACAGATGAGGACACTTCAGATGAAGAAAATGAAAACTGTTTCATGGCACGAGGTGAAACTACTGAGGTAAGATCTTATAACTGTGAAAGATGTAATGAATTGCAGGATATTCTTGATTTAACTTTGAAAAAGTCTCAAAAATGATGAATGAGCTTAAGAGACTCACTAGAGAAGTTAAAGACTGGAAACTCAAACACTAAGTATGTGAAATCGAAAAAGAAGTACTTCAAGAAGAGTTTGAGAAATTGCAAATGCAACTCAATGGCATACGCAAGTCCACCAGTCACAGTTCTGTTAGGTCAAACCAGACGACCTACAAGTCAACTGGAAAAGGATCAGCCAGAACTAAGTCGACTAGTACTAACACTAATGAAAGACCTAAAAGTAGGTCAGACGTTAAGTGTCATTGTTGTAACAAAAGTGGGCATAAATATTCCTTTTGTCATTTTCGTAAAACAAACATTTCAGGATGGGTTTGGAAACCAAAAAACAATCCTGAACCTGGTAACACTAACCTTCCATGACCCAGGCAAGCTTGCGTACCTAAAATAAAGTAATCATCTTGTTTTGCAGTAACACCACAGAATAAGCCGCAAAGGAAAACGGTATCTAGACAGTGCGTGTTCCAGTCATATGATAGGTGACAAAAATCTGTTCAAAGAAGTTACAAAAATTGATGGAGGAAGTGTTAAGTTTGGGGATGATTCAAAAGGCAAAATAATTGGTACTGGAACAATTCCCTTCAATAACAATTGTGACATCACTGAAGTTTATCTTGTCGATGGCCTCAACTACAATCTCTTGAGCATAAGTCAACTCTACGACTCGGGATATGAGGTAAATTTTAAGAAAACAGGATGTGCTATTGAAGATGAATCAGGTAAAATAGTCCTTCCTTGGAAAAGGTATGGAAATGTTTATATCCTTGATAGTTTTGAAAAGATAGATGGCCATATTTGCTTATCTTCTATGTCGATGATCCGTGGTTGTGGCATAGGAAACTTGGTCATGCTAGCATGCATTTGATAGAAAAATTGTCCAAACATGAGTTAGTTGTTGGTCTGCCCAAACTGAGTTTTTCTAGAACTCATATTTGCGATGCATGTCAAATGGGTAAGCAGACCAGAAACTTTTTCAAAAACAAAGATATAGTATCTACTTCAAAACCTTTGCAATTACTTCATATAGATTTATTTGGGCCTACTAGAACTGCTAGTATAGGAGGAAAGAGGTATGCTTTTGTTATTGTTGATGATTATTCACGTTTCACTTGGGTAATTTTCTTAACTCATAAGGATGAAGCATTAATAAATTTTGAAGTTTTCTGCAAAAAGTTTGAAAGAGAAAAGGGACATCTGATTTCAACAATTCAGAATGACCATGGGGGAGAATTTGAAAGTAGAGCATTTGAAGATTTCCGTAATGATCAGGGATACACATATAATTTCTCTGCACCATGCTCACCACAACAAAATGGAGTTGTAGAAAGAAAGAACAGAACCCTCCAAGATATGGCAAGAAACATGTTACTAGACCATTCACTGCCAAACCACTTCTGGGCAGAAGGTGTAAGTACAACATGTCACATTCTCAACCGTTGCCTCATAAGGCCTATTATGAAGAAGACTCCATATGAATTATGGAAAGGTAAACGTCCTAATATTAGTTACTTCCATCCCTTCGGAAGTAAATATTTTATCTACAATTACGGTAAGGATAATCTTGGAAAGTTCTATCTAAGAATTGACGAAGGTATTTTTCTGGGATACTCATTAAATAGTAGATCTTTTAGTGTCTATAATAAACGCACATTATGTGTGGAAGAATTTGTACATGTTATATTCGATGAAAATAATTCCTTGGTCGAGAAAGGAATTACTGCAGGTGATGAAGATCAAGCTCAAGAAACTCAGGAGACAAGAAAATCTCAAGAGTTGATTGATATATCTGTTGCGACAGAGTCAACTGGTGAAGACAGCAGCAATGTACCAGATCAACTAATCAAGTCAACTACAAATGTAGTACATCCAAATGAATGGAGAAGCGAGCCTGAATATCCTCAAAAATTCATTATATGGGATCCAAATGAAGGAATGAAACCAGGGGAGCTCTCAAAAAGAAAGCAAATATTGCATTAATCTCTCAGATTGAGCCAAAGTATATAGAGGAAACACTAAAAGATTCAAGCTAGGTGCAAGCTATGCAGGAAGAGTTAGATCAGTTCAGTAAGAATCAAGTGTGGAATCTGATATCCAAACCTAAAAATGTGTCTGTAATTGGAACAAAGTGGGTTTTTAGAAATAAATTGAACGAGGATGGAAAGGTCGTAAGAAATAAAGCCATACTAGTTGCTTAGGGATACTCACAACAGGAAGGAGTTAACTATGATGAAACCTTTGCCCCAGTAGCTCGCTTGGAATCCATACGAATTCTTTTGGCATATACATCATTTAAAGGATTCGGGCTGTTTCAAATGGATGTTAAAAGTGCCCTTTTGAATGGATTTATTGAAGAAGAAGTATATGTGAAACAACATCCTGGGTTTGTAGATTCAAAATTCCCATACCATGTATACAAGCTCACTAAGGCGATGTATGGGCTAAAATAAGCTCCACGTGCTTGGTATGATAGACGGAGTTCCTTTCTTGTTGATCATGGCTTCATAAGAGGTAAAATAGATACTACTTTGTTCATTAAAAGATCATCAGAAGGTAACCTCATTATTCAAATTTATGTTGATAATATTATATTTGGTAGTGTTAACCCTGTCATGTGCAAGGAATTTTCAAATCTTATGCAAAGCGAATTCGAAATGAGTATGATGGGAGAGCTAATGTTCTTCCTTGGACTAAAAATTCAACAATCTGAAGAAGGAACTTTTATAAGTCAGACTAAATACACAAAAGAGCTGATTCAAAAATTTGTGAGCAATGCAAAATACATTGGCACACCAATGAGCCCTTCCACAAATCTAGACAAAGACTAACAGGGTATTCCTGTTGATGAAACTAAATATCATGGAATGATTGGATCACTGTTGTATCTGACAGCAAGTCGATCGGATATTATGTTCAGCGTATGTAAATGTGTCAGGTTTCAGTTAGCTCCTAAGGAATCACATTTGACCGCCGTAAAAAGAATCATTCGATATCTCATTGGGACTATATCTCATGGATTATGGTACCCTCGCTCTAACTCTTTTAAATTAGAAGGTTTTTCAAATGCTGACCTTGCAGGTGATAAGGACGATAGAAAAAGCACAAGTGGTACATGTCAATTATTGGGAAAGGCATTGATATCCTGGAACAGTAGAAAACAAGCATTAGTTGCATTGTCTACTACTGAAGCCGAATATATTGCTATTGGACAATGCTACGCACAACTACTGTGGATGTCTCATCAACTAGGTGACTATAAACTTTCGTTTAAGCCTATACAAATTTTTTGTGACAATTCTAGTGCTATTTGTCTTTCCAAAAATCCTTTGCATCATTATAGAGCAAAGCATATAGATATCAAGCATCATTTAATCAGAGATAATGTTCCTAAGGGAGACATAGAAATATATTTTGTTGGAACCACTGACCAGTTAGCTAATATTTTTACTAAACCTTTATTAGAGGAGAGATTTTACGATTTAAGAAAATTACTTGGTATTACTTGCATTACTAATAACCCTTAGGACCTATATGTATTGTTAATTTATTTTTGGTGCAATGATTGTCCTTTACTCATGCATTAATTAAGCCTCTGTTTTTTCCTCTCTTTTCTCTTCTTTCACATCAGTTCGTCGTTCAAAGTTCGAAAGTCAATTATCGCGTCCCGTCAACTGACAATTTTTCAATTTCTGTACTCAACCGTCAGAAACCCTCTTCTTAAGGCGGGAGAACCCTTTTCAATCACTTTCATCTTTATCTCCTCTCCAAAGCTCTGATCAAACCCCTTCCTTACAATGGCCAAACATCCCATAAATCCCTCTGCCTCTACCAGAAAAAGCACTCATTCCAAAGCAAAACCCCCATCTATGCCCCCAGAACAAGTAGACCTAAGGTCTGATAACTCTGAGGGTTTCGCCTCTTCTCAGGGAGATTTCTTTGAACTCTCTTAACTCTTAGGAGAAAAAGCTTTAGGTAAGCAACCCATGGAAGAACCCTTGTTTCCTCCACCCCAAAGAAATCCAAGGTTGATTTCTCTGCCTTTCTTGAATCTGACCTCAACTTCTGGGATTCCCCAAATAGGGATTTCTTCATTGCTCTGAAAGACAAGCCCATCGCTCATGGAAGGGTTGTCGATTTTGATGACATGGAAGTCCTCAATTGGAAGGTCAAAGACCTTTTCGTTCATTAAGGTTGGGTTAAGTTCTTCTCTATTCCTCCACCTAAGGTATTTGAACCCCTGGTAAAAATGTTCTATGCAAATATCTGTTCTAGTAAACCTAATAAGTTGGAATCTTTAGTGTTAGGTAAGCGCATTGTTCTTGACTGTGCGCTGTTTGATTCGCTCTTTGTGTTGTTGTTCTGGTTTTTCTATGCTGTTTAAAACACCTGTCATGATGACTTTGAAATTTCCTTTGACCAAGCCAAACAGTGTATTGATGAGTGTCCCTCTGAATCCCTTCCAAACCAGTTAGGTCCCAGTAATGTCAGTTTCGAAACTCGGGTTCTGGCCCACATTGTAACAACTACTATGCTTCCCCGTACTGGTTCCTTTTCAACCTTCTCTCAAAGAGACACCTTCTTCATCTATTGCCTAGTGACCAAACTCAAAATCAAGCTTTCCTCCTGGGTTATCAATTTCATGATCGAGAGTGTTGAAGATCCCACCAGTCTACCCTATGGCATGGCAATCACTCACATTCTGGAAGCTCATCAAATTTCCCTGTCCAACTATCTCTTCATGACTGTCTCTACGTCTTACAATTCTAGAGCCTTTGCTACTCTGGGATATGTGAGTGTAAAGGGCTCCTGGGTTAAAAAGTATGATAGTGAAGCAAAACATGCCCCTATAGAGCCCAAACCTTCACCCTTTGTCCCTCATCCTAGTCTTGATAGTCCTGATCTTGGTGACAAGCTTCGTGCCATTGACTCTCTACTCTCTGAAATCAAAAATCTTATCACAGCCACTCAGTCTACTATTGGTGACATTCATGCCATTTCCAAGGAAATAGGGTCTGATGTGTCCAAAATTAGAGTTGATGTTCTCAGAGTTAGGGAGAATGTTGTCAAAGCCTTCAGGGAGATTCATGACAGGTTGGATGGAGTGAGCATCTCAGCCAATGCTAGCTTTGAACAATTGAAGGAGGCCATCTGCAACACCCTTACTTATTTTCTGCGTCGTTAGTGTGGTTGTTTTAAGACAATTTGTTTTGCTCTGCTGGTTATGGGCTATGTTTTCAGCCTTTGGATAATTTATTTTTTTTGATGTGCTGTTTTTGTGGGCTGTTTTCTCCGCCATTGGATAATTCCTATAGCTCTCCTGTTTAAATGTTATATATTCTATTTAGTTTTTGGCTTGTTCCCTCTTTGATGATGCCAAAAAGGGGGAGAAAGAGTATATGTTATATCTGTACAGGTACAGTTCGGTGGTAGGAGTCGACTCTACCATAGACTAGTCAACTGCATGAACTGAGGGAGAGTATCATGGACTAGTCAACTGCATATATTGAGGGGGAGTAAAATACAGGGAAGTCAACTGGTGTTTACACTTATATATTATTTTGTCATCATTTTAAGGGGGAGATTGTTAGATATAGTTTTAATGATGCAAATAATATACCTCCGCAGGAAGTCAATTACAAGGAATTAAGAAGATACTACAAGATCGTTGGGGTCAATCTTGATGCTTAAGTGAAGAAATCAATCAGCAAAGATTACAATCCAATCAGCAAATCTGGATGCCTAAGGAAAGAACTCGCAAATCTGGATACCTAAGGAAAGAACTCAATCAGCAAATCAATCAGCAAAGATTAACAGCCAGCTGCGATGGAGAAAATCAAGCAAGCCTAAACTCAAGGCATGAATCAAGGCCAGCATACCCGGAAAATTGAAGATCCTGTAAAGATTGATATGCAACTAATTTCGGAAGAACCAACAATCAAGGAGCAAGCCTTCATTACATACATCTGTTAAAAGTAGGAAATCAAAGAAGAGCAACAGCTAGATGTCTTATTCTCGGAAAGAATCAATCTCTTTCCAAGGATCAAATCTTTAGGGTTGTCAAGCCTCGACCTTCATCGAAGTATTTATAGTCAGCCTTAAACCTTAGTCAGATATACTTTGATCGAACCAAAATCCCTCTTTTTTTTCTACTGCAAGCAAACATTGTACTTCACTAAGATCTGTTGTGTAACAAGTCAGAGAAAAAAGAGAGTGTAACACTGGTGAGGCATTGTATAAAAAAGAAATGAGTGTTTGAGGAACTGTGTTGTCAAGACATTTCAACTGTACTCGGAGAAACATATTTACTAAAGAGAACTCCCTTGAAACCCAAGGGGACTACACTAGGATTCACATTAAATCCGAACCAGTAAAAAATTCTGATGTCTTTAATTCCTGCATTTACTTTTTGCATCTTACTTTCTGTCATCATAACTGTTAGGTTATTATATCTAGTCGACTATTCGATAAACTAGTCAACTAGTAACCGATTAAGTTTAAAAATATACAATTCACACCCCTCTTGTACTTTCATCTGATGCTCGTACTTAACTTTTTGACAATTCAAACACCGAGCCACATATGCAACAATATCCTTCTTCATCCTCCTCCACCAATAATGTTGTTGCAAATCCTGATACATCTTAGCGGTGCCCGGATGAATAGAGTACCGGGAACTATGGGCCTCCTCTAAAATCAACTCTCAGAGCCCATCCACATTAGGCACACAAACTCGACCCTGCAGCCTTAAAACTCCATCATCTCCTAATGTAACCTGCTTGGCACCACCGTGTTGCACCGTGTCTCTAAGGACACACAAATGAGGATCATCATACTACCGATCTCGGATATGCTCCAATAAAGAAGAACGAGCGATTGTGCAACCTAATACACGGCTGGGCTCAGAAACATCCAACCTCATGAACTGATTGGCTAAAGCCTGAACATCCAAAGAAAGCGGTCTCTCACCGACTGGAATATATGCAAGACTGCCCATACTGGCTGACTTCCTACTCAAAGCATCGGCCACCACATTAGCCTTTCCCGGATGATATAAGATGGTGATATCATAGTCTTTTAATAGCTCCAACCACCTTCTCTGCCTCAAATTTAGCTCCTTCTACTTGAACAAATACTAAAGACTCTTGTGATCCGTGAACACCTCACATGCCACGCAATACAAATAATGCCTCCAAATCTTCAACACGTGAACAATGGCTGCTAACTCCAAATCATGAACCGGATAGTTCTTCTCATGAATCCTCAACTGACGCGAAGCATAAGCAATGACCTTGCCATCCTGCATCAACACCGCACCAAGTCCAATACGTGATGCATCACAATAAACTGTATATGACCCTGAACCTGTGGGCAAAACCAACACCGGCGCCGTAGTCAAGGCTGTTTTGACATTCTGAAAGCTCACCTCACACTCGTCTGACCACCTAATTTGGGCACCCTTCTGGGTCAACCTGGTCATCGGGGATGCAATATATGAAAACCCCTCCACAAACCGACAATAATAGCCTACGAAACCCAAGAAATTCCGGATCTCTGTAGCTGATGCGGGTCTAAGCCAGTTGTTGACTACCTCTATCTTCTTCGGATCTACCTAAATACCTTCTGCTGATACAACATGACACAAGAATGTAACTGAACTCAACCAGAACTCACACTTCAAAAACTTAGCATACAACTGACTCTCTCTCAAAGTCTGGAGGACCACTCTCAGATGTTGCTCGTGCTCTTCCCGGCTGCGGGAATAGATCAAAATATCATCAATGAAGACTATTACGAATGAATCCAAGTAAGGCTTGAACACTCGGTTCATCAAATCCATAAACGTTGCTGGGGCATTTGTCAACCCAAATGACATCACCAAGAACTCATAATGCCAGTACCGAGTGCAGAAAGCTGTCTTACGGACATCGAATGCCCTAATCCTCAAATGACGGTACCTAGATCTCAAGTCAATCTTCGAAAATACCTTGGCACCTTGAAGCTGATCAAACAAATCATCAATCCTCGGCAATGGATACTTATTCTTGATTGTAACCTTGTTCAACTGCCGATAATCTATACACATCCTCATCGATCTGTCCTTCTTCTTAATAAACAACACTGACGCACCCCAAGGCGAGACACTAGGTCTAATAAAGCCTTTATCAAGCAAGTCTTGCAACTGCTCCTTCAACTCTTTCAACTCAGGTGGGGCCATACGATACGATAAAATAGAAATGGGCTTAGTTCCCGGAGACAAATCAATACAGAAGTAAATATCCCTGCCGGGTGGCATACCCGGTAGGTCAGAAGGAAACACCTCAGGAAACTCATGAACTATAGGCACAGAATCCATAGAAGGAACCTTAGCACTAGAATCACGAACATATGCCAAATAAGCCAAACACCTCTTCTCGACCATACGTCGAGCCTTCATATACGAGATAACCCTACAGGTAGAATGACTAGGAGTCCCTCTCCACTCTAAACGAGGTAAACCCGGCAAGGCTAAGGTCACAGTCTTGACATGACAGTCCAAGATAGCGTGGTAAGGTGATAACCAGTCCATTCCCAATATGACATCAAAATCAATCATGTCCAATAGTAAGAAATCTATTCAAGTCTCAAGTCCCCCAATCACAACTATACATGAATGATGGACACGATCTACTATAATTGAATCACCCACCGGTGTAGACACATATACAGAAGCACTCAAAGAATCATTAGGCATGACCAGATATGGTGCAAAATAAGATGACACATAGGAGTATGTAGACCCTGTATCAAATAGAACTGAAGCATCTTTACTACAAACCAGAACAGTACCTGTGATAACTGCATCGGAAGCCTCAGCCTTAGGCTTGGCTGGAAGTGCATAACATCGGGGTTGGGCCCCACCACTCTGAACTACATCTCTGGGATGGCCTCTTGCTGGCTGGCCTCCACCTCTAGCGGCCTGAGCTCCACCTCTAATACCTCTACCTCCACTTATAGCACCCCTACCTCCACCTCTAGCTGGCTGAGCGGATGGTGGAACATTCGGTGCCTGAACCATGGCACGGGAACCCTGGTGCTGAGAACTGCTCGGTGGTGAAGGGTAAAATCTAGCAATATGCCTCGTGTCGCCACAAGTAAAACAGGCCCTCGGCTGCTAGGGCTGACGACCTTGAAAACTCTGAAGCAGAGGTGCACTGATAGGAGCTGGTGATGCACTATAGGATTGCTGATCAGAATACTACATGTGAGAACCACGGCCACCTGAAGCACCATGAGAAACCTGAAGTGCTGACTGAAAAGTCCTAGGAGGATGTCCTCTACTATACGAATCCCTGCCTCCAAACGATGCACCACTGAATTTTCCTGAATGACGAGGCCTCTTGTCAGACCCCTAACCACCCCCTGCAAAAGAACCATCTCAACTCTCCTGGCCACATTGGCCGCCTCCTGAAAAGAAATCTCACTCCCCGTCTCCTTAGCCATCTGCAATTGAATAGGCTGAATGAGTCCCTCAATGAACTTCCTCTCTCTCTCTCTCTCTCTCTTTCTCAGTGGGAAGTATAATAAGAGCATGATGGACCAAGTCAATAAATCTGGTCTCGTACTGAGTAACAGTCATAGAACCCTACTGGAGACGCTCAAACTACCTCATATAGTTCTCCCTCTGAGTAATAGGAAGAAACTTCTCCAGAAATAGCTGAGAAAACTGATCCCAAGTCAAAGCTGGTGACCCAACTGGTCTATCCAAACAATAATCTCTCCACCAAGTCTTGGCGGATCCAGATAAGCGAAAAGTAGCAAAGTCGACCCCATTGGTCTCTACTATCCCCATGTTCCTGAGAACCTTATGACATCTGTCTAAATAATCCTGGGGATCCTCAGAAGATGCAACGCTGAAAGTGGTAGTGAAGAGCTTGGTGAACCTGTCCAATCTCCATAAGGCATCAGCAGACATAGCTGCTCCATCACCGGTCTAAGCTACCATACCCGGCGGAACTACTCCAAATGGCTGAGTTGCTGGAGTCTGAAACGGGGAGCCATCTGCTCCGGAATGCGGGTAGCAAGAGTCTGGGCTCTTCCTCCAACCTAGGAGACGGCTGGTGCTACAAGAAGCAAGCTTGCCTGGGTGAAACTCTCCATAAGGCCCACAAGATGGACCAAAGCATCCTGGAGGACTGGGGTAGCAATGAACCCCTCTGGGACCTGAGTTGGGCCCAACGAAACTGCCTGGGCCGGAACCTCATCATCAAACTCAACCTGAGGCTCCACCGCTGGTGCTGCTACTCTGGGCTGAGCTCTATCCCTACCTCGGCCTCTAGCACGGCCTCGCCCTCGCCCTCTGCCCCTCGTGGAAGCTGCTTCTAGGGACTCGGGCTGCTGATCAGTGGATGAGGAAGCGTGTGTTCTCACCATCTGCAAAAGAACATCGTAGAAATTCAATTAGGATTGAGAAACCAAACCGCATGACAGGAAAGAATAGATGTAAAGTTTTTCATAACTCTGTAGACGTCTCTGTACTGATCCCTCAGACTTTACTAAGCTTGTCAGTGAATTGTGAGACCTAAGTAACCTAGAGCTCTGATACCAACTTGTCACGACCCGGATTTCCCACCCCCGGGAGTCGTGATGGCGCCTACTAGTGAAAGCTAGGCAAGCCAACCATTTAAATTATTTACCTTTTATTTATTTTAATCCTTTAGCAATTAATAATCAACATTAAATAAAACAGCGGAATTTAATAAGCGGAAGACTGAAATGTAATATTTTAATAAAGATGCTAATACAAATCCATACATAAACTACCCAGAACTTGTGTCACAATTCCACAGACTGTCTAGGAATACTACAGATAAAGGTCCGAAAGATTTATTGCAACACAGTCTCTGAAATACGTAAAAGAAACAGAATAAAAGGATGGAAGGAGATGCCAAGGCCTGCGGACGCCTGCAGGACTACCTGGGATCTCCGAATGGACTGAAGGCAGCAACTCAAAGCTATGGTCTTAAAGCTACTGTACCGGGATCTACACACAGTGCAGAGTGTAGTATCAGCACAACCGACCCCATGTGATGGTAAGTGCCTAGCCTAACCTCGGTGAAGTAGTGACGAGGCTAGAACTGGACTACCAAATAAACTATTGCAGTTAAATCATATACAACAAAAAATAACAGCAGATAATTATAACTAAAGATGGGAGGGGAAAATATGTTGCAGGGAGTAACAGATAACAACGGAATACCAAAGAGGAATGTAAAGAACCCAAAATCCAATTACTAACAAGGATAAGGAAAACAAACACAGAATTCATTTCCATTTCATATCTTATTGCAGGCATGCAACCCGATCCCATCTCATGTATCTCATTGCAGGCGTGCAACCCGATCTCATTTCATATATCTCGTTGCGGGCGTGCAACCCGATCCCACTTCATATATCTCATTGCAGGCATTCAACCCGCTCCCATTTCATATATCGTGTTGCAGGCGTGCAACCCGCTCCTATTTTATATATCTTGTTATAGGCGTGTAACCCGCTCCCATTTCATATATCTTGTTACAGGCGTGCAACCCGCTCCAATTTCAATTCAACATGAGTCATAAAAGAATCCCAGTAAGGGAACAAGAGTGTAACAACTACATCCCGACAAGGGAGATAATATCATAAACAAAAACATCCCGCCAAGAGAGACAATGTCATAAATAATAACATCCCGGCAGAGGAGACAATGTTATAAATAATAAAATCCCGGCAAGGGAACCAACAATAATAATCATCATATTAGGCATGAATAAATCACAACGGAGTCACAACAATTACAACACTAGACTCACGGGCATGCTTGACACCGACGTATGGATACTCGTCACTATGCCTTTACATCGTACTCCACAATTAACACATAGCAAATAAGACACAACGTCTAATCCTCAAGCTAAGGTTAGACCAAACACTTACCTCAAACTTCCACGGCCAACTCAAGCCTCAAACACCGCTTTTCCTTTAGAATTCGCCTCCAAATTACTTGTATCTAGCCCAAATTAATTTAACAACATCAATAAATACTAAAGAATTCATACTCAATACTTAATTATAGGTTTTCTTGCATTTCCCCTAAAAAGTCAAAAATCGACCCCGGACCCGCTTGGTCGAAACTCGAGGTTCGGACCAAAACCCGATAACTCATTCACCCACGAGCCTAAATATGAAATTAGTTTCAAAATCCGAACCCAACACGAGGTCTAAATTCCAATTATTTAAAAAGCCCTAACTCTACCCAAATTCTTAATTTCTACCATAAAAACCCTAGATTTTTGGATGAAAATTGATAAAATGCAATGGAAAATTGAAAGGAAAAGGTTTAGAATCATATACCAATGCTTTGGGGAAGAACTTGTTCTTTGAAAATCGCCTCAATGCTATCTAGTTTTGAAAATATAAAGTTATGGACTCAATCCCGATTTTGCTATTGTTTTTAGTTCACTGGATAGGCCTTCTTTGCATTCGCGAAGGGCCTGTCGCGTTCGCGTTTAGTGGCTCACGTTTGCGGAGCTTTAGCTCCTCAAGTCTTCGAGTTCGCGGGCCAGTGGCCTCATTCGCGTAGAACAAAAACCTCTTTCCCCCTGTCCTGGCCAAAAGGCCTTCGCGTTCATGATAGCAGGTCCGCGTTCGCGAAGGGTAGCACCCCCAAGGCTTCGCGTTCGCGTCGAAGGAATTGTACTTCAGCCTTACTTACCCTTTGCGTTCGCAAGAGTCCTTTCGCGAACGCGAAGAACAAAACTCCAAAATACCATAAACTGAAAACCTGCAGCTTTTCTAAGTTTAAAAACCTTTCGAAACCTATCCGAAACTCACCCGAGCCCTCGGGGCTCCTAACAAACATGCATACTAACTCAAAAATATCATATGGATTTATTCGTACGATCAAATCTCCAAATTAACAGCTTTAACAACGAATTTAGCATCAAAATCAAAGAAAAATCCCAAGAACACTTAAGTTTCAAATTTCACAACCGAGGGTCCGATTTACGTCATTTCAAGTCCGTTTCTTACCAAATTTTACAGGCTCAACCTAAATACCATATAAGACCTGTACCGTTCTTTGGAACCAAGATATGGGCCCGAAACCATCAATTTCAAATACATTCAAATTTCCAAAAATTCTTAAAATTTCAGTTAAACAATTTTCTTCAAAAATTCATTTCTTGGGCTTGGGACCTTGGAATTCAATTCCGAGCATACGGCCATGTCCCATATTTTTCTATGGACCCTCCAGGACCGTCAAATCACGGGGCTAGATTCGGGTCCGTTTACCCAAAATGTTGACCGAAGTTAACCTAAATTCATCTTAAAAGCAAAAGTTCATTATTTTTAACAGATTTTCACATAATGGCTTTCCGGATACACGTCCGAACTGTGCACGCAAATCGAGGTGAGACAAAAGGGAGGTTTTAAGGCTTCTAAACACAGAATTTATTTATAAAATAAGTGATGACCTTTTGAGTCATCACAAAAGATTGCATCGTACCCCTTTAGAACCACAAAATTTGTATGTTGTTAAAATTCCAATAATTCTCGTTGGATTTTTGGTTGGAAAACGTTTTTTGTTGAAGCTTGCTAATCTTCTGTTGGTGTTTCATTTTTAGTAAATGAAAGAATTAGCTTTGTTGGAAGCTTGAAAATGGCTATTATTTCCAGAGATGTTAAGAAAGGTTACGTTTTTTTTTGGATTGCAAAATGCTAATTCCTTTTACTTCTAAAGGTTCCTAAGGTTCTGAAGGTGAGAATTGTATATTAATTATAACAAATGATTTGTCCATATCTTTGCTACTTAATTGCCACCTAGTCCTTAGAATTACTAAGAGTCATTCTCTTAGTTGGTGGCCTTTTGCCACGTTTTGGGGGGAGAAATTAATCTTTATCTTATATTTTAATAATTTACTAGGTAATATTCCGTTACTCGGTAATTAATTAATTATCTGTATAATTAAGAATTATCTCAAATTACCTAAAAATACTACTTATTTTTAATATACTTTATACATGATACTACCGTGGTTATATGGTACTTTGTATGGTACTAGTTCATAATTATCGGGTATTATCGTTCGACCCATATTTTATCCCAAATTGATCACTTTCAGCGAAACTCATTTTCTTTAATTCATGTACCCTTTATCCTTTATGACACTTACTTATTGCTTGCTATAAACAACATAAATACGTTAATCTCAAGATAATCTTATTCCCGAGTCTACGTCGATTAACTGAAGACGAAACTTATAACGTACGAAAATGTGAGATGTAACACTATAGCCTCTCGAAGATAAGTATAAATGTCTTTGTACTGATCCGCAAGACTCTATTAGGTCTGCCCATAACATGTGATACCTACGTAAACCTAAAGCTCTGATACCATGTGGTCACGACCTAATTTTATTTTAAGCTGTGATGGCGCCCAGCACCGTTGCTAGGCAAGCCAACAGTGAACAATCTAGTGATATCCCATTTTAATATATTTTTCAAGTAAATAACTTCCTTAATTTAAAAGATTTAAGGGATAACAGATTTAAAATAATTAGAACAAAGGCAGCTAAATGCAGTCATAATCGTAGAAATACAACCATAAATTATAAGTCTACTAGTGTGTGCCAAGACCCGATATCACAAGTGTATGAGCACTCTAGTAGAATATACAAAAGAATACTAATCTATTGTCTAAAATAAAATAAACAAAAAAATATAACAAAAGGAAGACTTCGGCTGCTGCAGAACGGCTCGGAAAGGCAGCTCACCGTATAGTCTCGTACCAAAAGTCAAGCGTGCGTGCACCAGATGTACCTGCCTCAGATCCTGCATATTTAAGTGCAGAAGTGTAGCGTGAGTACATTAACAACATGTACCCAGTAAGTATCAAGTCTAACCTCGAAGAAGTAGTGACGAGGGGTCGACTTTGACACTTACTATAGGCTAACAATGATATATCAAAATTATATATTAAGCATGGGTTACATGAATAATACTGAAACTCAATAACAGGAAATAGTAAATACTCCTTTCACAAATATTGAAGTCCCAAATTTATTTTCATCATTTAACAGTTTGTATCTCAAGGCATTTAAGCAATATAAATCATTAATAGTTCCAATGATTTATCATGCGCAAATCATGCCGAGGTCGTACGGCCCGATCCAACATAATATTTAAACTATGCACTGCTGAGGGTCGAACGACACGAACCATAGATGCATCTATCTACTACTAAGGCATTCGGTCGGCTCCACAAATAGAAAACATTTAAAATAAAACAAAAATTCTCATTTACAGTCAAATGTTCCATTCACAACATTCAAGTAAGTGAATTTAACCTATTACAATTCTTTTATCAATTTCCATTGTGACTGAAGCATTTAAGTTATCAAGTACGGGTGCAAATATTTCAAGTATAACATGATATGGGTCCTAGACTACCCGAACAATAGCATAATTAGTAGCTATATACGGACTCTCGTCACCTCGTACGTACGTAGCCCCTACAAATAAGAGCATATGTTAATTATAATTTACCTATGGAGTTAATTCCCTCTTACAAGGTTAGAAAAGAGACTTACCTCGTCTCAAGGCCTACTTTCCGGTCCAAGGTTGTGCTCAAACCCCCAAATTTGGTGCCAAACGACTCGAAACTAGTCAAATATTATATAAATTAATCAATTTATGCTCAAGAGTTCATATCCCCGCTGTAAGCACGTGATTTTTGCCCTATATGAGAAATACTCCCAAAAAATGCAAAATAAAATGATTTTCCTTGGTGTGCAATTTTGAGTACTTTTGTGATATTTTTAGATAATTATTTGTATTTGTCTGTGTTTGCTTATTTATTAAATTAATAAAAAAATATAAAAATATGTCGCATTTTGCATGTAGGATTTAATTCTACAATTGTTAGTAATTAAATTAGTTTTACAAAAATTAAAAATTACAAAAATAGGCATCTTTTGCATTTTTAGCATTTAATGTCCAAATGAACAATTTTATGCTTAATTATTACTTAATTGCGCGTTAATTATTATTGGGAGTTAATTTGCGATTTTATAACTTAATTTAGTTCTTAATAAAAATTTAAGTATTTTTATAATTTAGTTTTAGAAAATAAAAGAAGAAAAGATAACAAAAATACAAATAAAAATCGGATTGGGCCACTTCTTCAATTTTCAACCCCAGGCCCAAACAATTGTCCACGACCCAGTCCACTTCACACGGGTCGACCCGGTCCGCCCCATTAACCCATTAACCCAACACCCCTCTTCATTCAAAAAACAAAACAAAAGAAAAAACAAAAAGAACAAAAAACCCTAAAAACCTAAAACCTAACTACCCGCCCCCCTCCATCTTCTTTCTCTCCCAAAACCTTCATCCCCAAGCCATCCATGGCTGCTTTCCATGGCTGCCCTCGACCCCACTCCCTCAC
The DNA here is from genome assembly GCF_000715075.1 of Nicotiana tabacum. Taxonomy (NCBI): domain Eukaryota; kingdom Viridiplantae; phylum Streptophyta; class Magnoliopsida; order Solanales; family Solanaceae; genus Nicotiana; species Nicotiana tabacum. The sequence continues at coordinate 47,676,250 of NC_134090.1, read as the reverse complement.
GTCCAAACGCCACTAACAAACAGTTCGTCTGCGTCATCACTTCGTCTTCTTCGTCCTTCGTCAAGCTCGAGTTCGAGCTCGACGTCCATGGCTGCCCTCACCCTCGTCGTCAACCACCATCCATGCCATAACAATCAACGACCAGTGATGGCCCAGACAGTCCGCCATGGATGCAGTCACTGCCCCGACGTCGTCACTGCCCAAACGACCTCCGTTATTGTTTCGTCCTCGGCTGCGAACAGCTCGAACAACCGAACTGTCGCCTCGCTTCGCTTGTTTCTCGTTGCTGCTTCACCATTAACAACCCCCGTCGATGCTGCGGCAACCAGCTGCTGGCTGCTCGTTTCTGCTTTGGGCTGCTAGTGTTGCCTCGTCAACAACCAAGCTCCGAGCTGCTGCTGCCGAGTTGATGCCTCACCTTCATCTTCCTCACGCAAGCACCAAACACACCCCCAGCTGCTTCTGCCTTCCACTTCATCGTCCAGTCTGCTGCTACTGTCCCGTCCAGCTTCTTCAGTTACTTCTTAATCGCGTTCGTCATCGTTGGTTCGAGCTTTGGTCGAGGCTCGTCAAGTTCGTTGTTGGTTTAGTCGTTTGTTCGTCATTTCGATCCGGTTAGTAGTTTTTGAGTCTTATTTTGTCCGTATTTTGTTTTGATATTTTCGAATCTAAAATCGGTAAATGTTTGTTTTGTTTATCGTTTGAATTAATTTTTAGTTCATGTTCATGTGTTGTTTGTTAAATTAATTTTTCAGATTTCAAATGAAAGATTAATTAGTTATTTTTCATGTTTGTTTCATGTTTGTATTGTTGTTTAAGTGAATATTTGTTAGTTTAATGTTTGTTGGATTCAAATTGAAATTTAATTAATTATTTCTTCTATTTGTTTCATGTTGTTATGTATTTTTCAGAAATTAGTAATGTTGTTTGAATCATGTGAATCCGTCATGTTTTGTTGCTTAAAAATAGATTTAATTCATGTTCATCTTTGTTTGAAGTTCATGTTTAAATCCAGTGATTTAATATGAGATTATGTTTGTCTTTGATTTGTTAATTTAGTTTGAATCATGTGTTTTGTTGTTCGTATTGTTGTGTTCTTGCTCATACATTCATGGTCTAAATTAACCAGGATTGGTTCCCGATATGGTTAATTCATTCCATTAATTTGGAGTTTGCGCTGTTCATCATGTTCATGTAAATTGTTGTTGAAGATTGTTGAGAAATTGGTCATCTTGACTATATTTTGGTTGAGTTATGATTAATTGATTGTTTAGAGCAGAGGGGTAATTTGGTAAATTGCATTGCATTCGGGGGTAGATTTGTAATTGCAATAAGGTCGGAGGGGTAGTTTGGTAATTGAACATTATTTTGATTCTTTATGTTAAGCATGGGGGACAAATATAATGGGGTGGGGTTTTTGATGTACTTGTTTAATATAATGGGGGACAAGACAAAACATAATGGGGAGGAATCTTGTACTTGTTTAATATAAGCATGGGAGACAAATTGTAATGGGTTGGGAATCTTGTACTTATTTAATGTAGGCATGGGGGACAAAATTTAAAATAAAGAAGACATTTAATAGTGGGCCAAAGCATGCCATTGGGGGAATAATTTTGGGGTTGGGAATAGAAGACTTGTCTTGCTATATATAGAGTCATTCTTGACTTGAAAGGGGGAGATTTTTTGGAGAGAGTTTTTGGGACATTTTGAGAGAAAAAGGAAAACATTTTTAGAGAACATTTTTATTGAGAGATTATTATTGAGAGACTTTGACACTTGAGGTTGAACACAAAAATAGATTTCTACACTTGAGAGTGGGAGACTCGAAACATTTTGAGAGTAAAAGAGAAAGACAATTTGAACTTTCACTCGAACAATTCTGTTTGCTTTTCTTCGAGTGTTATTCAAAAGTCAGAAACTACTGCATCTCGTATCTTTTCTCTCTTCTGCTTTGACTGCGATTGTACTTTTGCACTGCTGAGTTTTCAATTTATTACTAGGTCATTCTACTGGTTGTTACTGGTTTTGCGGTGTTGCTGAACCTGCTGTTGCCGCGTTATACTGTTGCTGACTCCTACTTCTTTTGTTCTTGTACTGCTGTTTCCAGGTACACATTTGTACACTCTTGGCTTGAAGCGAGAAATGAAATATTAATCAGGCTCCTGTTCCTATTGAATTCTTTTGTTTTGATCTGTGTTTGAATATTAAATTTCCTCTCTTTGTATAAAAATGTAGTCGATTAATTAATGAGTAATGAGGCTGCATATGTATGATTTCTTCATCTAATAATGCTAGTTTAAATTATTTGAAGAATAGTTAATCTGCTTTGATATTATCGTGTATCCCTCTCATGTTCTAGCATTAGTAAATAATAGAATATAAAAATGAAAGCAGTTTTCCTTTGTACAAACTCGATCGCAATTTTCCAATCGCATTAGCCGTAAACTAATAACTAATAAGTTACGTTTTCAACATGTAAATAATTAAGAGATTTTCTTTTATTTTAGAGACGAACTTAATAGAAAATATAGTCACTATAGGTTTATCCTTTAAAATAAAAATGAGACGAGTCTCGCCAAATAAATCACAAACCGCCGGGGCCCTCAATAAAATACATAACCATTGACTAGACTTTGGATTTGGCCGTTTAATGAACCTTCACGGCCTCTTCCTAAAATAACAATATGTTAGACTCTTTAGGACGCGCCTTAATAAATCTTACCTTCTTAAACTCGGGTGCACATTTATGTGACCCAAATCCAATTCTCAACGGAGTCGAAATGTGTTTCTAATCACGGGTACATTGATTGTGACGTGGTTCGAGATACATTTTTATAACGTTGCAATTCTTGATAAAAATAACAGTAAATGATAAAAGCGGTTGAAAGATAAAATTTGCACATAAGTTCATATTGTATTTAAAATCAGATAAATAAGCCAAATATAACAGTTGAGCGACCGTGCTAGAACCACGGAACTCGGGAATGCCTAACACCTTCTCCCGGGTTAACAGAATTCCTTATCCGGATTTCTAGTACGCAGACTGTAATATGGAGTCATTCTTTTCCTCGATTCGGGATTAAAATTGGTGACTTGGGACACCCTAAATTTCCCAAGTGGCGACTCTGAAATAATTAAACCAATCCCGTTTCGATTGTCCTTTAATTGGAAAAACTCTCTTGCGCCCTCGCGGGTGCGAAAAAGGGAGGTGTGACACCCGCTATTAAAGTGATTACCCAACTCTAAATGTAAGATTTCTAAAATTTACCTCTGGGCCCACGTGCCCGGATTCCGAAAATGTTCGAACAAAGTTGATACCCATAACCCCACAAACTCTAATATATAATTTTTACTAAACTCCTTAACCAATTTTGTGGCCAAATCTCATTTTTATCAAAAACTTAGGTTTTCATCTAAACCCTTGATTTTCACCAATTTTTACTTGTCAATCTATCCATAATCTATGTATTTAACTCATGTTGTGTAGAAATTGCTTACCTCAAATTGCTAGGTGAAAATCCCCTTCCAAGAGATCCAAAAATTGAATTGAAAGAAAATGAGCTAAATAGTCTAAGTCTCGTAATTAATAAGTTGTGCACATGCCTCAGGTGCGACACCTGGTTCGCAAATACGACAAAACCATCGCAAATGCAAACCTGGGCTTAGGCTGCCAAAGTCGCAAATGCGACCAAGGAGTCGCAAATATAGACACTGCTGAGATTTAAAATGTGGCTGATGTGTCGCAACTGCGAACACTGCCTAGGTCGGGCTCCTTCACAATTGCGAAGCC